>NC_041214.2:35674241-35675918 GCF_002837175.3 Physeter macrocephalus
AAAGAAAACTACAGGCCAATATCGCTGATGAACATAGATGCAAAAATCCTCAACAAAATACTAGCAAAGAGAATCCAAAAGCACGTTTAAAAGATCATACACAATGATCAAGTGGGGCTTATTCCAGGAATGCAAGGATTCTTCAATATACACAAATCAATCAATGTGATACACCATATTAACAAAAAGGAGAAAAACCATATGATCATCTCAATAGATGCAGAGAAAGCTTTTGACAAAAATCAACACCCATTTATGATAAAAACCCTCCAGAAAGTAGGCATAGAGTGAACTTACCTCAACATAATAAAGGCCATATATGACAAACCCACAGTCAACATTGTTCTCAATGGTGAAAAACTGAAAGCATTTCCACTAAGATCAGGAGCAAGACAAGGTTGCCCACTCTCACCACTATTATTCAACATAGTTTTGGAAGTTTTAACCAGAGCAATCAGAGAAGAAAAGGAAATAAAAGGAATCCAAGTTGGAAAAGAAGTAAAACAGTCACGTTTGCAGATGACATGATACTATACATAGAGAATCCTGAAGATGCTACCAGAAAACTACTAGAGCTAATCAATGAATTTGGTAAAGTAGAAGGATACAAAATTAATGCACAGAAATCTCTTGCATTCCTACACACTAATGATGAAAAATCTGAAATAGAAATTAAGGAAACACTCCAATTTACCATTGCAACAAGAAGAATAAAATACCTAGGAATAAACCTACCCAAAGAGACAAAAGACCTGTATGCAGAAAACTATAAGACACTGATGAAAGAAATTAAAGATGATAAAAACAAATGGAGAGATATACCATGTTCTTGGATTGGAAGAATCAACATTGTGAAAATGACTATGCTACTCAAAGCAGTCTACAGATTCAGTACAATCCTTATCAAACTACCAATGGCAATTTTCACAGAACTAGGACAACAAATTTCACAATTTGTATGGAAATGCAAAAGACCCTGAAAAGCCAAAGCAATCTTGAGAAAGAAAACTGGAGCAGGAGCAATCAGACTCCCTGACCTCATACTATACTACAAGGCTACAGTAATCAAGACAGTATGGTACTGACACAAAAACAGAAATATAGATCAATGGAACAGGATAGGAAGTCAGAGATAAACCCACACACCTATGGTCACGTAATCTATCACAAAGGAGGCCAGAATGTACAAGGGAGCAAAGACAGTCTCTTCAATAAATGGTGGTGGAAAACTGGAAAGCTACATGTAAAGGAATGAAATTAGAACATTCTCTAACACTATACACAAAAGTAAACTCAAAATGGATTAAAGACCTAAATGTAAGACTGGATACTATAAAACTCTTAGAGGAAAACATAGGCAGAACACTCTGTGACATTAACCACAGCAAGATCTTTTTTGATCCACCTCCTAGAATAGTGAAAATGAAAACAAAAATAAACAAATGGAACGTAATGAAACTTAAAAGCTTTTGCACAGCAAAAGAAACCATAAACTAGATGAAAAGACAACCCTCAGAATGGGAGAAAATATTTGCAAATGTAGCAACTGACAAAGGATTAATCTCCAAAATATACAAGCAGCTCATGCAGCTCAATATCAAAAAAACATACAACCCAATCCAAAAATGGGCAGAAGACTTAAATAGACATTTTTCCAAAGAAGATATACAGATGGCC
>NC_041214.2:35675958-35692192 GCF_002837175.3 Physeter macrocephalus
TGAGGTATCACCTCCCACCGGTCAGAATGGCCATCATCAAAAAATCTACAAACAATAAATGCTGGAGAGGGTGTGGAGAAAAGCGAACCCTCTTGCCCTGTTGGTGGGAATATAAACTGATACAGCCACTATGGAGAACAGTATGGAGGTTCCTTAAAAAACTAAAAATAGAACCACCATATGATCCAGCAATCCCACTACTGGGCATATACTCTGAGAAAACCATAATTCAAAAAAAGTCATGTACCACAGTGTTCATTGCAGTGCTATTTACAATAGCCAGGAAGCAACGGAAGCAACCCAAGTGTCCATCAACATATGAATGGTTAAAGAAGATGTGGCACATATATACAATGGTATATTACTCAGCAATAAAAAGAAACGAAATTGAGTTGTTTGTGGTGAGGTGGGTGGACCTAGAGTCTGTCATACAGAGTGAAGTAAGTCAGAAATAGAAAAACAAATACCGTATGCTAATACAAATATATGGAATTTTAAAAAAAAGGTTCTGAAGAACCTATGGGCAGGACAGGAATAAAGACAGATGTAGAGAATAGACTTGGGGACACAGCGAGGGGCAAGGGTAAGCTGGGACGAAGTGAGAGTGGTATTGACATATATACACTACCAAATGTAAAATAGATAGTGAGAAGCAGCTGCATAGCACAGGGAGATCAGCTCCGTGCTTTGTGTCCACCTAGAGCGGTGGGATAGGGAGGGTTGGAGGGAGATGCAAGAGGGAGGGGATATGGGAATATATGTATAGGTACAGCTGATTCACTTTGTTATACAGCAGAAGCTATCACAACATTGTTAAGCAATTATACTCCAATGAAGATGTTTTAAAAAAAAAGAGATAACTCAAGTGATTTTTTTGTGGTCTAGACAATTTTGTATCCTGATTATGGTGGTGGATACCTGGATTTATACATGTGTTAAAATCTATATGACTGTATACCAAAAGGTAAAGGGCAATAACATTTAAAAAATAACATAAATAATATTATGTTATTATAATATATAATTACATATTATAATATTATTCTCAATAATAATGTCCCTTCCCTTCGAAAAGTCCTTAAATAGAAGGAGGAAGTTGGCCCAATCAAAAAATTTGCAGAAGACCTAAATAGATGTCTCTCAAAGAAGACATACAGGTGGCCAGTAGGCACATGAAAAGATGCTAAACATTGCTAATTATTAGAGAAATGGAAATCGAAACTACAATGAGGTCTTGCTTGAATTCAAATCCAATGAGTACTTTCACATCAATTTAATTACCCATTTATTGGGTCATATTTTGTATTTGGGCATTTGATCCAGCTTAAAAATCAAAGTCTCAAGTCTCAGTTACTGACTAAATCGATCCTTCTAGCTCTTTCCTTCCCAAACCCCGTTTAGCCTCATAAAAACCTCTGGTACCCTTGATCTTTCCATTTCCCTTTTGAGTTGGCTCTACACTCTTCCCACTTCTCTTCTTTGCTTGTCCAGCTTAAAGTTCATGATTAATCATTTGACTTTTTTAAACACCAGCCCCTCTTTTTTCTTCTTTCATATTTTAAAATGTTTCTTGGGTGGACTTCTTCTTCCCTTGACCAGTGACCTTCAGTTCTTTCCAGTCCCCCTCCCTTTTCCTTTTAACATTCTTCATTTTTACTTCCTTATGCCCCATTAATTCATCCCCCACTGATTCTTTTTATCCTGCCAAGTCAATGAAATTGCTTTCAGGAGGGTCGTTAAGGTTAGTTCAACTCCAAAATTTAATGCACACAAAATTTCTTAATTTCCTGAATAGTTCTGCTGCATTTCAAACTGTAGATCATTCAAAAGGTTTCCATTCAGAAGAGATTTGTATTTTCTTTTTTGTGCATTGTGCTTTGCTAGTTTTTCTATTGGATTCTTGGCCACCTTCTTCTAATTTCTAAGAGCTACTTAACTGTAAATGGAAGGTAAAAAGCCCACTATCATAAATGTTGCCATTTTCCCTTCAGATTTGTCATTTGTTAACTTTGTTTATGCCATTTTTTTCTGTGCTCAATTTTTAATACATATGTAGTTTTATTTATTACTCTCATAATTTATCATTTCTAACTTTAAAAAGCTTTTTAAAAGCTTGAAATTCAGCTTTTCCTATTCCAAAATTGTACATACATATGTACACATACATACATTTATCTGTATAATCTTACATGTTTTCTTGGTATACTCTATATGATTTCATTTAGAAATGTAAAATATTATTTATCTGAAAATTATTTTCAGTTGAAGTTCAGGTATATTCTTTCTAAATAGCTAGACAGACAGGGAGGCATAACTCTCCCAGACTTCAGACAATACTACAAAGCTACAGTAATCAAAACAGCCTGGTATTGGCACAAAAACAGACAAAGGTCAATGGAACAGAGTAGAGAGCCCAGAAATAAACCCACACACCGACAGTCAATTAATCTTCAACAAAGGATTCAAGAATATACAATGGAAGTGGGATAGGGAGGGTGGGAGGGAGGGAGACGCCAGAGGGAAGAGATATGGGAACATATGTATAACTGATTCACTTTGATGTAAAGCAGAATCTAACACACCATTGTAAAGCAATTATACTCCAATAAAGATGTTTAAAAAAAAAGAATATACAATGGAGAAAAACTCTCTTCAGCAAGTGATATTGGGAAAGCTGGACAACTGCATATAAATCAATGAGGCTAGACTACTCCCTCATGCCATACACAAAAATAATTTCAAAATGGCTTAAAGAGCTAAATATAAGACAGGACACCATAAAACTCCTAGGCAAAACATTCTCTGACATAAATTGTAGCAATGTTTTCTTAGGTCAGTCTCCCAAGGCAAAAAAAAAAAAAGGAAAAATAAACTAATGGAACCTAATCAAATTTATAAGCTTTTGCAAAGCAAAGGAAACCATAAACAAAATGAAATGGCAACCTGCAAACTGGGAGAAAATATTTACAAACTATGGGACTGACAAGGGATTAATTTCTAAATATAGAAACAGTTCATACAACTCAATAACAATAAAAACAAAAAACCCAATCAAAAAATGGGCAGAAAACCTAAATAGACATCTCTCCAAAGAAGACATGCAGATGGACAACAGGCAGGTGAAAAGATGCTCCACATCACTAATTATTAGAGAAATGCAAATCAATACAATGAGGTATACCATCACACCAGTCAAAATGGCCGTCATTAAAAAGTCCACAAACAATAAATGCTGGAGAGGATGTGTAGAAGAGGGAACACTTCTACACTGTTGGTGGGAATGTAAGTTGATGCAGAGACCATGGAGAACAGTATGGAGGTTCCTTAAAAAACTAAAAATAGAATTACCATATGATCCAGCAACCACACTCCTGGGCATACATCTGGAGAAGACTCTAATTCAAAATAATAATGCACCCCAATGTTCATAGCAGGACTGTTTATAATAGCCAAGACATGGAAGCAACCTAAATGTCCATGGAAAGAAGAATGGATAAAGAAGATGTGAGATACACACACACACACACACACACACACACACACACACACACATGCACACAGCAGGCTCCTCCCAGGCAGGTCTTGACTCCAAGTCTCCCCTTCAAAGAAGAATGAAATAATGTCATTTGCAGCAACATGGATGGACCTAGAGATTATCACACTAAATGAAATAAGTCTGACAGAGAAAAGCAAATATCATATGACATCACTTACATGAGTAAATAAATTCTTTATTGAATTTGTTACAATATTGCTGCTGTTTTATGTTTTGGTTTTTTGGTCACAAGTCATGTGGGATCTTAGCTCCCCGACCTGGGATCGAACCCACAGCCCCTGCATTGGAAGGTGAAGTCTTAACCACTGGACCACCAGGGAAATTCCCAACCACCATCATCTTTTTTTTTTTTTTTTTTTTTTTTTGTGGTACGCGGACGTCTCACTGTTGGGGCCTCTCCCGTTGCGGAGCACAGGCTCCGGACGCGCAGGCTCAGCGGCCATGGCTCACGGGCCCAGCCGCTCCGCAGCACGTGGGATCTTCCCGGACCGGAGCACGAACCCGTGTCCCCTGCATCGGCAGGCGGACTCTCATCCACTGCGCCACCAGGGAAGCCCCACCATCATCTTTTGATGGGATCAGTACCATGCCCTCTGACTTGTTCCTAGCTTCTATCCTTTCTCCCTACAATCTATTTTCAACACAGTAGCCTAATGGCTTCAAGTCAAATCATGCCACTCCTCTACTTAAAACAAAGTCTGCAATGAATGCTCATCTCACTCAGAATGAAAGCCAAAATCCCGATAACAGTTTACGAGGGTCTATATCATCTTGCTTTATTAACCTCTTGGATTTCCTCTCCTACACTCTCCCTTCACTTACTTTCTTTTGGCCACACAGGCCTTCTTGTTCCTTAAACATGCCAGGCACTCTCCCCCTTACCACCTTTGCTATAGTTGTTACCATTGCCTAGATGCTCTTCTCACAAATCCCTGCACCAGGTAACTCCATCACCTTCCTTGCTCAAATCTTATCTTCTCAACGAGGGCTTTCTATTTAAAAATGCAACCTATATGTCCTCTCCCCACACCCATCCCCACTTGGCACTTGTGATCCTCACCTTCCAAAATACTTATTTATTATGTTTATTATCCATCTCTCCTTCCCTCTAACAGAATGTATGCTTCATGAGGGGAGGAACATTTGTCTTTTTTGTTCATGAACATACCCCAAGCACTTAGAACAGTACCCCACACATAGCAGGAGCTCAGTAAATATTTGTGGAAAGAATTAATGATCTAGAACTCATAGGTTCTGAATTCTTAGTTCAGTGTTTTTGTCATGATGTCAGGATGCCTCTTGGTACGGTGAGAAGGTGAATATTAATCAAATTAGATCTTGGTGGACCAGTGCCATTAGCACTGCAGATGGAGTTAATGTAAAGTTGGAGGGAACTAAACAATTGAGGAAGAAAGGAAATGACTAAATGAAAATGAGGGAAGAAGGCAAGAGACTAATTATTCTTTAAAATTAATGTCCATGGCTGACTTTCTGTATTTGGAAATTTATTTTCAATTTTTTTGGGTCCACGTTGTAATATGCTTTCCCAATCTTTTTTCTTCCTTTGTTCCTTCCTAGATATGCAGTGAGCACACACCATATGGCAGGCCAGCTGTGTGTTGGGTTCTGGGGTTTCATGATTCCTGCTCTTGAGGAGATCAATATCTAATGCGAGAACCAGGTAGATAATTATGAGATGATGTGATAAATAGTAAAATAGAGGTGTAAAAGAGAGAAAGTTGAAATGAACAAAAAGTGTTCTATTTGGAAGAGAGTTTGGAAATTCTTCTGAGAAAATGATACGATTTGAGCTGGCCTTTGAGGCAAATAAAATTTTGTCATGAGACAGAATAAATTGCACGAGAGTGTCTTTGGGAAATAATGAGCAATTGCCTGTGCCTGGAATATAGGTTGTGACGAGGTGAGACCAGATATGTAGGTTGAGGCTCAGGTTTTAGAAGGTCTGGTTTATCATGGGGCAAATGGAAATCATCAGCAATTATTACACATGGAAGTGACATGGCCCAGCAAAACTAGAAAAAGAAAAGATGGTGGAGATATTCTCGGCCTGATAGCTATTAAAATGCCTTTGACAGGATACTGAGGGCTCAGCACTCTAAGTGCGGCCCTGAGAATGCAGATAAGGGAATTTAAGAGATACTGCTAAAGTAGAATTGAAAGGCTTTGTCATGGACTAAATATACTGGTAAAGGAGACTTTGTGGTCAAGGCCACCCCATGGGTTCCAGGTTGGGTGAATGAGAAGATGATTAGGCTGTGAAGTGAGATTGAAATCACATTAGAAAGGATCCATTTGGAGTAGAGGAGATAATAAAATGTGTTTCAAATGTAGGATTGAGATGGATTATTATCCTGGTAGAGATTATCAGTAGGCAGCTGGAAAAAAACAGGTCTAGAATTCTATATATAGATATGAAAATAAGGATTAGATAAGTAGAAGATAGAGTCCTGGGTAATACTGACTCATGGTGACTGGAATAAGGAAACAAGGGACACCTCATTTAGGGGGTTGGTGGAAGTTACCAATCCAACAGAAACTCAACAAAATTCTGAGAACCAAGAGAAGACTCAGAAGAGGTTTTTTCTCTCTCTCTTTCCTTCTCCTTCATGCTTATTTTTAAAAATTATATGCTCCCTTGTACTGTAAAAGATTTTGTGAGTTTGATAGAGGAATGTCCTGGAATCTGAGAAAAGAGAGTGATTAACTGTGTCTTACTTCAAAGAGGTCTAATGTGGGTAATGACTGACAAGATGTCCTACTACACTGGGACACATTAAAGCTACTGAAGGCAGTGTGAACTGGTACTACTTATTGGAAAACTATTTTGGCAATATGTGTCAAAAGCCTCTTCCTGGTGCCATTAATCCCCAAGTCCTGTCTACTCTACTTCTTTTCTCCCTTTGAATATTTTTGCTTTTCTCCTTTACTTTTACCAATATGTTTGGATTATTTCAACAGCTTTCCAACTGTTCTTCCCTCATCCACTTTTCTTCAATCCATTCTCCCCACTGGACCCAAAAGAGGTCTGTCTAAAACAAGAGGCCAGTTACATCATCTGTCCGCTGCCTAAAATCTTTTAATGACCAGAACTACTCAACTTGACCTACGAGACACTTAATGCCTGCATCTCTAGCATCTTTGCGCTCTCACTAGACATACTTTTTCCAGTACCTAAAATGCCCCCATGCTGTCTTTAGCCTCTTGGCCTTTATGTATTTTCCCTGTTTGTCTGTAACATTCTCCTCTCTCCTCATTTCCACTCACCTAGTTAATTCCTTGTCTCCTTCAGGTTTTTGTTTAAACATCTCCCACTTTGAAAAGACTTTTCTGACCCCTTAGAATTAGGCTAATTGCCTCTGCTATATGTTTTTATAGTTACCTGTGTGTTCTTCATTATAGTACTCACCATGCTGGATTGTTTGAGCTTGTCAAATTCTCTATCTCTCTGTCCTCCTTGCCTGCCTCCCCACATCCGTAACAAGGTCTACAAGTCACACGGGGAGATTTTGCTGGTCTTGCTGCTGTTTCCTTATCAAACTTAATGCCTGCTACCTAGGCACATATCAAGTACATAATAGGTACTGAATAAATATCTATTGTTTACTAAATGTTCATATACTTTGACCCACTAATCCTATTTTTGGGTATTTGTCCTAAGGGAATAGTTCACAAGACAGCATGGTTTATAGTGGAAATATGGTGTTGGAGAGTGTTATAGGCTTGAATCTCGACCCTACCACTCATGGTTCTTTTGTGAGGTTCAGTTTTCTTCCGTATAAAATGGGGATGTGTGATTTTGACAGGAAAAGGGAAAGAGGCCACTGAATTAGGCATGGATGACTTTCAAAAGGGAAGTTTAAAAAAGAGATGAAGGAAGGACGAATATCATTTTACAGAATAGTTCAGGAGTGAGAAGGAGAGGAGGAAATAGAGTTTGGAGAATGTAAATTTTTAGTTTGAGAAAATTGGGATTGATGAGAATGAGATGGAGCAGGCACTTGAAGGTGCTCTTGATAAGAGATTTGAACATTTTCTTAGCAGAGGGGACAGAGCCAGAGCAGAGGAAGAAAATGAAGCTAAGTAGGAGATTCATCGAGGTCCAAGGAGACTGTAGAGGTGGGATTATATGCCTGAGGAGAGGAATTAAGTTATTCAGGGAGGAGCATGTTTTCCTGAGGGACAGCAGGAAAGGCAGGTGAAAGCTACTGACATATTTTGAGGCAGTGACAGGAGAACTGAAAGAGTTTTCAGTGGATTATTCTGATCTTCTCAGGAAACCTCATGAGAATTAAAGAAGCCAAGATGTAATTAGAAGTTTGGGAAAATCAACAAGACCTTCCTGTAGAAAACAGGGAAAGAGTCCAGTAAGGGTGAATACATTTATCATGCTGTGTTGAAAGATCCAGCTGAGGCTGGACTAGAAATGTCCACATTCATTGTTTGAAATGGTGATAGTTGGTTTCATTCAGCTCCACTCAGCAGATCAGAATTCAGAAGCTGTGTGGTTGATTTGATCTAGGGGTGGGTATCGGTGAAGCAGTCAGGGTATGGGGAAGGCCATTATTATGACTGTCAGAATTGCCTAGGTTGAGGGCAGGAGTGGGGGTGATGAGTGAGTTGGGGTTTACCAAAGCAAGTTACCAATGTCACTAATGAATGATGAGACATCTCCTGGGAAATTCATGATAATAACGAGGATGTGAAAAAGATATAGTAATCAGATGGCCTCATCTCTGAGGAAGGAGGGGTGCTGGAATGGATATCATTGAACAGGGTCTCTAAATAGAAATGGGGGAACAGGAGAATGCCAAAGTAACTATGCTGGAAACAGAGGCCAAAGACACAGACACAGTGGTATAAATATACAGATATATAGTCAATGAGTGGGTCTTTACAGTACAGTTACATTCAAGGCTCATTCATAGCTTCTCTCCCCCATTTATTGAACAACTGAGATCCAGGCTTCTGACATCTGGGCCCAGCCATGAGGAAATCAGGCTAGGTATGGAGGGTGGAATATTTGTTCAATTAGCAAATATTGATTAAAGGCACCAGGTTCTCAGCATTGCCTACTGGCTGAAGATCCAAGGAGGAAAAAAGTATGGATCCTGCCTGTAAGAAGCTCAGGGTAAAATCTTGGGCATGTGTTTATGTGCTATAGATTCTCAGCTTTACAAAGATTATGAGGGGAAACTGGAACTTCCTAACAGTAAATCTCTTTCCTACCAAATAACTGGAGTTGGAGATTGAGGTAGAGTTGGGAGAATGCAAGTGAAGAAAGTCTGACTGTGTTAGTAAAATTTTGGATTTAAAGAAGCATTTTCTAAAAAAAGAATTTTATTATTTTCAAGTAACATAGTATGAAACTTAGACTTATGAATTTCCCAGCAAAGCCTCTGGTTAATTTAATTGATATGAGAATGAAGTTAATTGGGCCTACCAGCACTAGGTGAAAACACTGCTCATAGGTATAAGGAGAATTTCATGGATGGAAGTAACCTAAGGAGTAGGGTTGTCAGGAGTTCTGTATATAAAGGTTATGTCCTATTAATGGTTTTGTACTGCTTCCTCTACTGGCTTTCTCATGGCACTGTTAGTGTCTCAAATTCAGCTTTTTTTCAATAAATTATAAAAATTCAGCTGTTAGAGCTATTTATCAAATTTATCTGGGCATCCTGTACTTTTATTTGCTGTATTTGGTGACCCTACTAAAGAGTCATTCAGCCCCTACCACCTTCCATTCCTCAGCCTGTTCTGTAGAGTCTCTGCCAAGGCAAGTGGGCATCCACCCCAATGGACATTTCTGGTCCGAGGGATTGCCCAACATTGAACACAATCTGTCTTCCTGAAATGTTTACCTGCTGCCCCTCACATCGCTTTTTGAGACCATATAGAACAAATCGAATCCTTTTTTCCTTAAAGAAGTTCAAATATTGAATTCACTTTGTTGGAGACCACTTCATGTTACAAAGTTTCTATGAACTAAAACCAGTGGTGTGCTGGTAAACTGGATTTTTTTTTAAAAACCCAAAACAAAAACCAAAACTCTAATTTGTGGCATATGCTGTTTTCTGTGGTGAAAATACTCCTATATGACACCATGACCAATTTCAAACTGTCAAAGTGAAGTCATTGATCTCAGAGTTGGGAAGTGATATATACTTTCTACACTTGAGATCTGTATGAGCTAGCTCCAGCACAACAATCCCTAAGTTTTCTTTTTATTAACATATTTTGCTGCTTAATTATATTTCACTCTACTTGGATATAGGATTGTTGAGTTGGTCTTTTGAGGAAAAGAATTCTACAAACATACTGCAGGTAGATTTGATAAGAAGAGGTGACAGATGGCTGTGGAGAATGAAGGAGAGAGTGATAACCAGATAACTCCCAGGTTACTGGGTATTGCTTCTAATCGAGATAGAAAGAGTAGGTTCAGGGAGGAAAGGTAACTAATTTATACCATTATGAGCAAATATTTATTGAGCACTAATCCATGCCAGGCACAGGCACTTCTGGGTGCTGAGAACCAATTCAAGAGAGAATACCACAAATAAAAATCCTTGCTCCTGTGGAGATGACATTTTATCTCATTAAAATTGGCCCCTTGAAGGAAACCTTTGGAAATCTCTTTGGACCCTGAATCTTCTGCCAAGTAACTCCCCTATCCTTTCCAGCTTCAAGCCACTAGTACGTTTGATAAAGGCCTTTTGAGCACCTTATGCCATACCATTAGAAGAAACCTCCATGCAAATTGATTCCATATGCTCTCAACCCTTGTAGGAAGCCTTCCCTGAGGCTTCTTACTTCCTCCTTCCCTCCAAATCCAGGTAACTCTATTCCCATAGCAACCCCTGGAGTCATTACACATAACCTTGTAATATGTATCTCTTTACTTCCCCACTACATTGTAAATTTCCAGAGGTTGTTTTCTTAGCCAGTTCCATCTTAAATAGATGAAGCAGAGCCATCCATCAGCTTAGCCTTTATCTGAAGTAGCAAAGTCCAAACTAAATACATTTTTAATTTAGAACATTCATTTAAACCAAAGTCATTCTACTTTACCTTAATATTTTCCCTCTTGTTACATTAAAATAAAACCCCATACAAAAATAGAGCCCCTAAAATCTGTCCTTCAGGAATTTAATTCTAAGTAAACACACACACACTTTTTTAAAAAAAACATTATAAAAGTAGTGCTTTTGAACTTCCTAAAATGACTTTATTCATTATTTTTCATTTGGCTTACATGCATGGAGGAGAAATGATAATTAAATGACGGCCCCAAGGCCAAATATTTACTTGGAAAAGAAAGAACACAAATAAACACATCAATTGATGTCATATGTCAGTCATCCCATGACCAACTAGGAGAGAGAATGGCTTTGCTCTAGACTCTGGCATCCAGTAGAAATCATCTCTAGAAACTGTTTCATCTTTATTCATGCTGGTAATGTAGCATGGTGTTCTCTAGGCATGTTGCATCTGCACATGGCAAATCTACAGGACTCTAAAGGGTGTTATCTGAATGTAATTTCTTCATTTATAGTAAGTGGTTTCAGCAGGACCTGTGAGTTTGCTTAGGTTTTCTGAAGATACCAGAATCAAAGCCTTATACATTCCTTTTGTCCTCAGAACAGATATCACACCCACACTTTCAACATTCCAATAAGTTTTTTCCTGGGAGGTATTCAGAACTTTCTTACATTTCTAATTTTGTTCCAGTTTGATATGTGTTCCCCGAATTGCAATTCTTTGATTCCCAAGTAAATGTTCTCTGCTTCATTACTGCCTCCTGGGTTTATGTAGGTTGACAAGGTTTATGGCATGTAGGGGCAGGGCCAGGTGAAGAGGTAGGAGTTGCCTGAAGTTGAGGTCTCTGAAACATACAATTATCGCCCAAAACCTATTTCCCTCAAAGATGGGGTTGAGGCCAGTTTATATTCTCAAAGCACCATCCGTCTGGAGAAAGGGTGTTCTGCCCTCTCTGCAGAGCTCCGTGTGCACCCTAATCCATAGCGTCCTCAGTACCTTCATGGTTGCTCATGGCACAATCTGTGGACCAGTCTTGGGGGATCAAAGGGCAACCAGCTCAGCAAACTTTGTCAGAGGGCAGCTGGGGGTGCAGCCAGGCAGCGTGAGGGGATGTGGTTCATGCTGCGTCTCATTCCGATAGTACATCTCTATGAAGTACTCCCTGGTGGAGGAAGGTAGAGGAACAGGAGGAAAGACCTCTGTTAGTTCTGTGTTGTTGAACTGCCATTGAATTTCTTTCTACTTAGCCTGTACCATGCCAGCTGAAGGACTAGTGGAAGAATTTATGGGAATGAGTAGATATTAGCCAATTTAGCTGTGGGAAGAGGGGTACTGGGGCAGGTGGGCCAGATTGGGAGGGTGGAAATGGGAGGGCTGGTTTGTTGGATGACCAGGGGCATGCGAGGCAGGGACCAGGATGCTTAGTCAGAGAAGAAGCTGAGGGGCAATTGTTGGGGGAGCTGGGGGTGATTTGGTGAACCTTCGAGTAAGAAGTGGGGCACAGGGGGGATGTTGGGTTTTCTTTCTCCTATTCTCTCTCTTTCATGCTTCACATTTGCTCTTTCCTTTTCTTTTTCTTCTCTCAATATTTCTTTCAGTCTTCCCCCTGAATGAATGTATCTTCCCTCTCCTTAACCAGGCCAGAAACATGGAACTGAATAATATATAACATATGTGCTTGAATATACAGCAAGAATTATAAAAATGATACCTCAGAAAGAGGGGGTGGTTGTGTATTCAAGTCCTTACATTTGCTCATGTTGAGGAGGGCTCTCTCACCACTTTATTTATAAAAAACAATACACTGTTTAGGGAAGGACCACTGGCCCAAACCAACCTTGTAAAGCTAGTACAAGCTGCCTATGGAAGTCATTTGCCAAAGAGACAGGAGAGAAATTCAAGTATAGTAGCCTCACAACTGCAACTTTTGGATGTTGTTATAAACAAGCCTTTCAAATAAATCACTTTAAGAAACGATATAAACAGTAGTAACCACAAGTATTCATTTATATGTTTCTAAAAACTTCCCTAATATTATATGGATGAGCACTTATATCTTGGAATAACTTTTTCAGTGACAGTATCCTTTATCTCATGATAATATGGCAAAGATGACTAATAGTCCATCAAAATTCATGATTCTCTTTACATAGAATAAAGTTACAGATGAGAACTGAGTACACTTCCCAGACTCCCTTGCACTCAGGAGGGACCAAGTGACTAATTTTAGCTAGTATCGTAGAATGTAAGTAGAAGTGACATATGCCCCTTCGGGGCTGCTGAGGTGCTTGCTAAGCAGATTGTCTTCTCCACCCTCTCATTCTTTCCTACAAGCTCTCTGCAGGTGAGCACAGCACTCTCAAAGTCTGTAGGTCCACAAGATGGAATCCTGGGTCCCCAAATCACCATGTGTGAATCACACCATGGATGAGTCACTTCCTATTGGCCAGGAACATCTGCATTGGACTGTTAGATGAATGAGAAAGAAATCTCCATTGAGTTAAGCTTCTGAGATTTGAGGTTCATCTGTACAGCAGCCAAAATTACCCTTATTAATTAATATATTTGGAAAACATTTTTAGGGGACTCAAAATTGGCTCCAGTGGTAAAGACACAAGTAAAGGTGCATACAAAGAGTTTGAATAAAAGTGTTTCATAAAATATGCAAGTGAGAAGAAGCACTATTTAACTTAGTGAATTATTTTATATAGTATATGATTTTAAGTTTATATACCTAACCAAAAATGGAATAGTTTTAGAATATATTTAGCTATCTTATCTACAACCTTAAAAGTTTATATGTTTAAGGTGGATAAAAATCTAAAAATTCTCTTTTTCTGTCTCTTTATTTTCTCATAGGGATAAAGTGGGATCACCTTACACAGAGGATCCCCTAATTTGCAGGTATATACATATGCCTATATTTGTTAACTTGGATTCTCCTTGTTCCTAATCTATAAGCAAGCAAGTTTAACTTTTGATACTCCTCTGGAGTGTTAAAAAAAATCTTAATATAACAACAAACTTGACTTCTACCTGTGAGTGACAGTTGGTTACTTTTTTTTCCTGTTGTTCAGTGTCTCTTAGTTGAAAAATACCCTAAACTTGATTCATAATATGGATTTATTCAAGGTGGGGAGTGAGCAATTCAGTGGGACAAAATGCTGCAGTGACCTAAATAAAAGCAAGCTCAGGACTACCGGGTACAGAAATCAGAGAGGAGGGAGGCTCGAGGAAAGTGGGTAGTTTCTTTTGTCTTATCCCAAAGAGACAGAGCCTACTCCTAGAGCTGATCCTGGAATTTTCACTGGATTTATTAACTCTGTGCCTGAAGCCAGTATTGACAGAGCACTTGTTGTCCACAGTCTTCTCATTCCCATTTTCAGCTCTGTTTGGATTTTCTCCATGTTATGGGTATTGTCTCTCCATTCTGACTCTAGATATTTGAGAGCAAAACTTGCTAAGACCACATTTCAGTTCTATTTCATTGTGCTTGGCACCCAGTTAGAGGTTCAACAAAGGATGAACTTACCTTTAACTGTGCAGAACTCACTTTCTTTGTAAGCAGTGAAGATGTTGGTAGAGAATAGGCCTCTGTGTTGCTATTTTCCTACTCTACAAATTCAGGTGGCCAAAAACCTATAGCCAGAACTACAATTTGCAAAAAGAAATGCAGGGTGCCTTGTTTAAACATTATTAAGAATTTCAGAATGGCGAAACTGGGTCATAAACCAAGCACGGGCTCTTCTGAGCACAGGGCCCTGTGTAATTGCAGTCAAGATCGTCCTGACTGTGGCTATTGTGAATGCCGTAAGGGGAGAGCAAAATGCACCTCCCGAGCTAACCCTGAAAAAAAAATTTGGGGTCTCTGCCCTAACTTAGCCCCTGCCTTGTTCTTATTCCATCAATAATATTCAAGAGGTCTCTTCCTCCCAACGAGAATGCCAGTGTCACAGCAGATACAAATTTTTGGTATGACCTTGGCTATAGTTGCCCAGGGCTTTCCTGGTTTTAACAATGAAACTTACCTGTTCTGGGAACCTCTCCAGTTCTGGGTAAACTAGGACACTTGGTCTCTCTACACTTGACCTTTCTACTGGGCTTGAGCCAAGCCTTGGTCAGCTGGGGAGGGCCACACCAGATTGCAAAGTGGTGAACACTGAGCAGAGATTGTACTTTAAGAATCCTACCTGATGGATGTGAATTGCCAGAAGCTGCATGGATATGTTTGACATCTTTAATTGAAAGAACATTATTTATAACCATCAACAAACTTAATTTTTCTCTTCGCATCTTCTACCAGCCTGTGTTTTCCAAGAGAACAGTGTAATGTCCTAACCCTTCTTAGAATACCTTAATCTTTTTTTAAAAATGTAATTTCTGTCACTTAGGGTGGTTCTTTCAAATTTATTGTCTACTGTATCTGTACATTATTTCCCAATAAAAGTCGTCATGAAAACAAAGAAAAAGGAAGTCAGGACTAAGCAAAGATAGTGTTACTCACCACCATTCTTCCCTCTGAATATAAAACCAAACCAACCAGATAGACAGACAAAACAACTCTTAAATCTATAACAACAATAATGATAACAAAACCTGGGGTCCAGTGATATTAATTTTGAAAAACACCTCTTAGACACCCCTTCTCAAAGTACAATTCCATCAAATGGCAGGACGCATGGGAAGGAAGGATTCCGTTGTAAACATCTAGCGCCATCTGTAGGGCACTCACAGTAGTGCCATGCTACAGAGATTTGAAACAAACATTTTTGATCTTTATCTCTGGTTCAAATTTACAGTCAACAGATGTGTATCAAGCATTTGTAGAGCACCATGATGGTTTCTGATTCAACTAAATTTCCCATACCTCCAATGACTTAAGAAGTAGAGAGGGAAAGGACAAATTTTGATTGTGCATCTACTGGGTGCTAAGCAATGAGATTTACATACATATAATTATTTCCTTTCAAAAGATGAAGAAACTGAAATCCAAAGGAATTAAGTTACTTGCGTGGAATTCCCTGGCTGTCCAATGGTTAGGACTGTGCACTTTCACTGCTGAGGGCCGGGTTCAATCCCTGGTAGGGGAACTAAGATCCCACAAGCCTCGTGGCATATCCCCCAAAAAAAAGAAAAAAATAAAGAAATTTAGTAACTTGCTTTATGTCATATATCTCCAGAGTGAAAGAAAGTAAAATCTGAGCCAAGTCTTCTGATTTTGTCCTATGCCTTCCCCAGTAGAACATCTCTCTGTTTTAGCCTGTTTCATTGATTTTCATTAAATTTAAAAATAATTTGGCACACATTAATGCTAGATTATATATTTTTTACAGATTAGCATCATCTGTGATTTTAAAGTTGGGGAAGAATATATGAAGTTACAAATGTTTAGACAGAATAAAATGTAAGGAAGTAGAGTGTGTAGCTTAAAAAGAATTGTTAAAGGTTTATCTCGGAATAGCTGGAAGGCATAGGAGACTGGTTTTCAGCCCCAGTTTTGCCACCTATTAGTTATGTAATCTTAAGAAATCCTCAATTTTCATATCTACAAAATGGGCATAGGGCTTCCCTGGTGGCGCAGTGGTTGAGAGTCCGCCTGCCGATGCAGGGGACACGGGTTCG
>NC_041214.2:35692266-35721606 GCF_002837175.3 Physeter macrocephalus
TGGGCCCGTGAGCCATGGCCGCTGAGCCTGTGCGTCCGGAGCCAGTGCTCTGCAACGGGAGAGGCCATAACAGTGAGAGGCCCGCATACCGCAAAAAAAAAAAAAAAATGGGCATAACATTTGGTTGCCTAAACTCTATGGCAGCATATACATACTCAAAGGGGTTAGAACTGATTTACTAGAGAAAAAGAAAAAAAATGAGTGACAGATTTATGACTTGCCAAAAGTCACACAAGTTAGGACTGGAAACCAGATTAGAAACTAGAAATCCTGAAAGAATCAATTAATTTCAGGCCTACCTTTATCAAAGAAGCACTGCATTCTGTTCCCTCCATGAGCTCATTCTCTAGTCTATACCATTTAGAACCCCAGATGATAAACTCCCTGTATAAACTCCCTGTATAATAACCTCTTCCATCTTTTTGCAGAATGAAGATGGCTTCTCCAGCCAGACTTGCATGGCTTTCTCCAGCCAGACCACATCTGAGAAATCCTCTGTCCCGCAGAAGTGGATGGGAGACCGACTTAGCCCTCCATGTCCTGTTTCCCTGCTCATCCCAGACTCCAGGGACACCCATTTCAGTGCATAGTACATCTCTAGAATTCTCCCCCGACAATGTCTCTTTCCCTGGCTCCTGCTCTGAGATGGATGTCTTCTCCAAGATCTCTCTCTCTTTCCTTTCTGCACCCAACTGTAGCTCTGACTTCAAGTTGTAGCTTTCCTTTCCTTTCCTTCTTATATCCCCTTTACTATCTGAAGTTTCCTCTTGGATGCAGCTGGCATTTCAAACCCAACTGCCTAATGGTACATTCACCTGACCCATGACCACCTCTATTAATGGTTCCACCCTCCTTCCAGTCATTGAGACTTGAAACATCACCTTCATCTGTGGCTTACCTTCCAGACCATTGCCCTCCGCCCACATTCCAATTCATCACCAAGTCTTGTACACTCAGCTTTCCTTGTAATTCTATCACTTTCCCTCTCCTGTTCCTGTTCTGGTTTTAGTTTGGAACAGAAGTGATGTTTCCCTTCTCTGAGGCACCAAAGCACTGGCCTGTATGACACTGCAATTCTGCTTTGCATGGTATTTATGTGCTTACTTTTCTTCTTGTCAGTATTGAACTCTAAATTTCTTGAGAGCCAGAATTATGTATTTAATTTTAAAGAATTTGAACAGGGAAATGATGATGAAGAAGATGAGGGCCCCTACTGAAAGAGCTCACACGCTTGAATAAACAGATGCTGAATGGGAACAAAATACTTACTGCAGAATACATAATGACTTTTCTGTGGTTCAATGGCTGAGCTGCACTCTTCATGTGATAGAGGATTTCTCTGAGCAGGACATCTTAAAGAAGATAGATCAGCAATTGAGCTGAACCAAATATGGGCTTATATTTTAGATCATAAGCTTTTTGCTCATTCATACAGAGATTCTCTCTGCCAGGATTCTTAAGACTTAAGAAGAGAGGGGTGGGCTTCCCTGGTGGCGCAGTGGTTGAGAGTCCGCCTGCCGATGCAGGGGACACGGGTTCGTGCCCCGGTCTGGGAGGATCCCACATGCAGCGGAGCAGCTAGGCCCGTGGGCCATGGCCGCTGAGCCTGCATGTCTGGAGCCTGTGCTCCGCAACGGGAGAGGCCACCGCAGTGAGAGGCCTGCATACCACAAAAAAAAAAAAAAAAGAAGAGAGGGCAAGAACTCATTTTGGTGGAGCATCTGCTGTGTGCTAATAGTGTGATTTGTATACATTATTTCACTGAATCCTGACTTCTATCCCCATTCATAAGTGAAGAAGCTGAGGCTCAGAGCCATTAAGTGACTCACTCAGCTGGGGAAGGAGAGCTGGATTGGCATGTTAGGACTCTAGTATACCAGATTTTGTTAAAACTCAGTTAGGAGGTTGATGAACTTGGAATTTCAGACAGCTTTTTACAGATAGTTGTTAGCCATTGCTCTTGTCCAGGGCAGTTCTGAAATGACAGGGTGGCATGCACCTCTCTGTCTTCATCCCTCTGGCAGCCACACCTGTGAGAGGCCGGGGGAGAAAGCAGCTCTCTGGATGTCTGCAAGGGTGCAGACTGTCTTCTGTGGACCATTGCTCCAGGTTACTCTGGATGTCACTACTAGGGGGGCAGCCAGCAATTTTAGTTTTCATCTGAGGGCTCCACCTGTCGTCAGTAGAGGAAAGCTTTTGCCCTTTGCATTTGTTGCTCCTGAGGGGGTAAAAGGCAGACAGACACAGCACAGAGTCTCCATCCCATCAGCAGACTCTGAGGCTGAGGGTACCTCATAGTGCAGGTGCTGTCCTGAGGACGTGCTGCCTCAGGGGCTTCCACACCATCCACCGAGGACTCCTTGTGTCTGTTGGTCATCTCTCTACAGTGCATGTGGTGTCCTCACTTAAGGATGACCAGTTTTCTTTTGTAATGAGCAGGGTATTGATGTTAACAGACTGATTATGATCCCAGACTCTGTGGTCCACTCAGCAAAACACGCACGTAGCAGCTACGATGGATGAATCAGACATGGCCCCTGTCCTCAAAAAGCTCATAAAACAGTGAGAAGAGACTGTCTATTAGTCTGTGTACCAATAAGCACAATAAAAGAGGGAGGTGATCTGCTCATTCCGTGGATGCTGAGGCTTCCTTGACTAGGAATAGAGGGAGCTAGAGGCTACACCTCCCACAGGTCTGCATCTTTCTGCTTCAGGGAAGGTTGCCCTCTGGGACCCTTCAGAGCTTAGGCTTGATCTTCGGGCCATGATGGAACTAAACTCTGTGGCCGAGTTTCTGGGAGTCATGACAGCCACCTTCAATCAGCAACTTGTCCCTTGTCAGCAGGTGCCTTTGCAGTAGCTTTCAGTATTGATGACGGAATAGATCAGCTCTTGGTTCTGGGGTGCTTGTGCAACTTGTCCCAGGAGAAAATAGGGGTAACTATCATAATCATCCACAGGCTCTGGCATGCCAATAGTCATGTTTTATAGGAGGGGAAACTGAAGCTCAGAGAGGTTCAGCAACTTGTCCAAGATCATACAACTTGTAAGTAGAGGGGCTGAGTTTCACTGAACCCAGCATGTCCAGCTTCAAAACCTTGGTCTTAATTATTAGGCTTCACTGTAGCTAGCTTCTAAGTTCCCTGGTGCATCATTTATTAAATCTGCATACACTAGACAAAATACTATTGAAGACATAAACTTCACTTCTCTCACTATTGGGCTATATCAGGAGTTGGCAAACTTGTTCTATAAAGGGCCAGGAGTACATGCTTTAGGCTCTGTGGGCCAGGTGTTCTGTCACAACCATTCATTCTCAAGTGGAAGCACAAAAGCAGCCAAAGATACTACCTAGATGCATGAGTGTGGCTGAGCTTCAATAGCATTTTATTTACAAAAAATAGGCAGCAGGCTGGATTTGGCCTGCAGGCTGTAGCCTGCTGACATCTGATCTACAGCAAGAAGCAGTTTCCATTAACACAAACAGGACCAGCCATATATTTCTAAATTAGCCTTAGGAATTAGCCTAGAGATTTTCTTGTGTGTATGGGGGTGTGTTGTGGGGGAAGGCAATGGGAGGAGGATATTACTGAACAGTGTCACCCTTGAAACCAAGTGATGGAACAGAAGTTTTGGCAAAGGTAAGAAGATGCCGGTCAAAGTCCTGATGTTCCCTTGTGACTGTCTCCCAGACTGTACATGCTTTCTCTGCAGGGTTGGGTTCAGATGCTTCATAACAAGCATGTAGTTGACAAATCTCTCTTGCCTTGCCAGATCTGAACAATATGCTGAGCTTGTGTCTTGGCAGGAATCACTAAGGAAATAATTTCCTGGCTTATCAATAGCACTGGGCTTCCCCTAGAAAATAGGACAGGTGTGTGCATATGAGTGCCAGTCCTAATAGAGTCCAAGACCCAGAGACCACCTTAGAGAAGGACTCTGATAGACAAATCTAGTTTAATGCACTCATCAAATGGGGAAACTGAGACCCAGAGAGGGGAAGTGATTTCCCCAAAATGCAATCTCTAGTAGCCAAAGGAAAAAAGTAAAGGAAATATGAAGCAAGCTGCTGGGAAAACCCCCATCTTATATTCAGATACAGACCCCTGCATTTATTAATAGATTCTAGTCAACCTCTACCTGGCTTTCCCTGCCCTTTTCTTCACCATCTCCTACATCTAGAGAAGTGCTTCTGAAACTTTATTGTACATGTGAGGTATCTAGGGATTTCATTAAAATGCAGATTCAGATTCAGCTGGTCTGGGGTGGGGCCTGGGATTCTGCATTTCTTTCTAGGGGCTTGGCGATGCTGACGTTGCTGGTCCATGGACTGCATCTTTAGTAGTGAGGGGATGAATTCCTGAGCCCATCATGACTAGGTTGGGGAAATGAAGAGTCTACCATCTGATGCATTTGGCCACCATACTGCTGGTCCCCGCTGGTTCGGGAATGAGATCTGGTGCTTATGTGGCCAACGAGGCACAACTTTCACCCTCTGCATCCTTTGTTGTTTGGTACGTAGGACTGAGTTGCATCTTGGGCTCTGTTCCTACACACAGTCTGTGTCCTGCCTGCTAATTTTTCCTAAGACACCAGATTCCATCTATGACTCATCTCTGGATGCTCTCCCATCCCCAGGGTCTGGGTCTTGTGGTTCATGCCCTCAGCACGGAGTGAGGACTTGTACATTCTCATCAAGTCTCTCTCTGTACTGTGCAACCAGGGCTCTGTAACAGCAGGTCTGCAACACTATCACATCATTCATGACCACTGCCCTAAATTATTTGTCCCAACCAACTTTGTTCACCTCATATGAAATTACTCCCAACCATCCTGACTTCATACCTCATTAGCTGTTCTGGTTACAGCTTACTTCACTCTTTATATGAGCTTTTGTAGCTATAATTGACTCCTCTCCTGGTTGGTGACTTGAATTCTTTCTCTAGCTCTGCAGCCCTGAGTGAACATCCTCCCAGTCTGGTCCAACCTCCAGGATGCTTTGTCTCTGTATTCTCCTGGGGGTCTGCTGAATGTGTCCAACCTCATGGTGAATAGCGTCTGGCAATTGTTGGAGTCCTGATGTGATTGTACTGTTTTCTTCAAAGTCTCTAGAGTATATGACTCAGAACATCTCCTGTGACTTAAAATTTCTTCATTGTTATGACAGCCTGGCATAATAGACTTCTTCTTTCTCTCCATCTTTAGTTTTAATGTCTACATTAACAACACCTGAACCTGTCATATCCTCAGGGGTCTTGGCCTGCCACTCAGCTGCCCTCAGAGCCTCAGCATTTATCCCCATCCTGCCTGATTTTGGCTTCTTTCTTCCACCCACCTATCCTGATTACAAGGGCTGGGTTCCTTCATTATGATTGGATGTCCTGTGCTACAAAGGGCCAAATCCAGCTGAGAAGAGGCATCACTGAGAAGCAAACATCTTTCAACACCAATGGAAAAATTTAAGCTGTGTCATAAGCTTGTCAATTGCAATAGGTATTAATCTACAGGGCATAATTAGCCTGCAAATTAAACTGTATTAATTTTAACAGTGGCTACTGCCAAGGGTTTTAGGAAAACAGGCCACTTTTGCTATACCTCCCACTTGAAAAATTCACCCTATAGGCCACCAGATACAATTGATTTTCATGTGGCTCAGATATAAAATCCATGATTCTTTGATCTGGAAAGGATGAAAAGTATCATTTAGCTTTAGCCCAAAGCTTCTGTTTTCCAAATGGGAAAACTAAGGCCCAGAGTGGGTAATATTAATGATCATAACAACACATAATGTTTGATAGTGTATTATGTATCAGGTACTATTTGTGGTAAGCCTTTGGAATACATACATTCATTTTAATCCTTACTATGTAAGAAGTGGGTATTATTATTATCCCCAATTTTCAGAATGGAAACTGGTACAGGGGTGATTACGTGTCTAATTCAAGGTCACATAACTTATTAATGGTGGGACCAGGACTCAGACCCAGATCACTTAACCACAATGCTTCTCTCATTTTTAAAATACTTACCCCTCTGCTGTCTAGATTTCTCTTTCTTCTTGTGAATTCCATAGAGGGACAGGAGGGACAATTCTGATATTTCTTTCAACTTAATCATGGTGTCCTCTGTGGCCCAGGAGGGTAAAGTGAAATTATGAACACCCTGTAGCGAAGACAAAGGAAGAAAATGTATATTTTTATTTCTGACTGTCCTCTTTATTGACTTTTAAATCCCCCTTCCCCCGCAAAAAGTACTAGGTCCAGCCTTTCTTGGGAGAGAGGGAGAGTTCATGAAAGAGGAGACCAAAGTGAAGTAGCCTACAGAAGAAATTAAAAAAAAAAAAAAAAAGTAATGTGGCCACAACTTGTAATAGCTTAGATCAAACTGTAGTAAGGAAAAAAAAACCCAAGACTTGAACCAAAAAGTGGGTTCTTGTTTTTATTGAAGACTCTTTTATAAGACTAACAAATCTTCCTTGAAACAGATGCTGATGATAAAGTGAAAATATTGGGAATGTCACATGTGCCTGCATCAATGAACTCTAACATAGAGGGGTGCAAACTGTGTCATTTGCTATCAAGACAGAACTATGAAAGTAATTGTCATCCCCACTCACAATGACCTCAAAATCAGAAGTGTATAGGAGTCATGTGGCTGGTCAGAATTTTGCCCCAAGATTCAGTGAACTGGCTGGGAAAACAGGATTATAGAGTTTTCTTTTTGGCCAGCAGGTGGAGAATGGTGATGGAGAAAAACATCATGAAGCCCTGAAAAAACAGTAATTTATCTAGCTAAAAAGGTTATTTCACATGCATTGTATAGCAAAAGAGAAATTCTTTCCTGATAAACCAATTTTAATAGCCTGGTTTAAAGTTGGCTTGCTTATTTCTATATCCAGAAATCAGGTAATTTTTTTTCTTCTTCTTTCTGTACAACAGTATTGCTTTTTTCATTAAAGTCTATTTAATGAAATGGAGCCCAGTGTTCCTGAGTGACTGAAAAATAAGTAAGTGGTAAGGCACAGAAAAAGCAATTTTGCCTAAATTTTCTTTTTTTTTTTAAGATTTTTTTTTTAATGTGAACCAGTTTTAAAGTCTTTATTGAATTTGTTACAATACTGCTTCTTTTTTATGTTTTGGTTTTTTGGCCGCGAGTCATGTGGGATCTTACTCCTCCAAACAGGGATCGAACCCACACCTCCTGCATTGGAAGGCAAAGTCTTAACCACTGGACCGCCAGGGAAGTCACTGCTTATAATTTTCTAAAGGGTGAATACATAAATAAGAGAGAGAAGAAGTCAGAATTTTCAAGTTAATATAAAGAAGTCTTGACTTATATTTCAATGTCAAAGGAAGTCTAAATAATACATCTGTATAAAAGCAAAAGAAAATGTATTTATCTGTTTCAAAATAGGCATAAATCATAAAATCAGATTGTAAGTTAATCTTTGATATTTTTTCTTTTACCTCACAAAATAAAGCATTGTAGACTTTACTCCAAATTCCATAAAGGTTCTGGTCATTGTAACCTGTAAATTTTGGCAAGATTTCTATAAGATCCTGAAACACACACAGAGGGAAAAAATTTTTACACCAGGGTTTCTCGACTTGGACATTATTGATATTTGGGCTGGATAATTCTTTGCTGTGGGGCTGCCCTGTGCACTGTAGGATGCTCAGCAGCATCCCTGGCCTCTACCCACTAGATGCCACATCATCCCTAGTCCCTCAGTTGCAACAACCCAAAATGTCTCCAGACATTGACAAAGGGTTCCTGTGAGGCAAACTTGCCCCCATTGAGAACTGCTGTTCTTCACATGAAAGTGCACCAGTAATACTGGCTATGATAATGCCAACCCAAAGATTTCTACAAATGCTAATTGATCATTTCTTATTATTACATTAAAAATGTGGGCACCTGCTGGCTTACTGCCACATGTTCCTGGTTTGTCCTGGAATCAGACTGAAGTGCACTGCCTCAAATTCATCTTGGAAGTAGGTGAAGTATAACTCACATGTAAATGAGTGGAAGGTGAGAAGGGAAAGCATGTCTCAGACCAAAGCACCCCAGGAAAACTCAACAGAAACTGGGTCTGGTATCTGGCTATAAATGTGGGATTTGGATGGGATGCAAACATTTCTCTAGGTTCTGTATTATTTTTGGATTGTCATGGTAATGAGACCCATTGGTCAGCTGTCTGCATGATGAATTGGTAGCAATTTCTGGGAAGTCTTTGGAAGATACTGTTTGTCTGATGAATAAATTTTCTAGGAAAATATAATTTGCTAATATTAACCCAAATGGATTTCCATAAAATAAACAGAAATAATTATTAAAGAGCCCACAACCTCCCCCAACAAAACAAAACAAAACAAAAGCTCCAGGGCCAGATAATTTTATTGGAAAATTCTACCAAGCTTTGTGCTATTTTAACTGACCTGGAGCATAAAAAAAGACAGAAAACTTCCAAAAATTTTGTATAAGCATTGATACTGACAAAGACTGACCAGAAAAGAAAACTATTGTCCAAAGTTACTTTGAATATCAGTGCAAAAAGTCTAGGTAAAATATTAACAGATAATTCAATATCATACTAAAAAAAGGGGGCTTCAATCTAGATATGTAAAGATAGTTCAATAATAGTAAATCTATGAATATAATGAATCTTAGTAATTGATCCAAGAGAAAAACAACCTGATTTTACTAAAAATGTTGAAAAGACCTTTCAAAAAATTAAACACCAATATTGAAAAAAACACTCAAGAAAATAGGAAAGATAGCTAATTCCTTAACTTGATAAAAATATGTCTATTTGGTCCAAAAACCAGAATGCTTAATAGGGAAATACTTCTAAAATCAGGAATAAGACAAGGATACCCACTACCAATACTATTATGTAATACTGGACTGTAAGTACTGGCCAGTACAAATAGACAAAAGAAATCAGAGGTATAAATATTGGAAAAGTAGATGTAAGCCATGATTTTTTGCAGATATTATAAGCCTGGAACAAACAACAAAAAATATAAAGACCTATATGAAGAAAACCTTAAAACAATCTTGAAGATAAGAACAAATAGGAAAATGTATCATGTTCTTGGAAAGGAAGACTCAACAAATTTGCAACAAAGTTGCAAATTCTCCCTAAGTTAATTTATACATTTAATATAACCCCAACAGAAACACTGAAGAGTTAAATGAAAACATACCCATGAAAACTCAGAAAAAGTAGAGAATGAGGGAGAGAATATGTAATATGCTTTAAATATTAAAGCATATAAAATTCATAATAATTATAACAGTGTGGTTTTGGCTAATAAAATGAAAGAATAATTTAAAAGAATAAAAATTCTAGAAATAGACCTTACAGATATGGGAATTTTAATATGTAACAGCTCAAATTAGTGGGGAAAAGATGAACTACTCAATAAACAGTGATAGAGCAATTAGGTAATATTCTGGAAAAAACTTCAGCAGGATACATACCTCACACCTAACACCAGTATTAACTGTAAATGGGTCCAATATGTAAATGTAAAAATGAAGCTATAGTAGAATTAGAAGAAAGCATTGCAGACTTCCTTTATAACCTAGGAGTGGCCAAGGGCTTTTCTAAATATGACTACAAATATATAAACCATAGATGGCTATATCTGTACACTTACAACCATGTAGCAAAAATGCTGTAAACAAGACAATAGGCAAACAATAAAAAGAGGGCCATTTGTATCCCAGAAAAAAAAAAAAAGTTAAGAGAGAGAAAGCTCCTAAAACTTTATAAAAAGAAGAAAACCAATAACCCAAAAGAAGAATGGTCAAGGGATATGAACAGAATAGGAAATACAAATGGCTTTTAACTAGAAGAAGATATCCAAAGCTCACTCATCGTAACAGAAAAGTACTACAGCACAGTGTTCTATAATAGTGATGATACTGGTCTTTCTTGTCTCATTCCTGATTTTGGAGGGGATGCTTCTAGTGATACCATCTTTCACTTACAGATTGGCAAATATCCTCATAGTTGTCTATGCACTGTTTGGAAGGCTGTGGAGAAATAGGCACTCTTACGTATTTCTGATGGGAGTAGAAATTGGCATAACCTCATTGAAGGGTAATTTGATAATATTCAAATTGTCCCAGAATTTCCACTATTTCTGCATACCACTAAATAACACATTTTTTTAACCTTATAAGGATGCAGCCTCTTTTGGAATTCCTCTGATTTCAAAGTCTTCCTCTGAAGTTCTTGAAAACGAGAGCAGTTCCTGAAAGGCAGGCATAGCAACTGAGGAAAAAGA
Source organism: Physeter macrocephalus (assembly GCF_002837175.3). Lineage (NCBI taxonomy): Eukaryota > Metazoa > Chordata > Mammalia > Artiodactyla > Physeteridae > Physeter > Physeter macrocephalus. The sequence goes on from NC_041214.2 coordinate 35,702,565, forward strand.
GAAATCGTAAATCTTTTATTAGTCAAAAGAACTAAAGAAGCTGCAGCCATTAGGTATAAAGTGACCTGAGTAAAAGATTCAAATGTGTTTTGAGCTGAATGGAATTCTAAAATTGAGGAAAAGGAGATAAATGATCTGCAGGTCTTAAATAGTAGGATATATACCCAGAACTCAAAATCTTTCTTTTTCATTTCATGAACTTGCCTAAATAGAACTGTGCTATTGGTAAATACTCACACTTCCCGGTTTTCCCTGTGAAATGGTAACAATTATCTTGCTTCCTTCCAGACCTCTTTCATTTCTAGCACTAGATGCACATCTATGTGCATGCGTGCGCACACACACACACACACACACACACAAACACAAGTATAGAGAAATGAATTAGAGGTTCCAGAAAGAACCTTAAGAGATCGATTAACCATTCACTGAAATACGTTCTTGAAAATTTGCAGACTGTTAAAATAAGGGAACATAATAAACACATAGAAAAATATGTTTGAAAACCTATTATGAGGACAAAATGATCATCCAAAAATGAGTTTAAATTTGACAATCTTTTGTAGTTTTAATTATAATCTATAGGCTGGTGACTCCCAAGTTCATTTTGTTGCTCTTACTTTCCATCTGAGCTAGTCCTGTATTTTCAGCCTTTGGTGGATATCACCAGTTGGATGTTCTCTTCATCCTCAAATTTGACACGTACAAACCTGAACTCCACTTCTTCATTTTTAACCATTTCTTTTTTGTAATCTCTCTACTTTTGCCAATGAAGAAATTTATCGTCCTGCTTCATAGACTAATCACTTTTGCCTGTCTACTTTCAAAACACAGTTGACCTTGAACAATGCAGAGGTTAGGGCTGTTAACCTACACACAGTTGAAAATCTGAGTGTAGCTTCACAGTCTGTATCTACTGTTCCACATCTGGGGGTGTCGACCAACTGGGGATCATGTAGTACTGTAGTACGAATTTATTGAAAAAATTCACATATAAGTGGACCCGTGTAGTTGAAACCCTCGTTGATCAAGAGACAACTGTATATCCAAAATAGACCCCTTTTCTTTACTTTCATTGTCCCCTCCCATTCCAGACCACTGTAATCTGTGTTTCAACTACTGTAAGAGCTTCCTATGTGATCAGTTTGCATCACAATTCATCCTCCACACAGCAACTACACTAATCCTTTTAAATTTATTTTTGTAAATGCTAATATCAATATTTTAAAACCATCAATCAGATCATGCCATTCTGTAGTTTATAACTTTCACTGGCTTTCCATTTTACTTAGAATAAAATCCAAACTCAGGCCCTAGTGACCTTTTTGTCCTGCTTTCCTACTGCTGCCCCCTCACTCACTCCTCTCCAGCAACACTGGGGGCCTTCTTGCTGTCCCCTGAACACACAGGCTGGGGGTCTCTGTGTTCCCTGCCTGAGACACTCCCCCCACTCCAGCTCTTCTAGACATCCTGCCCAGCCACTATCACATTACCTTGTTTTATTGCCTTCAAGGAACTCACTGCCATTTGAAATTATTGTATTTATTTTCCTCTTTATCATCCTAACATTCCTATAAAATATAAGCTCGAGGATATCCAGGCTCTTGTCTATCTTGTTCACTGCTGTGTTGTCAAAGGCTAGAACAGGGCCTGGCATATCAGTGCCGACTCAAAAACCATTTTTTTTTTTTTTTTTTTTTTGTGGTATGCGGGCCTCTCTCTGCCGTGGCCTCTCCCGTTGCGGAGCACAGGCTCCGAACGCGCAGGCTCAGCGGCCATGGCTCACGGGCCCAGCCGCTCCGCGGCACGTGGGATCCTCCCAGACCGGGGCGCGAACCTGGTTCCCCTGCATCGGCAGGCGGACGCGCAACCACTGCGCCACCAGGGAAGCCCCCATTTTTTTTTTTGTAAGTTGCTTCCTTGTCACCTTCTTCTGTGTCACCTTGTCTTACCTTGCCTTCCTTCCCCTAATGTCTTTACCATCTAATTTCAGGCCTTCACTTCCTCACTCCTGCATGACTTCACCAGTTGTTTTCAGAGGGCTCAGTATCTTCCCTCCAAGCCACTGTCAGACAAATGCCCCAAAGCACTGCTCATTGTGTGTGTGCACGGTACTGAGGGAGGTACACAGTTTTTTCTACATCCCCTGCTTTACATCTAAATTTCCCTGCCTGGCTTTCACAATTTTCCATAGGACAAATGACACGGTTGAGGGAAAAAGCACAGGACGGTTCATTTAAAGGCCTAGGTTTTAATGAATTACTTAACCTTTCTAGACTTTAGTTTTCTCATCCCACATGTTGAAAGAATCAAGCTGAAAATGGAATAATCACCTAAACGTCTGTCCAGAATTTTGCAGGTTACAAAGTCATTTCCTTTTCTTAACTGAGTTGGTTTTCACAAATCCCTGTGAAGAATTTAGGTGGGTAGTGTTGTTCCCATTTTACAGAAAAGGAAACTGAGGTGCAGGGAAGTTACTCAAGGTTAAGTATCTGAAGTGGTAGGTGGCTCTCAGACTCAGGTTTTCCCAGCTTTAAATTCAGCCCTCCTTCTACATCACGCTGCCTTTGTCTCAAGATTCCTTCTGGCTATTAAATTTGGATTCTCTAACCTGTGCCCAACACACTTATTCAGTCTTATTTTCATTCTTTCTAAATATGAACTCTGGACACAGAAGGGCAAGCACTCTACCTTGACTCAAAGCTAAGCTTTTGGGCTGCGTTGCTGTCCTTTCTTACCCTTCTCCAAGATCTGGTTCAAGTTCTCACTCTGTCCATGAAGACTTGAATGACTGCCCTTTGGTAGCTCTGAGTATGTCTTATTCTCTGAATTCCTCCAGCATGTGCAGCTTGTTCTTGAAATCATTGCCCACCACTTGCATTGTATTCTACACACTTCACAAGTGTGAATCTTTTTTCATCAAATGGATTATAAATTAGGGAAGAAAACTGGCCTCATATTTCTCTTCTATTTCTGTATAGCAGTTAGCAAAGTTCTAGGAATAACATTGGTTGATTGATTGATTTTGTTAAATTTCCTAGTTGATGTTAGAGAAAATTGTTTTAATCTTAGTGGTTAGGTAGCAGGAAGCCACAGGTAGACAATCTTGCTTGTTTCTTTCTCCCTCTTCCTCACTCTCCCTGTTTTTCTTCCTCTTCTAATAGCACCTGCATTCTCTTTACTATGTAATTTAATCATTATCTTTCAAGATTAAAGGTTAAACAGCTACCCTGGTCTATATTGGCTAAATTTGGTGCTTCTGTCCAGTCTTTATCTTTGTAGAAAAGACTGTGGTAAAAGTGAATTTTTTTCTTTTTGGAAGAAAATATTCACAAGCTCCTAAGAACACTGATAATCATAATGATTCCCTTCTGATTCTGTGATGGAAAGAGGCATAAATAAATCATCCTGTCTTTTCAGGAAACAGCAGAAAATTTGACTGGAGTAGATTTACCTAGAGTGAGGTTGACAGAGTTAAGCTATTTCTACAAAGCACTTGGGAAAAATTCTTAAGTCACCAGTTTCAGCAATTAAGTCAGATTTCTTGGTAACCCACCCCAGAGCTCTCTGAGCAACATTCTAGGTCTGGTAGTCATGTTAAGCCTCAGTCATAAAGAGAGGAGATGGTCATGTTATAATGTGACTGCAGGGGAATTAGGAAGTGTTCCTTGTCCCAAACTATTTCCTTCACACAGTCCTAAATTCCACATCTGGAAGATTAGTTAGATTTATTTATTACTATTTTAAAAAATAGCAATTCCTCTGAAAAGATAAAAGAGTTCTTGGTCAGTCCCACCTAGTATAAATAAATTTGAGAGTTTCTCTCAAACAACCTCATTTAGGCAACTTGATTTATGGTACTTGTTCTCAGACTTGGCTGTCCACTAGAATCATCTAGGGAGATTTTTTAAAAGTACTGATGCCTGGGTCCCACCTTCAGAGATTCTGATTTATTATGGCATGTGCCCTGGGCATCAGGATTTTTAAAAAATTTCCAGGTGATTCTAACAGGCAGCTAACTTTGAGAACCATTAGTTTACACCAAAGGAAACTGCTCTGGAATGAGATCAGCCTGGTTCTAGTCTCAGTAGTGATGTTTATCAGCTGTGTGACTTTGGATCTATTTTGTTTGACTTCTCTGAGCACTTTTTTCCCTGGCTGGAAAAGAAGGACAATAATATTTTCCATTCAAGGTTGTTATGAAAGGTAAATATGATGATACATATAACATATTGGGCACTAATTATGTAATCAGATCTTTCTTTTTTACCCTGCCTAGGAATGGGGATTGCCAAAAGTTGAAAGACTAGCAAAACAAAGTGGATAATAAAGCTCTAAAGAGAAATTCTGTTCCTACTCCCTCCTGTTAGGACTTTCTATGTCCTTTGCACCTTTATTTAGGAAAGAATTAAGACTGCACAGCCCATGAAGTGTCCAGACTCCCAACTCCACAAGCCCTGAGCAGCCTTCTTTCCTTCTTCCAGAACCAATGAAATCCCCCTGTTTTCCATAATACTGACCTGATCTTAAGAAACAGGGACTGTGTGCACCAGGATGGGCTGCCAGGGTAGGATGGGATTCCAGACACTGATACCTTCTGGGGGAAATAGGGCTGCAAGGTTTGTCATAGCACTCATCAAAGTCCGGTCAATATCCGTGCTTTGAACATAAACCTAGAGTGGGAAAATCAAAGTAGAATCCGATTGAGAGGAACTGTGGGATTTTTTCCTATGGAGCTAATAGTGTATTTGAGAAAGGGCAGGACACCTACACCAAAATATTAGCAGACATTGTGGTAGCATCATGATCATAATACCTATTATGGAAGAGACAGTATTATGAGCATTCCATGGCATAAAGCAACCTGGTTTGCCAACAGCTGAATTGACAAAAGAGACCAATCAAGTGGTGGCTACTTGTCACGCCTAAGTTATTTACCGTAGGTGTCCATGTTGAACTTACTTATATTCATACATTTTTTAAGGAGTACATTTGTAAACAAGACATCTGACTTTTATAAGTTCCTTGAGAAACAGGGAACTTTTACAAATACATTATGCTAAATTATTTCAAGGGGCAACTTTCCCATTGTTAGCTTCCCAACTTACCTGTTCGTGTTTATAGGACTTGTTCAAGAATTTTTCATATTGTTTCCTTATATATTGTCCAAGTTCATAATGCTGCTCCATGCCCAGCTATGGGAACAAATAAAAGCAAAAATTAGTGAAAGTAAGTTCTGTGAAGCTATGTGTCTCATCTCTCCTCATTGATTATGTAGAGTGAACAATGGTGTACTTTAATAGTTCCACAATAACAACACATTTTTAAATGAAAACAGGAAAAGAAAGCTGTAACCTTTCATAATGACTCCCTGAGAAAACTCAATTCATTGTCATTAGCACTTAACATAGAGCCTTGTACAGTTAATAACTGGTGATTGATCTGATTTATGTAAATGGTTCATCTCTGATGTGGTAGAGCATTCAATGGTTCATTTTTGTGACAGAGAATTTCAAGGGCTGGTTACCAAGTGGAAGGAATTCAACTATCTGATAAGAGGTTGGACTTGATGAATCTAAAGATCACTTTCAACCTCTGGGTGCAATGATTTATTATCTGCACAGTTCATTTACGACTGGTTCATGAAAAACTAGAGCCTGTTACTCAAAGTGTGGTCTGTGGATCAGCAGTATTAGCATCACTTGGGAGTGTTAGAAACCAAATTCTTGGGCCCCACCCTTGACCTACTAAATCAGAATCATTGGGGGTGGAGCTCAGGAATCTGTTTTTAACAAGCTCATTAAGATTCTGATGGCAATTAATCATTGAGAAGCATTGCCTTAGCTCATTGATCCTCAAACATTACTGGGCATCAGAAGCAAAATTATCTAGGGTCCTTGTTGAAATGCAGATTCCTCAGCATTTCCCCCAGAGATTCCAGCTCATTGGATCCTGGGTGTAGCCTGGAACCTGCATTTTAACAAGTGCCCTGAGTGATTCAGATCCATGTAGTAGAGCACCATGCTTTGGGAAACATTGCATTCTAGTCTGTCTAGAGACAGAGCCTAGCCAGAGCTTCAGGAGTCAGAAAAGATGGGATCACTGTGGCTTCTGCTTGGTCCCACTCCCTCATTTGCTTGTCACTCCTGGCTACCCTTCGAGATGGGAAAAGAGGTAGGAAGAGAATAATGTGTGCTTTGAGGTTTGTGAGTTTCCTGAATGACCTGGATAGCTGAAGAAGCAGGTACTTTGGGTGTAATTTGCTGTTCTCACTTAAAGCTAACTTTTAAGGAAGTAGTCATCTTCTATACAGCAATGGTTTTCAAACACTAGCATGCACAGAATCACCTGGAGAGCTCATTAAAAAAAAGATTCCCTGGAGTCAACCCCAGAGTTTCTAGTTCAGTGGGTACGGCCAGAGAATTTACATTTCTGACAAGTCTCCTGGTGATGGTGATGTTACTCATCCAGGGACCACACTTTGAGAACCATTGAACTCAGAACAATTGCTTTGTCACTACACAGATTGGAAGTACCTAGTCAAGGGCAGGAATTTGAGCTCTAGAACCTTGCTACTTCAAAGTGGCCATGTATCAGCACCATGGGCATCATTTAAGAGTATGTTAGAAATGCAGAATCTCAGACCATGTCAGACCCAATGAATTAGAATCTGCATTTTGACAAGATCCTCAAATGATTCATTTGCACTTGGAAGGCTGAGCAACACTACTTTAGGAGAAACTGGTGGCTAGTCAAGAGAATACCAGAAGAAGAATCCAGATCCCACAGTCTGGAAGAATCTTTTGGTTTTACTAGAACTTTGCAAGGGAACAGGAGTCTCGACAGAGCCATAAGCATTATGAAGCAGCCTTGAGTTTTTATAACCCTTCTCTTTTTCAGGGAGCCAGAAGCAATGTATTCTATGGTGGGAAGAGCTCTGACCTGGGAGCTGGAAGATACTGGCCTCAAATAGCCTCTTTGCATTTTCTCCTCATTGAGACTATTAAGTTAGGGCAGTAATTCTCAGCCTTGGCTACACATTAGAGTCAACTGATCAACCAAGGAGTTTCTAAAAATCCCAATGTCCAGGCTGCACCCTAGATCGATTAAATAAGAACCTCCCAGGCAGACAATATTTTGTAAAGCTCTCTGAGTAGTTCCAATGTTTAGCCAAGATCAAGACCCATTAAATTTGGAGGTATCCAACTCTAAACATTCTATGACATTTTCTTAATATATTTAAACAATATTTTGGTCAGGACAGAAGCAACACACGTGGCCCTGTGGCTCCAAACAGAAGGGTAATCCACTCTTACAGGTGAAGGCGGCCAGGCACTGGAACGTGACCACAGATTCTTTTGTTCACCAGTTCACCTTCTTGGGTGCTCTTTAGGAAGTATGGGGTCCCTGTGTTTGACCACTTTTAAGGAAGGTTCAATCCCAATACATCCATCTGACCAAAAATCAATTTTGGCAACAGCACTTCCAAAGGAATCATGTTTTCCCAACTCTGCTGATTCAGGATTATTTTCTACTTTCTCAGGTGGAGCCTGAGAAACTGGCTTGTAAGCAATTCTTGGCTCTCTTCAGCATCTTTAAGCTCATGTATTCTGTTGTCCATGCACAACTCTTATGCTTTAATAATGCCAACAGGGTAAAAAGATCAAAACAGGCAATTCTATACAATTTTCCTACAGTTACTAGTCACTAGGGGTGACTTGATCATGATCAGAAATTGTTGAGGCTAATCATTAGTGCTTCTCTTTCCACAATCAAAACACATTTTACACTTTTTAAATCCCAGGTAACTGTGCAAAAACCTTTCCCAGATATGAGTAAAGTAGTTATATGGTTTCAGTATGTAACAATCCCACAGAGTTTCCCTTGAGACTCATCAGTAACTTGTTGTTGAAATCCAACCAACCTGAGTGAGTTGGCCAAATCCTTGTGGCCATGAGGATTCCTTAATGCGGTCTTTAGGAAAGGTTTCGATGGGACTTTGGTCTCCATGCCTAAAAACCTGAAAATAGATTGAGGTAGTAATGTTACAAACTTAACTTAGGTGTTTTGCCTCTGCTCATAATGATAGATTTTTCTTCTAGACCTCTGGTTCTCCACCTTGGCTATTCATTGGAATCACCTGGAGAGTTAAAAAAATTCTGAGGACTGGATCCCACCCCTTGTGATTCTAGTTTAATTAGTTTGGGATGCAGTCAGGGCATTAGGATTTTAAAGACCTCCCCAAGTAAGTCTCAGGTTAAGAACTGCTCTTCTAAGTTCACTAACACGTTCTAAAGGCTCATCATCTTGTTATTCACGTTACATGAAACATAGGAAAACTGTTAGTGAACTGTTATTGTTTCAGGTAATGTGAATAACAAGATGATGAACCATTAGGAGTCAGGCGACCCACACATGGAGACTGGTTTACACATCAGATAGGGCAGGAAGGAACACAAAGCTTAGCAAGATCACTTTATTGTAGACAAACTCTGATGAGAAGTATTCCTTCCTTAATTATGATTACAGTAATAATAGTGTTAACATTTTGACATATAATAATAGTGGCTTTTAAATGCTACATACAATTTGTGACCATCTTGAGCCAATGATTTATTAGTTTTTAGGAGGTTAGGGATAAAGGACTTGCCAGTAGAAGATTAGAAAATCTAAATTTCAACAACTTAAGAACATCCTACTGAATTTGTATGCATGTCATCGTGCTTTTTGTAAAACACCTTTATTAGAGTATAATTGTTTTACAATGCTGTGTTAGTTTCTGCTTTATAACAAAGTGAATCAGCTATACATATACATATTTCCCCATATCTCCTCACTCTTGCATCTCCCTCCCACCTTCCCTATCCCACCCCTCTATGTGGTCACAAAGCACCGAGCTGATCTCCCTGTGCTATGCGGCTGCTTCTCACTAGATGTCTATTTTACATTTGGTAATGTATATATGTCCATGCCACTCTCTCACTTGGTCCCAGCTTACCCTTCCCCCTCCCCATGTCCTCAAGTCATTGTGGTGCATGACTCTTTGAATTATGGTTTTCTCAGGGTATATGCCCAGTAGTGGGATTGCCAGGTCACATGGTAATTCTATTTTTAGTTTTTTAGGGAACCTCCATACTGTTCTCCATAGTGGCTGTATCAATTTACATTCCCACCAACAGTGCAAGAGGGTTCCCTTTTCTCCTCACCCTTTCCAGCATTTATTGTTTGTAGATTTTTTGATGATGGCCATTTCTGACTGGTGTGAGGTGATACCTCATTGTAGTTTTGATTTGAATTGCTCTAATGATTAGTGATGTTGAGCATCCTTTCATGTGTTTGTTGGCAATTTGTATATCTTGTTTGGAGAAGTGTCTGTTTAGGCCTTCTGCCCATTTTTGGATTGGATTATTTGTTCTTTTGATATTGAGCTGCATGAGCTGCTTGTAAATTTTGGAAAGATTCCACTTTTTTTATCCTAACCTCCCCACCCCGACACCATTTCCTGAAGATGGGGCTCCCAATAAAAATAATATATTTGTTTCCTACATCTGCAACTTTTAATTCCTTTGAATTTTCCCTCAGTTTCCTTGATTAATTCATTTCATTCAACAAACGCTTATTAAGCATTTACTCTGGGCTGGGTGCTGTGGACTCAGAGATAAATAAGACAGTTTTTGCCCTCAAGAAGTTGAGTCTACCTCTAGCCATTCCAATAAAAGGAGACCTTTCCCTGTATCATAAATCCAGTGGTTTCTCACCTTTTCAAGTATGAAGAAACACTTTTCAATATCAAAAAGTGACTACATTTAGGTCTTTAATCAATTTGAGTTTATCCCAGGAATGCAAGGATTCTTAAATATATGCAAATCAATCAACATGATATATCATATTAACAAACTGAAGGAGAAAAACCATATGATCATCTCAATAGATGCAGAAAAAGCTTTTGACAATATTCACACCCATTTATGATAAAAACCCTCCAGAAAGTAGGCACAGAGGGAACTTACCTGAACATAATAAAGGCCATATATGACAAACCCACAGCCAATATTCTTCTAAATGGTGAAAAACTGAAGTCATTTCCTCTAAGATCAGGAACAAGACAAGGTTTAAGATCAGGGACAAGACAAGGTTGTCCACTCTCACCACTATTATTCAACATAGTTTTGGAAGTTTTAGCCATATACTGCAAAGCTACAGTAATCAAGACAGTATGGTACTGGCACAAAAACAGCAATATAGATAAATGGAACAGGATAGAAAGCCCAGAGATAAACCCATGTACATATGGTCACCTTATTTTTGATAAAGGAGGCAAGGATATACAATGGAGAAAGGCAGTCTCTTCAATAAGCGGTGTTGGGAAAACTGGACAGCTACATGTAAAAGAATGAAATTAGAACACTCCCTAACACCATACACAGAAATAAACATTGTGCTTTTTTGATTGCACATTTAATCTTTGGGAAGAGTAATCTATACTTTTGCAACCTTGGTTCTTTCATTCTACTATGCTTTCTGAATAGAATACCAAACCAAACACAAAGCTATTTTATAAGCAAAAGATAAGGAAAGAAAAACTCAATAAATACAAGATGAAGTCTGCAATGATGTCAGCAAACATTTTTAATACGGAGGAGGGCTGCATAACAACTTGAATTCTCTGAAATTTCCTGCACTTGTCACTCTTATTACCTGGCTAAGGTGCTCCATTGGAAAGAAAGACAAGAGGCTGCTCTTTTTAAATCCTGTAAAATAGTTCAGCAGACACAGAAGTGTCCTTAGAACAATCTCAGACTTTAGTCATCTTTGAGATGGGATTCCAGGAAAATGAGGGAGGCTCCTAAAACCTGAATGGTGTCTCTGGGGTCTAAATAAAACTTATCTTTTGGCCCCCTGAACTGGTGAGAAATTGAAATCTCAGTAGAACAGGCTATGGCAAACAGAGTGACAATGGTGTGGTGAATCTTAAGAAACGATTTTGGTCAGGTAAGGAATTATTGCATGAATGGTCACCTCATGGCTGGAAGAAAGGCTGCATACTCTCTGATGAGCACCTACAGTTACTAGCCACTAGGGGTGACTTGATCAGAAATTGTCGAGGCTAATCATTAGTGCTTCTCTTTCTACAATCAAAACACTTTTTACACTTTTCGGATCACAGATCTGAGTAACTAAAGTTATTATATGGTTTCATTGAATTGTAAACCCCACATTATTTAGTTTCCAGGGTTTCTCAACCTCAGCACTGTTGACATTTTGGCTGTGGGGGCTCTCCTGTGCATTGTAGGATGTTTAGCAGCATCCCAGACTTTTGCCCCCTAGATGCCAGTAGCATTCTCCAGTTGTGACAATTGAAAAGTCTCCAGATATTGCCAAATGTTCCCTAGGGGAAAAAACCACCCCTAGTTGAGAGCCACTGAGTTAGCCAAAGAGAAGTTGAATGAGATACATTGTAGTAAAATAATTTACAACACTTCCTACCAGCCTATAACCACAATAACCCCTCAATACTTTTTGAAAGCTTGCTTTGTCCTAGAAGCTGTGCTAAGTGCTTCTCATACATTTAATCCTCTTATCAATTATACAAAGCAGTTGCTATCATTATCTTCATTTCACAAGCCAGGAAACTGACTTTAGTTAAGTGACCTGCCTAAGGTCACACAGTGCATAAGTGGTAGAGCAGAGGTGCAAACACAGGCTGTGTGAGTTCAACACCAGCTTCTGAACCCATGCAGAGGCTCGTTTCTCTCTGCTCAAACATACCCCTCAGTGTCCCACCAGTGGACAAGAGGAAACCAAAACCTTGATGTAAGAAACATCCCCAAATATTATTTAAAAGATAAAACTGAGGTTATGCAGCTAAATGACAGCACGGCCTGGAGAGAAAAACAAGTGCCATCCCCTTAGAGGAAGGTTTCAAAGAGCAGAGCTGGAACAAAACCATGGGACATGGGCAAGCTTTCCTGCTCTGTTTTTACAGGTCAGGAATAATTGTACTTCCCTACATTTCCATAGGTTTTCAGGGTTTCTGGGGTAGTGGCTCAAACATGCTATGAACTCTATGGAAGGGGTGTTCCACAGAAACACTTAATAAACCATCTCCCACTTCCAGTGCTAGAAATCAAAATGTGTGTGTGTGCTCACACACCTGTGCTTCAAGCACACGCAGGTAGCATTCTTGAGCTTCTGAAGTCTCTCCAGTTTAGCTGGAGCCTTTGGACTATGCCCAGGAATTTTTTTAAGTCTGTGCAGGACAACCTTCTTAACTGCCTTCCTGCCATATTTATAACTTCTGTTCTCAGTCCAGCAATCACACTCCAAAAAAATCCTTTAGAAATCTAAGACTATATTATTAGCAGTAGGACTATTTGCAATACTGGTGGTAATTGCAAAAGGAAGACATCCAAGATAATAACAACCCCTTATGTTTGTGCTACCCTCCATGGTTTTGTACAACCTGCCATCTCTTTTAATTCTTACAACTCTGTGAGGACAGGTCAGCACTATTGCTGCACTGAAAAAATAAGGAAACTGAGGCTCAAAGAGATGGAGTTAGATGTGCAGATCTCCTACTTCCCATGATTGCTAGCCCATTGTTTTCCCCACCACATCACATTCACTTCACCCTTTTAAGTCACAGGTAACTTTTTAGAAAGAACCACGGTTTGGTACGATCCTGCTCCATCGAGCCTGCTAACCAGATTTGGTGCACTGTGTAGGATGTGGAGACCCTGATGACTGGAAGACATGATGTCCAGTCCCCCTTCCCTGGCAGCAGTCAAGTGCTCTTTTTAAAATGTCAATCAGAATAGTCTCTTGATTGCTTAGAACTCTCTAATGTCCTCTCATTCTATTACTTTATTTTTGCAGAAAATTAGAAAGATATTAAAAAATAGAGATTTTTATAATGAGCCCCTATGAGTTCACCACTTGCTCCAACAATGATCAACTCATGTGTGGCCAGTCTTGTTTAATTTATTCCCTCTCACTGTCAGACATTATATCATTTCCCATTACTCTTTGCATAAAATCCAAAGTCCTTACAGTGGTTCACTAGACCCTAACTGATATAGCCCTGCCCACCACCATGTTCTCCCCTTACATTCTTGCTAAGCACACTTAGCCAAAGGACCCTCTGCTGTTCTATCCAATACATTAAGTGTGTTCCAGCCTCAGGGCCTTCATGTTCTATATGCCTGGGATGTCCTGCTTCTGCATCTCTTGGCACTTTCACTCGGTCACTGAATTCAGGTCTGTCCTGAAAAGGCAACCTCTGCAGAGAGGCCTCTCTTGACCACCCCGTATCAAGTAATGCCTGCTCCATCTCTTTCTCATCATGTGGTTTCATTTTTTTTCCTTGATATTTTCTTGTTTTTTTAAAATTGTGTGTGTGCATGTATTTTTAAGTATCTGGCTTCCTCTCCCCATAAACTTCTTGAAAGCAGAATCTTTGCTGTCATGGGCACTGCCTTATCCCCAAAACAGTGTCAGACACACAGTAAGTACACACACAATGTGCTTTGTTTTAATGAATGAATGAATCTTGGGTTGGGTCCAGCTACCTCTAGGTACATAATGGCTTTCTTTCCAATCTTCTCATTTCACAAGGGCTTTGAGTTTTCATCCCTACTTATCATCAAGGTGTGCTGTGTGTGCTCTTTTTTTCCTCCTTTATTTCACTCTCTTACCTTTCCCCTTATGCCCTGCATTTGTGACTTTGCTTCTAGAACAATGAGTCTGCCTCTAGATTAGATGGGAGTCCAATAAACCATCATGTCTTCCTTCCAGGTTTGGAATTCAAGACACATCACACAACTTTGGGATGATTCTGGAAATTCTAAAAGGGACCTTCATTCGTGGCATTAAACTCCACTCCTTATTTTGTTAGGTATGCTCATGAAAAATCTCTTGATGCACAAACCTTGCCATGAATTAAAGTTTATTTTATTTTCTTCTTTTGGGAACTGAGAAATAACTCTGTTAATAAAGAGAATTAAAAAGTGAAAGAGTTCGGGTAGAAATGAATGAGTCAAGTAAATGAATGCCACTTCAGAGGTAAGAAGGGAAGCCGACTAGCTGTAAAAGGACTCAGGGTAGGAATATGCCCTGCACTCACCATGAGGAAGGCCTAAAGGCCTGGCACACTCATGAGAGATATCCAGGGCATAGGAGAATACAGAGGCCTGCAGGAGAGGGGAAGGATGAAACTATGTGTTATATTGAGTGGAACTGCATGATGTCTCAGAAAAGCTCTGGGCTTGAGTCGGTTAGACCTGAGTTCAACACCTTGCCAGATGATCCTGGGAAAAAGATTTAACTTAAACTTTTGCATGTCTCAATTTTCCTCTCTGTAAAATGAAAAAATCATTATTTCCTATGCAGGAGGATCACGAGAATTAAATGTGTAATATATGCAAAGCCATCATCATAGTACTGAACACATAGGATGCACTCAGTACATGAGATTTGCTATTATGTGTGTTACTATTATTTTGGTTGTTGTTGTTATAAATATTATTCAGGCCTTAACTTAGCTACTTGCTGTATTCCTTTCCTGCTGGCAACAGTGGGCAGCATATTAGGGCAAATAAGAACTGCCAGTTGAGCAAAAGGAAATATTTCTCCTTCAGGAAATATTTCTATTAATTTCTAATCATCTCTCCCCCACTTTTATTTCCCTGACTGAAAAGAAAAACTAATTCTTCCTTTGGATTTAAGGCACTTTGAAAGCTTTCAAGAGCCCATGGTGGCAAGCTGGCTGACTGAAATGACATGAGCCCAATATAATGTCCCTGATCAGTTCACCACATTGAAAATTTGCAAAATGCATTGTCATAAAAGTGGGAGAAACCTGTGTAAGTAAACTGAAGTGACCTCCTACTTGTCCCAGTACCAACCCTCAGTGCACAGTGATCTGTCCAGCAAATGTCTCTGAAAGACCTGTAGGTCCCCATGGATGGATTCGCTGCTCTTTGGCCCTGGCGATTAGGGAGCCACAGTGCAGGGGAGAGAGATTGAAGGGCTTTTGTGAGCTGAGGCAAGAACCCTGGTTTTTGTTTTCCAGGGGAAAATTTTATCTGGTACGTCTTTTATAAGCCAGCCCACAAGTTGGAGATGTGCCACCAGAGAGTTACAGCACCCAGTATACTACAGCTTCTTTCCATTACTGTTATGTAATAACAAGACAATGTCAGTCACATGTCTTACTGGGTCATTTGGAGGATTCAAAATACAAAATGCAAAGAGCTTGGCTTCTAGTGGATGCTTACAGTATGGTAGCTGTAACTGTAATTCTTATTTTAATAGAAGTGAAAAAGAGGTTTATAGAACTTGAGAAGTTTCTGTCTGTGTTCAAAGGTACTGTTCAAACAACAATGAAGATGAAGGCAAATAAAAGGGCAATCAGTAATCTATTCTAGCCAAAAGTTAAGAAGGACCAGTAAATCAGCCGATTAGTAAGTCAAACAATGGTTGAAATGAGTAAAATCTGTTTAACTTCTTGTCACGTTTTAAATATATATATTTTTCCAGTTTTTATTGTGCCAGGGGCCCAAAGCTGGGAAGAAAACTGATCAATTTTAAATGAAAAAAGACATGAAAATACTTCATCCTTTGAGAATAAAAAGAATAAATAGAAAAAAAATTGACATTTTAATTAACTGGTTATGTGAACATTATAAAAGATACACGAGATAATTGTGTGACTGTATATAGTCAACACAACACAATGGTTACAATGTTTTAGGCATTTACCAGATAGGCTTCTAAGTACTTTTGTGTATTAAATCAGTTAAGCCTCACAATAACTCCATGAAGCACTATTATCCCCATTTTACTGATGAGGAAACTGAGACACAGGTAGGTTAAGTTACTCATCCAAAGTCACACAGCTTGGAAGAGGTTGAGCTGGCATTCAAACCCTGGTGGTCTGATTCATGAGCCTGTACTTTAAACCACTGTGCTGTATGTTATTGTGTAATACATAATATTATAAATTTCTTTGGTGTTTATATCCCTTATTTCCTTTCTTCTTCTTCTTTTTTTTTTTTTTTTTTTGGTGGCTCCGCATGCCTTGCGGGATCTTAGTTCCTCAACCGGGGATTGAACCCTAGGGCCCCAGCAGAGAAAGTACTGAGTACCAACCATTGGACCTCCAGGGAATTCCCTCTCATATTTCTTTTTAAGAAGTTCAAATGTTTAATGCCTTTCATGTACCATATCTCATGGCTTCATCATTTTTCCAACAACCAAAATTAGAAAACAGGGTCATTTTGACTTCTTTCTCTTCCTTAATATCCACAGTCAACCCACAGGGATTCTTCTGCCCTCACAATTTTTAAAAGAAACTCTATTTCTCTTTTCCAATTCTACGCTTTCTGATCCAACTCAGGTCTTCACTGTGCTTTTCTTGACCTGTGGTATTAGCCCCTCTCTATTCTCCCCTCCAGCTTCTCCCCTCCTCAAGCCGTACTTACATACAGATGTGTGTCTCCCCCAAGACAAAATACATTAGAATTCACAGGTGGGGGAGACTTGAGTACAAACAAAGTAAGCTGTTAGCATGTGGTTCTAGAGGACATGATAACTATCTAATACCTTAAGTTTTCTTTGCTGAAAAATAATGAAGGATCATCTAGAACCTTAAGGACATTAAGTAAAATAAGCCAGTCACAAAAAGACAAGTACTGTATGATTCCACTTACACAAGGTATGTGAAGTAGTCAAATTCATAGAGTCAGGAAGTAGAATGGTGATTGTGGGGGCTGAAAGGGAGGAGGAGGCTGGGGAATTGCTGTTTAATAGATATGAAGCTTCAGTTTTGCAGGATGAAGGGAATTCTGGAGATGGATAGTTTTAATGGTAGCACAACAATGTGAATACACCTAATGCAATTGAACTGTACACTTAAAATGGTTAAAATGGAAAATTTTATGTCCTGCGTATTTTACCACAATTTAAAAACTGAATAATTAAGGCTCACCTAGATTTTATCCAAAAAGTTGGAAAGTTTCTGTTTTAGACTATTGACTAACAGCAGCACCTTACATTTGTATCATGGTTCACACTTACATATGTATATCATGCCATTTGAACCTAAAGACAACTTTGTGACATAGAAACTATAGTTATGATCATTATCCCCAACTTTAAGTTTAGGAAATTTGAGGCTCAGATGGATTAAGTGACCTGTTCTCAGTCCTATACCTGGTAAATGATGCTAGAACTTGAATTAATGAAAGTTCAATATTTTCCTAGGTATGGCTTTGAACTTTTATTTTAGCACATAGCATTAGAAAACTGGTAACAGTATTAGGCTGCCAGCCTGAGCAGTAAATTGTCAATCTTTTGCTTTCCTAGGACGATTGAGGAAAAACCCAGAAGGTCTGCCATCCCTGGAAGTGTGTGGTGGCCAGAACCATTTGAATTTACCTAACCACAGTATGGAAGTTACCCATCCCAGTATAGAGATGATGTGCTGAAGATTTGGAGGCTATTTGCATCAAGGATATTCTATTACTTGAGCAGAAATTTTGCATGGTTAGCCAGGAAGAATGAGACTTTGTGACTTATCATCCCTTTCTTTGTAAAACCCAGGTAGAATGAGAAGGAATTATTCTCTTTGAGATCACCTGAACTTGTGGTTTTTCCTGGCTTAGGGGAGAGAGAATGCTTTAAAATGGCATTTCCCTATTTATGGATGGAATAATGATGTATGGGATTACTTTTAAAAAGTCCATTAGGGGGCTTCCTCGTGGCACAGTTGTTGAGAATCTGCCTGCTAATGCAGGGGACATGGGTTCGAGCCCTGGTCTGGGAAGATCCCACATGCCGCGGAGCAACTAGGCCCGTGAGTCACAACCACTGAGCCTGCGAGTCCGGAGCGCCCTGGTCTGGGAGGATCCCACATGCCGCGGAGCAACTAGGCCCGTGAGCCACAACTACTGAGCCTGCGTGTCTGGAGCCTGTGCTCCGCAACAAGAGAGGCCGCGATAGTGAGAGGCCCGCGCACCGCAATGAAGAGTGGCCCCCGCTTGCCACAACTAGAGAAAGCCCTCGCACAGAAACGAAGACCCAACACAGCCAAAAATAAATAAATAAACAAATGTAGGGTTTAAAAAAAAAAAAAAGTCCATTAGGAGTGCATCAGCATATAGATGAAACAAGGTTGGCCATGAGTGATAATTACTGAAGCTGGTGGATGGGTACCTTGAGACTCACCATACTTATTATTCTCTCTATAAATTATAAAACAGCAATTCTCTAAGGGTTTTCTATGAGACATTATGGAAAAAAGAGGAGGTGTATTCTGTAGTCAAAATTTAGGAAATATAATTTACTAGATCCTTTCCTTGAAAGCCACAGTACATATTAGAATATTAAAGACTCTGAAAAGTTCTGCATTTAAGAGACCTTTAAAAACATTTTAACCCACGTTTTCTTCTCCAATCTGATTTGACTATTGAAACACCTGTTAACAACTTGTCAAACTAGCATTCCAATGGATGCACATTGGTAAACCGGTTTCAAAAGAGCATGTGGTGACTCTGTTCATGAGAGAGAACAAGAACCGGACAGCTTCCTGCTCTTTCTGCCAAGAACAGTTTTTCAGAACCGGGGAAGATTTGTGGGTTTTTTTTGTATCACAGTAGAAAAGCAAGGAAACCACTTGCTGACTATGAGTGAAGCCAATACACTGGATGGAGAAGCCTCAGCTTCATGTGCTGGGTTAGGCACACACAGCAGGAAAAGAATGTGTCTAGTGATTAAGGGCAGGCTTCTGGGATCATACAGCCTGAGTTCAAATCCTAGCTGTGTGACCATGAGCAAGTTGCTTAATCTCTTTGTGCCTCAATTCTTTCATCTATAAAACAGGGTTAATAGGGTTAATAAGGTTTTTACAAAAAAGTTATAGAATGGTTTCCAGATTTAGCAAACAAAAATGCAGCATGGGGCTTCCCTGGTGGCGCAGTGGTTGAGAGTCCGCCTGCCGATGCAGGGGACACGGGTTCGTGCCCCGGTCCGGGAAGATCCCACG
>NC_041214.2:35723229-35744511 GCF_002837175.3 Physeter macrocephalus
GCGCGTCCGGAGCCTGTGCTCCGCAACGGGTGAGGCCACAGCAGTGAGAGGCCCGCGTACCGCGCAAAAAAAAAAAAAAAAAAAAAAAAAAAATGCAGCATGCCCAAATATTGCATGGAAACATACACATACTAAAAAATTATTTGCTGTATATCTGAAGTTCAAATTTAACTGGGCATCCTGTGTTTTCTGGTAACCCTATTTTATAGGGTTGTTGGGAGGATAATGTAACATAATCCATTGAAATTTCGGAACAGTGCTTGGCACATAGTAAGCATTTAAGTAACTATTGGTTATTGTCATTAATATTATCACTTAAATCAGAGGTGCCTTTCTTTTATTCTTGTTCTCCTAATAATTTTCTAGGGAATTTCCTGGGTATATAATTGAACAATTTATAGTCAGATATTCTCTGTAATCAGTAAAAAGAAGACAGTGATATCTTCCGGCAAAGAAAGATGTATTACATTGCCCTTAATCTACCACTAATGGAAGAAAGTTGAGGTAGGAAAAATTGTTAACATTAGTCATGTGTGGTAATTGTTAAATTTTTTAGCTCCTAGAGAGTTACCTTTGTAAGGTTTTTCTTAGGTATTAACTTAACTTAGTATTAACTTGTAGTCCCTGAACACAAGTTAACTGATAGTGGAGAGGGAGAAAGGAAACCCACAACAGTTTGGTAGCCAAGGGAAGTCAGCCTGAGCTGTTGTAAAACATGGAGGAGAGAATGGACCAGATGCCGTTAGCTGAGAGTTCACTGTAATATACCAAAGAGGATTACCCCTCAACCAGCTTGTCATGGTGTTGACAGTACAATTCCTGCAGAGTCCCTACACTTGCTTAATGCACATGTTTGCAGGGAACACACTGATATAAATAAAAGTCTAACTCACATGGATTTCCCTATATAAAGTACACAGTGTTCTTCAGCTTTTTTTTTTTTAACACAGAAGCCTGACAGCTGGTGAATCATTCATAAATAAATTAATGATATATTTCTCTGGTCTCTCTCTCTCTCTCATTGTTGACTCATGACCTAGTAAAGATTTATTGGACTAAAAATCATGATTTGCATAAACATATGTTTGTGAAATTTTTCTTTAGAAGGTAAAGAAAGGAATCCT
This sequence comes from Physeter macrocephalus, assembly GCF_002837175.3. Lineage (NCBI taxonomy): Eukaryota > Metazoa > Chordata > Mammalia > Artiodactyla > Physeteridae > Physeter > Physeter macrocephalus. The sequence continues at coordinate 35,724,354 of NC_041214.2, forward strand.
GAGTCCAGCACGCTGAGAAAAATAAGAACTTCATGTTTAATTTTTAAGTAAAAGTTGACTTTCCTTGCAATTATAAAAATAAATTTTGGATATTCTTTCAGAAAGAAAATGTACTTATCAGCATACTTTCACTCTATCAAATGAAAAAATGTGATGAAGAAAAAGAGATCAAGAAAGCTTGCAAATTGCAAGGAGAGGGTCAGAGGCAGAGACAGAGAGTGAGTGAAACAGAAAAAAGAGAAATAGAGAAACAGAGAGAATCAAAGACCACACAGAAAGCGAGAGATATAAAGGAATTAATTCCAAGACAGTTAGTAAAGTAGTAAATCTCCTTTACTTTGCAAACTCTCTCCCTATCTATTTTTTAAGGCGATGCCAACAGTATATTTTCTTTCCTTGACAACATACAGTAGCTGCCCCATCCCCCCTTTCCTAACTTGTCACACATACCATGGGTGGGGAAAAACATGATTTTAATGGTCAACCAAATCTATGTTTCAGGAAGTCATCCTACAACTCAAGTTTAGTTTTACTTTTATGCTTCAAAGACTGCTTATAAATATACCAGGAAAAAGGAAAGGGGCTACTTAATTCAGAAAATGACGGTTTTTTGGCTTGCCAACATATAATCATTAAATTGAATGAAGCCAGTTTAGCTTCTGGTGCTAAACAGACCTAGAGGAGGTGTCTCCTGGCCTCGAGTAGCTATCAAAAAGGAATCTACTTCAAGGCAGTTGTAAAGTAAGTGAATAGATAAATAACATTGGCGAAGTAAAAAATAACCAAACCAAACAGGCTTTTGTCAGGACATGTTCGCTCTTCATTATGAGGAACTTGCAAAACTTGCATATTCAGCTTTCTGAGTTTGGTCTTCAGGAGACTATATTAGGGTAAAATGAAACTTGACACTTGATTTTCAGACCCTGCTGGCAACAATTTTAAGGGAAAAGCAATGAGGAAAGTCTATTCACCAATGTCACAAACCTCAGCTCCTCAGTTCCACACCTCGGTCCAGCCAGAAGGAAAGCAGGAGGCTAAGGCGAAGGCTTGCTGCCCCGGCCACAAGGAGGGTGGCAGATCTCATGCTGGGGTGAGCTGCTTCTGGCTGGAGTTGGGACGTGCTGCTTCCAGGGCAAAAGCCATTAGAGGGGAAGCTATTTAACCAAGAGATTGAAAGGGAAGTGGGAGGAGCCAAGACTCGTGAATAGTAAAATCTCCAGGTGGCTTGGGGTGGGGTTTGGCCTGTGTCTGGTCAGATCATTTTTGGGCTGGGTGTTAGAGCTTATGATCTTCTGGATTTAAGTTACAACATTAAGGCCCAGAAAGGGGAGAGCTGTTGCTCAAGGTCACAGAGCACATTACTAGATATTTCTTTTTTAGTTTATCTTTATCCTTTGTTTAGATGGGGTGTGATACAATGTTTGTTTTGTGGCTGTCACTTGGGAAAGGGATAGACCCGAACTTTGGAAACCTCAGGTCAGTGATTCCTAATTTTTTTGGCAATCCAGAATTATAGGGAGAGAAGTATGAAAGGAACTGCAGATACCAACATATTTTGGGTGCATTCTCCAGGCCAAACATGGCTTCCTTTTCTAAAACTCTCATGTAGCCTATTTTTAAGTAGAAGAAAAGTAAGAGCAACTTTATTTTGAGAATTTTTAGTCACACTTTAAGATATTTGGGGCTCATCTGAGTTATCTCAAAATTAGGATTAGAATTACCTTGCCTAACCTGACACAGTTTACAAACAACAACAACCACACACTAACCTACAGCTCTGTACTATTAGTCACTAACTCTGGCCGGGAGTCTTACAGTCTGGGCAAGTCACACCCTTGCTTCTCCAGCCGTGATCTAATCAAGGATGCTACAAAAGAGGATAATCCGGACTGAGGGAATTTAGATTTCCATTTTTCCCGACCTGTCAGCCCCATATAGGCTAAAACAGGATTTTTTGTGCAAAGCTGCCTGTCAGGATGCTCCCACCTCATCAGAGGAGGGAACAACCCATTCTCTGGTACATTGCACTTAGGAGACCTCTGTTGTTATGTGATCACAGGGTGCCCTAGAATGTGGTACATAGGAGAGCTGTTGCTTTTTCCAGTGTGGGGAAATATGTGTGGAGAAGGAATGCATGTATGGTTGGGGTTTGATATTTAAGGGGACTTGTGACCCTCTCTTTACCATCACATTCTCCACCTGCCAGTCCCCACTGTCATTTTTAATGGGTGAGATATTGAGGAGATGAATGCAGGGAAAAGGGGATGCAAACTAAGAGGTTGTCCAGGGCAGAGATGAAGTCACCACTTGGATTCCTGTTACATGTACCAGGCAACCTGAGAAAGGAAGCTCCAACACCTACTTACCATCCACACAGGATTAGTTCTGAACCATGTGCTTTAAATTGTGTCAGATACTTGATTCTGTGCAATGTCTTATTTTCTCAAGAATCAAAGCTCCTTGTTCTCCTATCTTCTTCCTTGTCTCACCCTTTGATTGATACCTGGCACTATTCTGGCTATAGCTTTAGTGTTTCCTGATAATGGCTCTAACCTCTCTGTGCCATCTTGGGCTACGTTGGATAAACCCTACTTCTGACCCAGACCCTACTTTTTCTGTGTCACCTCTTCTGGACTTCTTTTAGCCTTCCAAGTAAGAACAGCAATAACAGCAACAGCTTTTTATAGAGAGAGCCAGAAAAAGGTTACTTAAATTGAATACATCTCAACTCAAACTTAAGTCAAGTTGGAATAAGTGAATGGCTTTTACTTCTACTCTATTTCAGTCATCATCCTAACTTCTACTTTGATCATCAAATTATAAAGGGAGCCAGAGATCATAAATGTAGTTCTGAATACCATGAAGTTGAGTCTGAAAAGTCCTCTAAATTCAGATGGATCTCATTTTAGAATCTTCTTTGGTCTCTTGAACCTTGAACTCATAAGGCCTTTGTAAAGACCTAAAATGTCATCGGGAATAAATATATGAATATGATATTATTGAAAGGGAGACTTGAAAAAATAGTGGGGTGTCTTTACTGACATCCCAATGAAGATGGCAACCATTTTAGTGTCAATAAGTAGCAGAACTTACTAGTGAAATCACTTTTGTCCCTTGTGGTACTTCTTTCGTCATATGTAAAGTGTTCAACCTCTAATTGGCCCAGTGTTAGGAAGTTCCATAAGTGGAGCAGGTTGGGCTCATCAGAAAGCAAACTTCCAGGTGGAGATTTGCATGGGGGAAATTTATTAGGGAGTGCTCTCAGGATCAAAAACAGTAGGCGGAGGAGAAATAAACAGGGCTGGGAAGAGAGAGAAGGCCTCAGCTGACACCGCTAGTAATTCTGAAGCTGTGATGGCCTTTTGGAGTTTTCCTGAATTGGGGAAAGTAGCCGGGCCTTTAATCTCTGCATTTGCCAGTCATGGGAGGCAGGCTGTTCCTGGCAGGGAGTGTGACTGTGGGTTAAAATGACTCTCTTCGGGAGGAGCTTCAAGATGGCGGAAGAGTAAGACGTGGAGATCAATTTCCACCCCACAGATACATCAGAAATACATTTACATGTGGAACAACTCCTACAGAACACCCACTGAACGCTGGCAGAAGACCTCAGACCTCCCCAAAGGCAAGAAACTCCCCACATATCTGGGTAGGGCAAAAGAAAAAAGAAAAAACAGAGACAAAAGAATAGGGTCGGGACCTGAACTAGTGGAGGGAGCTGTGAAGGAGGAAAGGTTTCCACACACTTCGAAGGCCCTTCGCGGGCAGAGACTGCGAGTGGCGGAGGGGGAATCTTCAGAGCCACAGAGCAGAACGCAGCAACAGGGGTGTGGAGGACAAAGCGGAGAGATTCCCGCACAGAGGATCAGTGCCGACCAGCACTCACCAGCCCGAGAGGCTTGTCTGCTCACCCGCCGGGGCGGGTGGGGGCTGGGAGCTGAGGCTCGGGCTTCGGTCGGAAGCCGGGAGAGGACTGGCGGCGTGAACACAGCCTGAAGGGGACCTAGTGAGCCACAGCTAGCCGGGAGGGAGTCCGGGGAAATGTCTGGAACTGCCTAAGAGGCAAGAGACGTTTTCTTGTCTCTGTTTCACGGTGCTCGAGGAGAGGGGATTAAGAGCACCGCCTAAACGAGCTCCAGAGACGGTCCCGAGTCGTGGCTATCAGCGAGGTCCCCAGATACAGGCATGAGACGCTAAGGCTGCTGCTGCAGCCACCAAGAATCCTGTGTGCAAGCACAGGTCACTCTCCACACCTCCCCTCCCGGGAGCCTGTGCGGCCCGCCACTGCCAGGGTCCCATGATCCAGGGACAACTTCCCTGGGAGAACACACGGCGCACGTCAGGCTGGTGCAAAGTCACGCTGGCCTCTGCCGCCGCAGGCTCGCCCCGTATCCGTGCCCCTCCCTCCCCCCAGCCTGAGTGAGCCAGAGCCCCCTAATCAGCTGCTTCTTTACCCCCGCCTCTGCCGCCGCAGGCTCGCCCCGTATCCGTGCCCCTCCCTCCCCCCAGCCTGAGTGAGCCAGAGCCCCCTAATCAGCTGCTTCTTTAACTCCGTCCTGTCTGGACGGGAACAGACACCCTCAGGTGACCTACACGCAGAGGCAGGGCCAAATCCAAAGCCGAACCCCAGGAGCCGAGCAAACAAAGAAGAGAAAGGGAAATCTCTCCAAGCAGCCTCAGCAGCAGTGGATAAAATCTCCACAATCAACTTGATGTACCCTGCATCTATGGAATACCTGAATAGACAATGAATCATCCCCAATTGAGGCAGTGGACTTTGGGAACAATGATACATATATATTTTTTCCTTTTTCTCTTTCTGTGACTGTGTATGTGTATGCTTCTGTGTGTGATTTTGTCTGTATAGCTTTGTTTTTACAATTTGTCCTAGGGTTCTGTCTGTCCGTTTTTTGTTTTAGTATAGTTTTTAGCACTTGTTATCATTGGTGGATTTGTTTTTTGGTTTGGTTGCTCTCTTCTTTCTTTCTTTTTTTTATTACTTAAAATTTTATTTATTTTTAATAATTATTTTTTATTTTAAAAACTTATTTTCTTTCTTTCTTTCTTTCTTTCTTTCTTTCTTTCTTTCTTTCTTTCTTTCTTTCTTTCTTTCTTTTTCTTCTTTTCTCTCTTTTATTCTGGGCAGTGTGGATGACAGACTCTTGGTGCTCTGGCCGGGCATCAGGCCTGTGCTTCTAGGTGGGAGAGCCGAGTTCAGGACATTGGTCCACCAGAGACCTCCCACTCCATGTAATATCAAATGGTGAAAATCGCCGAGAGATCTCCATCTGAATGCCAAGACCCAGCTTCACTCAACGACCAGCAAGCTACAGTGCTGGACACCCTATGCCAAACAACTAGCAAGACAGGAACACAAACCCACCCATTAGCAGAGAGGTTACCTAAAATTATAATAAGGTCACAGACACCACAAAACACACCACTGGACATGGTCCTGCACACCAGAAAGACAAGATCCAGCCTCATCCACCAGAACATGAGCAGTAGTCCCCTCAACCAGGAAATCTACACAACCCACCGAACCAACCTTAGCCTCTGGGGATAGACACCAAAAACAATGGGAACTACGAACCGGCAGCCTGAAAAAAGGAGACACAAGACACAGTAAATTAAGCAAAATGAGAAGACATAGAAACACAGAGCAGATGAAGGAGCAAGGTAAACACCCACTAGACCAAACAAATGAAGAGGAAATAGGCAGTCTACCTGAAAAAGAATTCAGAGGAATGATAGTTAAGATGATCCAAAATCTTGGAACTAGAATAGAGAAAATACAAGAAACGTTTAACAACGACCTAGAAGAACTAAAGAGAAAACAAACAATGATGAATAACACAACAAATGAAATTTAAAATTCTCTAGAAGGAATCAATAGCAGAAAAACAAAGGCAGAAGAATGGATAAGTGACCTGGAAGATAAGAGCGGAAATAAATACTGCAGAGCAGAATAAAGAAAATAAAAATGAAAAGAATTGAGGACACTTTCAGAGACATCTGGGACAACATTAAATGCACCAACATTCAAATTTTAGGGGTCCCAGAAGAAGAAGAGAGAAAGAAAGGGACTGAGAAAATATTTGAAGAAATTATAGTTGAAAACTTCCCTAATGTGGGAAAAGAAATAGTTAATCAAGTCCAGGAAGTGCAGAGAATCCCATACAGGATAAATCCGAGGAGAAAAAAGCCAAGACACATATTAATAAAACTATCAAAAATTAAATACAAAGAACAAATATTAAAAGCAGTAAGGGAAAAACAACAAGTAACACATAAGGGAATCCCCATAAGGTTAACAGCTGATCTTTCAGCAGAAATCTACAAGCCAGAAGGGAGTGGCAGCACATATTTAAAGTGATGAAAGGGAAAAACCTACAATCGACATTACTCTACCCAGCAAGGATCTCATTCAGATTTGACGGAAAAATTAAAAGCTTTACAGACAAGCAAAAGCTAAGAGAATTCAGCACCACCAAACCAGCTTTACAACAAATGCTAAGGAACTTCTCTAGGCAGGAGACACAAGAGAAGGAAAAGACCTACAATAATAAACCAATTAAGAAACAATTAAGAAGCAATTAAGAAAATGGTAATAGGACCATACATATCGATAATTACCTTAAATGTAAATGTATTAAATGCTCCACCAAAAGACATAGACTGGCTGAATGGATAAAAAAACAAGACCCGTGGGCTTCCCTGGTGGTGCAGTGGTTGAGAATCCGGCTGCCGATGCAGGGGACACGGGTTCGTGCCCTGGTCCGGGAAGATCCCACGTGCCGCGGAGCAGCTGGGCCCGTGAGCCATAAAGAAGGACACTACATAATGATCAAGGGATCAATCCAAGAAGAAGGTATAACAATTGTAAATATTTATGCACCCACCATAGGAGCACCTCAATACACAAGGCAAATACTAACAGCCATAAAAGGGGAAATTGACAGTAACATCATCATAGTAGGGGACTTTAACACCCCACTTTCACCAATGGACAGATCATCCAAAATGAAAATAAATACGGAAACACAAGTTTTAAATGATACATTAAACAAGATGGACTTAATTGATATTATAGGACATTCCATCCAAAGACAACAGAATACACATTCTTCTCAAGTGCTCATGGAACATTCTCCAAGATAGATCATATCTTGGGTCACAAATCAATCCTTGGTAAATTTATAAAAATTGAAATCATATCAATTATCTTTTCCAAACACAATGCTATGAAACTAGATATCAATTACAGGAAAAATTATGTACGAAATACAAACACATAGTGGCTAAACAACACATTACTTAATAACCAAGAAATCACTGAAGAAATCAAAGAGGAAGTCAAAAAATACCTAGAATCAAATGACAGTGAAAACACAATGACCCAAAACCTATGGGATGCAGCAAAAGCAGTTCTAAGAGGCAAGTTTATAGCAATACAATCCTACCTTAAGAAACAGGAAACATCTCGTATAAACAACCTAACTTTGCACCTAAAGCAACTAGAGAAAGAAGAACAAAAAAACCCCAAAGTTAGCAGAAGGAAAGAAATCATAAAGATCAAATCAGAAATAAATGAAAAAGAAATGAAGGAAACAATAGCAAACATCAATAAAACTAAAACCTGGTTCTTTGCGAATATAAACAAAATTGATAAACCATTAGCCAGACTTTTCAAGATAAAAAGGGAGAAAACTCAAATCAATAGAATTAGAAATGAAAAAGGAGAAGTAACAACTGACACTGCAGAAATACAAAGGATCATGAGAGATTACTACAAGCAACTCTATGGCAATAAAATGGACAACCAGGAAGAAATGGACAAATTCTTAGAAATGCACAATGTTCCCAGATTGAACCAGAAAGAAATAGAAAATATGAACAAACCAGTCACAAGCACTGAAATTGAAGCTGTGATTAAAAATCTTCCAACAAACAAAAGCCCAGGACCAGACAGCTTCACAGGCAAATTCCATCAAACATTTAGAGAAGAGCTAACACCTATCCTTCTCAAACTCTTCCAAAATATAGCAGAGGGAGGAACACTCCCAAACTCATTCTGTGAAGCCAACATTACCCTGATACCAGAACCAGAAAAAGATGTCAGAAAGAAAGGAAACTACAGGCCAATATCACTGATGAACATAGATGTAAAAACCCTCAACAAAATACTAGCAAACAGAATCCAACAGCACATTAAAAGAATCATACATTATGATGAAGTGGGGTTTATCCCAGGAATTCAAGGATTCTTCAATATGCAAATCAATCAACGTGATACACCATATTAACAAATTGAAGGAGAAAAACCATATGATCATCTCAAAAAATGCAGAGAAAGCTCTTGACAAAATTCAACATGCATTTATGATAAAAACCCTCCAGAAAGTAGGCAAAGAGGGAATTTACCTGAACATAACAAAGGCCATATATGACAAACCTACAGCCAAACTTGTCCTCAATGGTGAAAAACTGAAACCATTTCCACTAAGATCAAGACGAAGACAAGGTTGCCCACTCTCACCACTCTTATTCAACATAGTTTTGGAAGTTTTAGCCACAGCAATCAGAGAAGAAAAAGAAATAAAAGGAATCCAAATTGGAAAGAAGTAAAGATGTCACTGTTTGCAGATGACTTGATACTATACATAGAGAATCCTAAAGATGCTACCATAAAACTACTAGAGCTAATCAATGAATTTGGTAAAGTAGCAGGATATAAAACTAATGCACAGAAATCTCTTGCATTCCTATACACTAATGATGAAAAATCTGAAAGTGAAATTAAGAAAACACTCATTTACCACTGCAACAAAAAGAATAAAATATTTAGGAATAAACCTACCTAGGAGACAAAAGACCTGTATGCAGAAAATTATAAGACACTGATGAAAGAAATTAAAGATGATACAAATAGATGGAGAGATATAAAATGTTCTTGGACTGGAAGAATCAACATTGTGAAAATGACTCTACTACCCAAAGCAATCTACAGATTCAATGCAATCCTTATCAAACTACCACTAGCATTTTTCACGGAACTAGAACAAAAAATTTCTCAAGTTGTGTGGAAACACAAAAGACTCCAAAGAGCCAAAGCAATCTTGAGAAAGAAAAACGGAGCTGGAGGAATCTGGCTCCCTGACTTCAGATTATACTATAAAGCCAGAGTAATCAATACAGTATGGTACTGGCACAAAACCAGAAATATAGATAAATGGAACAGGATAGAAAGCCCAGAGATAAACCCACACACATTTGGTCAGCTTATTTTTGATACAAGAGGCACTCCCTAACACCACACACAAGAATAAACTCAAAATGGGTTAAAGACCTAAATGTAAGGCCAGACACTATCAAACTCTTAGAGGAAAACAGAGGCAGAACACTCTATGACATAAACCACAGCAAGATCCTTTTTGACCCACCTCCTAGAGAAATGGAAATAAAAACAAAAATAAACAAATGGGACCTAATGAAACTTAAAAGCTTTTGCACAGCAAAGGATACCATAAACAAGACCAAAAGACAACCCTCAGAAAGGGAGAAAACATTTGCAAATGAAGCAACTGACAAAGGATTAATCTCGAAAACATACAAGCAACTCATGCAGATCAATATCAAAAAACAAACAACCCAATCCAAAAATGGGCAGAAGACCTAAATAGACATTTCTCCAAAGAAGATATAGAGCTTGCCAACAAACACACGAAAGAATGCTCAGCATCATTAATCATAAGAGAAATGCAAATCAAAACTACAATGAGATATCATCTCACACCAGTCAGAATGGCCATCACCAAAAATCTACAAACAATAAATGCTGGAGAGGGTGTGGAGAAAAGGGAACCCACTTGCACTGTTGCTGGGAAGATAAATTGATACAGCCACTATGGGGAACACTATGGAGGTTCCTTAAGAAACTGAAAATAGAATTGCCATATGACCCAGCAATCTCACTACTGGGCGTATACCCTGAGAAAACCATAATTCAAAAAGAGTCATGTACCAAAATGTTCATTGCAGCTGTATTTACAATAGTCAGGAGATGGAAGCAACCTAAGTGTTCATCAATAGATGAATGGATTAAGAAGATGTGGCACATACATACAGTGGAATATTACTCAGCCATAAAAAGGAATGAAACTGAGTTATTTGTAGTGAGGTGCATGGACATAGAGACTGTCATACAGAGTGAAGTAGGTCAGAAAAATTAAAACAAATACGTATGTTAACACATATAAATGGAATCAATGAAAAAAAAGCGAAAATAGTCAGTAGAACCTAGGGGCAAGACGGGAATAAATATGCAGGCCAACTAGAGAATGGACTTGAGGACATGGGGAGGGGGGAAGGGTAAGCTGGGACAAAGTCAGAGAGTGGCATGGACATATATACACTACCAAACGTAAAATAGCTAGTGGGAAGCAGCCACATAGCACAGAGAGATCAGCTCGGTGCTTTGTGACCACCTAGGGGGGTCAGATAGGGAGGGTGGGACGGAGGGAGATGCAAGAGGGAAGAGATATGGGGACATATGTTTATGTATAACTGATTCACTTTGTTATAAAGCAGAAACTGACACACCATTGTAAAGCAATTATACTCTAATAAAGATGTCTAAAAAATATGTGATCATCTCAATAGATGCAGAAAACGCTTTTGACAAAATTCAACACCCATTTATGATAAAAACCCTACAGGGGGCTTCGCTAGTGGCGCAGTGGTTGACAGTCCGCCTGCCGATGTAGGGGACACGGGTTCATGCCCTGGTCCAGGAGGATCCCACATACCATGGAGCAGCTGGGCCCGTGAGCCATGGCCACTGAGTCTGTGTGTCCGGAGCCTCTGCTCCGCAATGGGAGAGGCCACAACAGTGAGAGGCCTGCGTACAACACACACACACACACACACACACACACACACACACACAAACCTTCCAGAAAGTAGGCACAGAGGGAACTTACCTCAACATAATAAAGGGCATATATGACAAACCCACAGCCAACATCATTCTCAAAGGTGAAACACTGAAACCATTTCCAATAAGATCAGGAACAAGACAAGGTTGTCCACTCTCACCACTGTTATTCAACATAGTTTTGGAAGTTTTAGCCACAGCAATCAGAGAAGAAAAAGAAATAAAAGGAAGCCAAATTGGAAGAGAAGAAGTAAAGCTGTCACTGTTCACAGATGACATGATACTATACATAGAGAATTCCTAAATATGTTACCAGAAAATTACTAGAGCTAATCAATGAACTTGGTAAAGTAGCAGGATACAAAATTAATGCACAGAAATCTCTTGCATTCCTGTACACTAAAGATGAAAAATCTGAAAGTGAAATTAAGGAAACACTCCCATGTACCATTGCAACAAAAAGAATAAATACCTAGGAATAAACTTACCTAAGGAGACAAAAGGCCTGTATGCAGAAAACTATTAGACACTGATGAAAGAAATTAAAGATGTTACAAATTGATAGAGAGATAACCATGTTCTTGGATTGGAAGAATCAACAATGTGAAAATGACTATACTACCCAAAGCAATCTACAGATTCAGTGCAATCCCTTTCAAACTACCCCTGGCATTTTTCACAGAATTAGAACAAAAAATTTCACAATTTGTATGGAAACACAAATGACCCTGAATAGCCAAAGCAGTACTGAGAAAGAAAAACGGAGCTGGAGGAATCAGACTCTGTGACTTCAGACTATACTACAGAGTGACAGTAATCAAGACAGTATGGTACTGGCACAAAAACAGAAATATACATCAATGGAACAGGACAGACAGCCCAAAGATAAACCCACGCACATATAGTCACGTTATTTTTGATAAATGAGGCAAGGATATACAATGGAGAAAAGACAGCCTCTTCATTAATTGGTGCTGGGAATTTGGATGGCTACACGTAAAAGAATGAACTTAGAACACTCCCTAACACCATACACAAAAATAAACTCAAAATGGATTAAAGACCTAAATTTCAGGCCAGAGAGTATAAAACTCTTTGAGGAAAACATAGGCAGAACACTCTATGACATAAATCACAGCAAGATCCTTTTTGACCCACCTCCTATAGAAATGGAAATATAAACAAAAATAAACAAATGGGACCTAATGAAACTTAATAGCTTTTGTGCAGCAAAGGAAACCATAAAGAAGACGAAAGACAACCCTCATAATGGGAGAAAATATTTGCAAATGAAACAACTGACAAAAGATTAATCTCCAAATTTCACAAGCAGCTCATGCAGCTCAATATCAAAAAGACAAACAACCCAATCCAAAAATGGGCAGAAGACCTAAAGAGACATTTCTCCAAAGAAGATATACAGATTGCCAACAAACACATGAAAGAATGCTCAGCATCATTAATCATTAGAGAAATGCAAATCAAAACTACAATGAGATATCATCTCACACCAGTCAGAATGGCCATCATCAAAAAATCTAGAAACAATAAATGCTGGAGAGGGTGTGGAGAAAAGGGAACCCTCTTGCACTGTTGGTGGGAATGTAAATTGATACAGCCACTATGGAGAACAGTATGGAGGTTCCTTAGAAAACAAAAAATAGAACTACCATGTGACCCAGAAATCCCACTACTTGGCATATACCCTGAGAAAACCATAATCCAGAAAGAGTCATGTACCACAGTGTTCATTGCAGCTCTATTTACAATAGCCAGGGCATGGAAGCAACCTAAGTGTCCATCGACAGATAAATGGATAAAGAAGATGTGGCACATATATACAATGGAATATTACTCAGCCATAAAAAGAAACGAAATTGAGTTATTTGTAGTGAGGTGGATGGACTTAGAGTCTGTCATACAGAGTGAAGTAAGTCAGAAAGACAAAAACAAATACTGTATGCTAACACATATATATGGAATCTAGAAAAGAAAAAAAAGGTCATGAAGAACCTAGGGGCAGGATGAGAATAAAGACACAGACCTACTAGAGAATGGGCTTGAAGATATGAGAAGGGGGAAGGGTAAGCTGTGACAAAGTCAGAGAGTGGCATGGACATATATACACTACCAAACGTAAAATAGATAGCTAGTGGGAAGAAGCCGCATAGCACAGGGAGATCAGCTTGGTGCTTTGTGACCACCTAGAGGGGTGGGATAGGGAGGGTTGGAGGGAGGCAGGAGCCAGAACGAAGAGATATGGCGATATATGTATATGTATAGGTGATTCACTTTGTTATAAAGCAAAAACTAACACAGCTTTGTAAAGCAATTATACTCCAATAAAGATGTTTAAAAAAAAGTATCAATGTGCAAATTTCAGAGACTAAAAAAAAAAAGACTCTTCTCCAGTGGCAGTTCTCAAAGGAATTGACAGCTGATTGATGTCAGACAACAAATTCTTGAGAGCTGGGGGGAATTAACTCTTTTGCTCATGAAGGGAGATCTGGATGGTGTAGCATAGAATCCATGACAATGAACAAATATTTATAGGAAAAAAAATTCACGATCCTTGGTAGATAAAGGGCTATAAAGGCACCAAGTGAGCCTCTGATAGCAAGAGTCTGGGTTGGAGTTGAGATCCATCAATAAGTATATTAGTTGTTCCTAGGTAGGACTGCTGTTTTTAAACTGACTTGCTACATCCTTACAGTTCTATTATTTGGCTCTCAGTGCCTTATGGACTGTTTGGCATGCAATAATATTGGTTGATGATATTGATATAAAGGGAAATTTTTGTAATCGAGCCTTGATAAAATGTTAGCTGATTTGAGGCAAAATTTTATGTAAGATTTGTTTAGAGTAAAAGTTCTCCACCCCTCAAATGATCATTTTGTGGGCTTGTGTGTGTATATGTATATGTCTGTTGGCCCTTATCATAAAATAACTATTTTATTGTTTAGTATTTAGACAAATATCCTCTCATATAATCAATGACTATGTCTTTGGAATGTTATCAAAGTGAGGTGTAACTTTAGAGGTCATCAGAACTTCGTTTCTGTATTTCACAAACTAGCCTGCATATGAATCTCCTTAATAAAATACGAATTCCTGGGGTTCACTCCCAGAAATTCTGGTTCAGTAGGTTCAGACAAGGTTAGCAACAGTACCCTGCCAGATGTTATTAGAGCCTTAGGCAAAAGGAAAAAAATCATTCATATTGATCGTGTCTTCATTTAAATGGTTGATATTTTTTAAACTTTAGATTATTTTACATTAACTTATTTTTTTAAAATATTGTGTTAAAATATTACTTATCTTGATTGCAAAGATCTTCGCACCCCTTAAATTATGTGCCCAACATGAGTGCCTCGCTGTCACCCTGGTTCCCCGATGTGACTTTAAGAACTGGAAGATGAGAGAAAATTTTTTTCTTTTGAAATTAAATGATCTGACTTTCCCTTATTCTCTCTACAAGGAAATGAAGGTTTGGGTGAGATGAGACCAGGTTTAGAGGACTATACTCAGGTGCTGAGAACTGAAAGGAACCAAGTACCATTAGAACAAAGCTAATGCTTCCACTCCTTGGACTGTAATGACCTAGCCTCCCTCATAAGCCTTTCCCCTTGTAATAAAGCTGCCTTTTCTCACATTTAGGACTAACTAACCTGAGAGAACAGAGCTGACAGTGACTCATACCAGAGAAATAAGAACAGGGATAGAGTCCAGTCTTTCTGAAACTGTCACCCAGAAAGGAGTCTCAATTGTTCAGTTTCCAGCAGGAAAGATAGGACACACGAGTTTTGTCACAGTCCACCTTGCATGTGCAATATTGTAATTTACAGGAAAAATATGTATTTGGTGATCTGAATGACCAAATCTATATTTCCTGTATATATTTGATCTTCATCCACAGTTCTTGGATTACAGCTCTCCAAACCCTTGGAATTTCCTGAGAGATAAGAACAGTGGGATAATATTTGGTCTCTTGTTCTCAGTTCCTGAAACTGTTTCAGGGAAGGTGACTTTTGGATCCTACCCAAAGGTATATATACATATATACCACATCTTCTTTATCCATTCACCTATTGATGGACATTTAGATTGCTTCCATATCTTTGGATATTGTAAATAATGCTGCAGTGAAATAGATATGCATTCCTTTAATATCTGCTTATAATAAATCAGCAATCTAGTGAGTAAAAGGATTTTCCAGAGTTCTGTGAGCCATTCTAGCAAATTAATCAAACCCGAGGAGGGAATTTTCAAAACTTCCAATTTGTAGCTTGTTGGTCCGAAGTACAGGTAACAACCTGGTCTTGGAACTTGCATCTGAAGTAGAGAGTGGTCTGGTGGGACTGAGCCCTTTACCTGCAGAATCTGATTCTATCTCTGGGTAGGTTGTATCAGAATTGAATTGAATTGTAGGATACCCTGCTGGCATCCAAGAACTGCTTGTTGGTGTGGGGAAGTCTCCACATGCATACAGGTTGCAACTGGGTCAAGAACTTTAGTTGGCTTGTCCCCTCAAAGTTCTCATTACTGGAATAACCAGGCAAATATTGTTCTATTGCTGTCTCACCTTTAATATAGCCTTACAGACTGAACACTATATTTGTTCTATTATATTTCAAAGGTAAAGAACTCACAACTTACAAAAATATTACCCTATTTTGTACGCATGTATATTGAAGAAAAACTGAATGAACATCCGTGACATTTTGATGGTGATTTTTTTTCTGGGTGATATGATTAAAGTGGTTTAGTTTTCTTCTTTCTCCTTTTCCCTACTTTCCAAACATATTACAATGAACAGATATTTCTATTAAAATCAGAAAAGAAAATATTAAATGTCTTATATTTACTATGTCCTATTTCTCACTTGATTATTGGGTACCCTCAGATTTATAAAAGGTGGACATGAAAAGTAATTCAGTTTATAGCATAGTTTACCAGCCTATTCCTATTCTATGCCCAAGTCCTAAACTACTGAAGACAGAAAATTTCCTTTTTCCTGCCTCAATTTCTGCCCCTGTCTCCCTTGTCTGTCTTCGCATATCTTGTATTAAAGAAATTCCACAACTTCTTGTAGTATCATGAAAACCCCAGAATAACACAATACCCATTTAGAAAGTTCTCAGTTTGCCCTTGGAATTTTCTGAATCAAATCAGGTCACTGCCCTATGAAAAATCTTCTATTGGCTTCCTGCTACACTTAGAATAAAATCCCAAATCCCTCCACGGGCTACAAAGTCTCCTCTTGATGTGGCTCCTGCTTCCTCTTCAGCTCCTCCCTATCACTTGCTCTCCCCTTGCTCACTCCATTTTAGTCACACTGACCTCATTGTTCCTCAGACAAACCACACAGGCTTCCACTTCACACACTTAGCATTTTACAGCTCCCTCTCTGTGCTAATATCTTCCCTCCGATGGGCTGATTCTCTCACTTTACTTTTTTTTTTTTTAACATCTTTATTGGAGTATAATTGATTTACAATGGTGTGTGAGTTTCTGCTGTATAACAAAGTGAGTCAGTTATACATATACATATGTTCCCATATCTCTTCCCTCTTGCGTCTCTCTCCCTCCCACCCTCCCTATCCCACCCCTCTAGGTGGTCACAAAGCACCGAGCTGATCTCCCTGTGCTATGCAGCTGCTTCCCACTAGCTAGAGTCGGTCATACAAAGTGAAGTAAGTCAGAAGGAGAAAAACAATATGCTAGCACATTTATATGGAATCTAAGAAAAAAAAGTCATGAAGAACCTAGGGGTAAGACGGGAATAAAGACACAGACCTACTAGAGCATAGACTTGAGGATATTGGGAGGGGGAAGTGTAAGCTGTGACAAAGTGAGAGAGTGGCATGGACATATATTCACTTTATTTTTTTAAGATGGGCCTTCCTTGACCGCTGTAATTAAACTAGCAGCTTCCTAGCAGTCTGTATCATACCACCCTGTTTTATTTCTGGTATATCACTTTTTATACCTGACATTATGTTGTATATTTATTTGTTTATTGTCTATCTCTTCTATTAGAATTTTAACCTCCATGAGAGCAGAGGCGTTTACTGCTGTGCCCCATTGGGCAGAACAATACCTTGTACGTGGTGGGGGTTCATTAAATATTTGTTGTGAATGAAATAATCTTTACTAATCAACTCCTTTACCTAAAAAAAAATTCCTAACACATTTTGAAACTCTTTTATAATATCTATAAACTGGTTTTCTGTTTATTCCTTTACAAGAAGGATGGGCATTTTTACATCTTGGATGACTTGCTTTGGATAAGTAAAGTCATGTCACTCTTTATCTCATGTTTCTGATGCTTTCAAAGCTTTGTGATTTCCTAAGTTCTCTTCTCCAGCATTTGTCTACTGACCTTAGGCTCCCTGCTAATTTCTGTCAATTGGAATGTGTTTGGGAGGAATCAGCTGAAGGAGAGACATTTTTGAATCCCATGCTTGATCTGAAAATTAATATAACTTCTTCATTTTATGTGATAATGTCTGTTTTATTTTACTTATTTATTTATTTTAGATCAACATCTTACCCTTTGTAATATACTCACAAATGTACACACAAATTTCATGTTTACAAGTACGAAAGGCAAAGGAACCTCAAATAATCGAAGTAACTGTGTCATCAGGTACATTCAATAGTGTTCAAACTGTTGTCCTCTGTCTGTGTTTATTTTAATAAAAATAATAGTTTAAATTACTTATGGGGCACACACTCCATGATGATGTTACCACCACCCCTCCATCCTGTCACACACACACACACACACACACACACACGAATGCATGCCCCAGGATAAATATACCCTCCCTCGGGAAGTGTGGCATTAATCATCCTCAAAGGGTAGTACTACAAGAAAACATGAGGACACTTTCTGATGCTTGATGGGGAAAGCTTTGTCATAGGCAGTAGGGTGGGAGTTTTATCATAGTGAGGTTGAGAGTAGGCTTCCTAAAGCATTCTAAATATATCTAGTTTGCCCCATTTCATCCCTCTTCACTTCTCAATAAATGTATTAAATTTACTCAAATAAATTTGAGTAATGTGAAGTTCATACTCTACCTAACATTGCTCATAAATTGATGTTGAACACAGAAATATTATTCTTTGCATAAAAAATTCAAGCACCTTGGTAACATGACATAATTTTGGATATCATATACATGTAGGAAATAAAAAGATTTTTATAGTCTCAATTTTGGATGACAAAGTAAATTCTTCACGGAAATTACTGTAGTAATGTACAGATAATAGTCTATTGGACCAGATTATAAAGCCATAAGGTTGTTTCAATCAGGAAAGTCTTGTGATTCAAAGGAAAACTATAGAAATCCTTATTCATTGACCTTGTATTTTCATTGTCAAAAAGGCTGACAGAAGACGAGTGTCCTTGTAGCTGAAGGATTTTAAATTTAGTGCTGCCAAGGAGATCAGCTTGGTGCTTTGTGATGGCCTAGAGGGGTGGGATAGGGAGAGTGGGAGGGAGACGCAAGAGGGAGGGGATACCGGGATATGTATACGTATAGCTGATTCACTTTGTGATACAGCAGAAACTAACACATCACTGTAAAGCAATTATACTTCAAAAAAGATGTTAAAAAATAAATAAATAAATAAAAATAAATTTAGTGCTGCTACTGGCATTATGGAAAAGTAATGTAAAGGGTCATAAAGTGTATTCCAAAATGTCACTTGCTCAAAAATACAATTTATCTGTATTAAAAATACCTTAGCACAAACTATTCTGTATAAAATAAGTTACAAGCATATATTGTACAACACAGAGAATATATGAATATTTTATAATAACTATCCATGGAGCATAACATTTAAAAATTGTGAATCACTATACCATACATCTGTAACATATAATATTTTGCATCAGCTATACTTCAATTAAAAAAATGCTTTTTAAAAAAATATATTCTAAAACCAATAATAAAAAATACCTTAACTTAGAGAAGTTCTATCAAAAAATATATATTTGATTAATGTGTTTGGTACCATATTTCAAAACAATGATTCACAACAAATGATTGCCAAGTCTTAAAGATACTGCTGGGAGATAGTTTCTACGTTCAATCCTAAATCATAAGCCTTTTTGTCAAATCTATTAAACCCAACCCAAGACAGGGTATTTTTGCCTGTATCATTTTGTTCAGATGAAGAATTACTATAAAACAGTGGTTCTCAAAGTGTGGGATGGGGCCTCTGAGCTTTCAGTGAGTCCCTAAGATCCTTTCAGAAGATTTCTGAGATCTATTCTGAGGGTCCATGGTGTCAAAGCTATTTTTATAACAATCCTAAGATATTATTTTCCTTTTCACTCTCATTCTTTCATGAGTATCCATTGGAGTTTTCCAAAGGATACATGACATGTGATGACATCATTGCCCTTATGACAAGTTGAATGTGTGCCTGTGTATTCTTGTAGCTTTTTTTTTAAACTTTGTTTCATGGCCTAGGCCTTAGTTTTTTTGTTTTTTTTTAAATTAACTAATATACTTTTTATTTCTATTTTTGGCTGAGTTGGGTCTTTGTTTCTGTGAGCGGGCTTCTCATTGCAGTGACTTCTCTTGTTACAGAGTACGGGCTCTAGGCACGTGGGCTTCAGTAGTTGTGACATGCAGGCTCAGTAGTTGTGGCGCACGGGCTTAGTTGCTCTGGGGCATGTGGGACCTTCCCAGGCCGAGGCTCGAACCCATGTCCCCTGCATTGGCAGGTGGATTCTTAACCACTGCACCACCAGGGAAGCCCTATTCTTGTGTTTTAAAATATTCTCAGTGTTAATTTTTTTTAACATCTTTATTGGAGTATAACTGTTTTACAATAGTGTGTTAGTTTCTCCTTTACAACAAAGTGAATCAGTTATACATATACATATGTTCCCATATCTCTTCCCTCTTGCATCACCCTCCCTCCCACCCTCCCTATCCCACACCTCTCATGGTCACAAAGCACAGAGGTGATCTCCCTGTGCTATGCGGCAGCTTCCCACTAGCTATCTAATTTACATTTGGTAAATATGTCCTGCCACTCCCTTCTGGCTTGTAGAGTTTCTGCTGAGAGATCAGATGTTAACCTTATGGGGACTCCCTTGTGTGTTATTTTTTTTTCCCTTGCTGCTTTTAATATGTTTTCTTTGTATTTAATTTTTGACAGTTTGATTATTATGTGTCTTGGCGTGTTTCTCCTTGGATTTAT
>NC_041214.2:35747301-35747656 GCF_002837175.3 Physeter macrocephalus
TCTCTTCAGATATTTTCTCAGTCCCTTTCTTTTTCTCTTCTTCTTCTGGGACCCCTATAATTCGAATGTTGGTGCGTTTAATGTTGTCCCAGAGGTCTCTGAGACTGTCCTCAGTTCTTTTCATTCTTTTTTCTTTATTCTGCTCTGCAGTAGTTATTTCCACTATTTTATCTTCCAGGTCACTTATCCGTCCTTCTGCCTCAGTTATTCTGCTACTGAGCCCATCTAGAGTATTTTTCATTTCATTTATTGTGTTGCTCAGCGTTGCTTGCTTCCTCTTTATTTCTTCTAAGTCCTTGTTAACTGGTTCTTGCAATTTGTCTATTTTATTTCCAAGATTTTGAATCATCTTTAC
>NC_041214.2:35749004-35763467 GCF_002837175.3 Physeter macrocephalus
GGAGGGAGGGGCACGGATGCGGGGCGAGCCTGCGGCGGCAGGGGCCGGCGTGACGCTGCACCGGCCCGAGGCGCGCCACGCGTTCTCCCGGGGAAGCTGTCCCTGGATCCCGGGACCCCGGCAGTGGCGGGCTGCACGAGCTCCCGGGAGGGGCGGTGTGGAGAGTGACCTGTGCTCGCACACAGGCCTCTTGGTGGCGGCAGCAGCAACCCTAGTGTCCCATGCCCGTCTCTGCTGTCCGCGCCGACAGGCGCGGCTCTATACAGTTTTTTTAATTAAAAAAAACTGTGGAGATAGTGATCTTGTCTTTAAAATATGATGGTCCTTTCAGTATAATGTCTTAGATTAAAGACATTGCCTTTAATATCTGTTGGGAAGGAAATGTCCAGACTTTTCAAATCTTTTATTATATGTTTCTTCTTTTGTTTACATAGGGAACAATGTTTATAGTTGTGTGTACAGTGGGGGTCTACAACCAGAAGTGTATATATTCAAACAATTTTTTAATGATTTAACAACTTTGTAAATCATGTTCAAGCTTCTGCAGCTGTAGATTCTCACTGTGACTCCCCTGCTTGCTCATGCATAAGTGTATTTGCAATACCAAATATATAGGTTTAGTATTTTTGCCTGTTAGTGATTGTTTCACATGTGTAATGTTTTGGTTGAGATGTTAAATGGTGGACGAGTACTGTGGATGTGAATGTGAGAAGTAATTTTAATCATGTGTAATTGGTCACAAGGCCTAAGTTGCAGTAACTATTGCTATTTTATTTAACAATACCTGTTGCTTTGTATGCATTAACATTTGGGTGTACAGATTGTGTGTCTATCCAAGAGGTAGCCACAGTATTTAAACTGACCAACCTAATGTTACAACTACTTTGAGGTGGCCAAATGTAAACTAAAAGCCTTAATTAAAGTGGTACAATTTTGTGTAACTTAGCATCAGTAGTTCAATAAATTTGGATTGCTGTGCAAGAGTTTGCATTATATTAAAAAAAAAAAAAAAGAATTTCGGTTTCTACATGTTGTTTGCTGACCAATTTCCTCCAGTAACTAGTTAGGATTCAAGCAGAAAGGTAGGACTATGTAAGTGATATAAAGGATTTATTGCAGGGACAAGACCTCATACAGTTGTGGGAGCTGGTTGAGCATTGTATGTGAGTCTGCTGCCCTGTGTCTGTGCTGGGCCTGAGGTCACTGAGGCCAGCAGTCCAGAAGGGAAGATGAATGTGAAGCAGGGGCAAGAAAGGACAAACTAGAATCACAAAGACAAACTGGAACCCACAGCTGTCTCTCAATATCTCCAAACCTCCAACCTCAATGATGTGGGTGACCTGCTGGCACACTACATTCTAACGCTGCTCATGAACTTGGCCCAGGATTCAGAGAGTTAAGGAGGAGCTCCAGTGGGAAGTGGACAGAGTTGTGAGCCTGGGGCTGCCCAAAGCCAAGGTGGGCCATGAGATTGGTGAGTGTGAGTGGACTCTAGCTGCACCTGCCCTTCACGTCCACCTTCACGTACTTCCACGTTCACGTCTCCTGCACCTTTCCTATGGGTGCAGCACTAACCCAGAACCATGTAGGGAAGGGAATTCTGGGAGATGTAGTTCCATCTTAGCTAAAGAGACTTCATACCCACCACCACCTCTATGAATTAAATTATCCTCCTTATCCTCCCAAAAACCTCATATCCAATGTGCTAGCCAAAGGGTTAGCAGGTTGGCTATTTTTTGGAGATTTTTAGGAAAGCTTAGAGAGGGGGCATGTATGTCAGCAAAGACAATATTTCATGAAACAAATTAGCAGAGCATTCATGGAAAGGCACACTGATGGGGGTGTACACAGTAACTTTTAAGGACCAAACTTTAACATAAATGAGGCACATCTCTACCTGAAATTGTAACTTCTGAACTAGAACACTGCAATCTGAATAGCTTGAAAGTACTTTGTAAAAGAGTTCTTGTTTCATTTAGAGAATAAACTGAACCTTGGGAAAACCTAGATTTGAGAGACAGAAATAAAGAGGGAAGGGAAGAGAGAAAGGGAGAAAGAGAGAATGAGTTTGAAAATAAAATACAGCACTTACTATGACCTCAGGGCTAAGTAGAGCAGATAGATTTCCCTTGAAGGTTCTTTTTTTTTTTTTTAATGCATACTCCAGTTGTCTTTTTAAAATTTATTTCTTTATTTATTTATGGCTGTGTTGGGTCTTCGTTTCTGTGTGAGGGCCTTCTCTAGTTGTGGCAAGCGGGGGCCACTCTTCATCGCGGTGCGCGGGCCTCTCACTACCGCGGCCTCTATTGTTGCGGAGCACAGGCTCCAGACGCGCAGGCTCAGTAATTGTGGCTCACGGGCCCAGTTGCTCTGCGGCATGTGGGATCCTCCCAGACCAGGGCTCGAACCAGTGTCCCCTGCATTGCCAGGAAGACTCTCAACCACTGCACGACCAGGGAAGCCCCCCTTGAAGGTTCTTGAGATATGAACTGCAAAGGCAATTACTAAAAATACCGTTTGGCTAATCTTCCCCTTGACAATTCACTTGGGTGCCCTTTGACTGGGACATTCTCCACACCACCCCACACTGCCACCCTTGCTCTTAATAAAGCTAACATGCACAGTCCCCGACTTTCTTATCTGTCTGCAGGCTTAACAAAACTTGAAAGACTTCCCTAGACCACATGCCACAGAAGAGAAAACCTGGGCAAGGGACAGGTGGATTTGCAGCTTTGCTCACGGGGCTAAATCCAGAGGCCGTTTCTCCCAGAACAGAAAAATAGAGGCTAATATTAGCTTTATTTTGCTGTGTTGTTAGGTGGATACTGAAAAAGGACTAAAATCAATGCCTCAGTGACCATCTAAGGAATGAACAGCATCACCTGGTGCTGTGCCCTGTTGGGAGCAGTGAGAGGCATTGGGTTTGCTATTGAGGAAGAGTTTGTCTTGGTCTGTGAATCAGGCAACGTCTGTTCACTTAGTTGGAGGCTGAGGAGTTTACCATCCAGTGAGACAAGTTCTTACATGTTCCTGCCATTTCTACAATATGCGTTTGGTTTTTTGAGGTAGCATGTTTCATTAATGAATATTTTCTAATATCAGAACACAGATGTTGGTTTGTGTTTTTGGTAAAAAGTACATAACATTAAATTTAGCATTGTAATCATTTTTAAGTGTACAGTTCATTAGTATTAAGTATATGAAACTCTACATTAATTAAAAACAAATTCCTTCCTCCCCTCAGCCCTTGACAACTACTTTTTTCTTTCATTTTTTTAAGCCATTTTATTGAGGTATGATTGCCATAAAAAACTCTGCATATCTAAAAAAAGGAAACAATAACTTGATGAGTTAGGAAATAAGTATACACTCATGAAGCCTCTACTACATTCAAGGCCATCCAACATCTCACCTCCAAAAGTTTCCTCCTACCCCCTTTATATTTTTAAATTTTTATTTGTTTATTTTTAATATAATTTTTCTTTTGTCGTAATAGCATGGAACATAAGATCTACTGACCTAGCAAATTTTCAAGTATACAGTACAGTACTGTCAACTACATATAGGCCTTATGTTGTACAGTAAGTCTCCAGAATTTATTCTTCTGCTTTAACTGGAACTTTGTACACTTTGACAAATACCTCCCCGTTTCCCTGTCTTCCCAGGCCCAGGTAACCACTATTCTATCTACTGTCCTATTCTGTGAGTTTAACTATTAGATTCCTCACAAAAGTGGGATCATGCAGTATTTGTCCTTCTGTGTCTGACTTATTTCACTTAACATAATGTCCTCTAGGCCCATCTGTCTTGCTGCAAAAGGTAGGATATCCTTCTTTTCGAAGGCTGAATAATATTCCATGTATATATATAACACATTTCCTTTAGCCATTCATTTGTCAATGGACTTTTGGGTTGCTTCCATTTCTTAGCTATTGTAAATAATGATGTAGTGAACATGAGTGTGCAAATATCTCTTCAAGATCCTGCTTTGAATTCTTTTGGATATATAACCAGAAGTGGGACTGCTGGATCATATGCTAATTTCATTTTTAATTTTTTGAGGAATCTCCATACTGTTTTCCATAATGGCTGCACCAATTTACATTCCCACTAGCAGGAGGACGTACAAGGGTTCCAACTTCTCTGCATCGACGCCAACACTTGTTATCTTCTATTTTTTGATAGTGGCTATCCTAATGGACATGAAGTATTATTGATAGCAAGCAAGACCCTGTGGGGCTCCTGGACACAAAAGTCCTTCTGTGTCCCCCATTTCTTTTCTTTTCTTTTTAAAAAATAGTTATTTATTTATTTGGTTGCACTGGGTCTTAGTTGCAGCAGGCACGCTCCTTACTTGTGGCATGCGTTAGTTGCAGCATGCATGTGGGATCTAGTTCCCTGACCAGGGATCAAACCTGGGTCCCCTACATTGGGAGCGCAGAGACTTATCCGCTGTGCCTCCTGGGAAATCCTCTGTCCCCCATTTCTTGATTATAGGAAATAAGCTTCATGCAGCCTCCATGATCTTCCCTGAGGGCAGGTTCAAACAGATGCTAATTAGGGAAGGGAAGGGATATGAGATAAGGGAGAAACAGTCAAAAGAAACAGGAGTTCAGCCTTGGGGCAGAGTCCTGTTTCCCCCTCAAGGGATATACATTACAATGCCTTTGAGCTGTTTTGCAGATACTGAAACCCCCCACCAGGTGGGAGAAGTTAACTGTATGCTGCCCACAAGCCAGGAGTAGACCCCAAACCATTTGGAACCAGAAGGTTGATGATGCTAACTCCCACTTACCTCAACACTAACCAATCAGAAGAATGTCTATGAACTGATCATGCCCTCTTTGAGTCATTACTATAAAACTCCTCACTACCTCCCCCAGGTAGGGGCACACAGTTTTGTGGGCATTAGCCTGTTGTGTCTCCCTTTGCCTGGCAAAGCAATAAAGCTATTCTTTTCTACTTCACCCAAAACTCTGTCTCCAAGATTTAATTCAGTCTCAGGGTACAGAGACCAGATTCAGCTTCAATATCTCATTGTGGTTTGCATTTCTTTTATGATTAATGATGTTGAGCATCTTTTCACTGAGCATAGGTATTTATAAGAAAAGAAATCTTGTGCAGAATAAAATGAAGAAAAGTTAGGGTAGTAACATTGATGGTGAATCTTATGGCCATGATAAGAACATATTCCCTTTCTTTTCCTTTTAATTTTTAAAATTAAAAAAAACTTTTTGGTCATGCTGAGCAGCATGTGGGATCTTAGTTCCCCAACCAGGAATCAAACCCATGCCTCCTGCATTGGAAGCATGGAGTCTTAACTACTGGACCACAGGGAAGTCCCTCCCTTTCTTTTTTATGTTGCACTGTATGTGAAACCTCCCACATAGCTTAGTCATCTTTTCTGCTGTTATTTGAGCACACTTGTACTTTCTGACCTGATCCCCCACTAGAAGCTAAATTTAGAATTTATGAGTCATAGATTGCTGGAACTGGAAAGGATATAAGAGATAGTCTAATTACAACATCCCCATTTTACAGCTGAGAAAACTGAGGATTAAAAAGTGAAAAAGAATTCAACTGAGCAGAAATATCTTAATATAAGAGGAAAAAGTCTTTCTAATTACTGAAAAACCTAAATTCTATTTCATCCCCATTACAAAAATGTTCTATCAAATCTGGAAATATTGGAAGACTCAGTTTCCTGTGGTTGAGCACATTTTGAATGATTATCACAATTTTTCCAAGGTCTCTGTAAGATGTTTTGTGCTGTAATCCCCTCCTCTTTGTAGCTCCAATGTGACTCTTTGAGTATAGGCTTTGGAACTCAGGACAGATTATTGGCTCATATACCTTATAGTTATAACATGTATTAACTTTTACTTTTGTTTAAGTTTTGACAATGAGAGTAAATTCACATGTGTGATGTCATGATGGTGAAAGGAAAATGAAGTTGGGAATAATGCAGCAGGTCAGCTTAACCATCCATCATTACTGAACCCCCATCTTGTGACAGGTGCTGTTCTGGGCCTCATGAAGTATATGAAATCTCAACAATATGGGCAGGAGCCTCAAGGCCAGTACAGGCCCAACAATTCTTCCCAGAGCATGTCCTGTGTATTAGGGGCCTCCTGAGAAACAGAAACAATAGGATGTATGCATGTATATAAAGATACTTATGGTAAGGAATTGACTCACATGACTATGAAGGCTGAAAAGTCTCAAGACTTGTAGTCAGCAACCTGGAGACCCAGATGAGCTGATGTTTCAGTTTGATTTCTGATGCCAAAATATTGACTCTCTGTACACTGTTGCCAAATAGAAATACGGAGACAGAATTTAGGAGGTAAGAGAAAGAGTAGCTTTATTTCTTTGCCAGGCAAAGAGGGAACACAGCAGGCTAGTGCCTCCAAAAACTGTGCCCCCTTGGAGGGTAGTGAGAAGTTTTTATAATAATGATTCAAAGAAGCCATGATCAGCTCATGGACATTTTTCTGATTGGTTGGTGGTGAGGTAAGTGGGAGTCAGCATCATCAACCTTCTGGTTCTAACTGGTCTGCAGTCTATGTGCTTGTGGGCAGCATATCATCATTAATCGTTAGCTTTTCCTACCTGGAGGGGGTTTCAGTATCTGCAAAATAGCTCAAAGATATTGTTGTGTGTGTGTCCATTGATGGGGAACCAGGACCTTGCCCCAAGGCTAAACTACTGTTTCTCTTGACTTTGTTTCTCCCATGTCTCATATCTCCTCCCTTCCCTAATTAACAGCTGCTTGAATCTGCCCGTTGGAACTCAGCTGTTCTGGGCCTCATGAAGTATATGAAATCTCAACAATATGGGCAGGAGCCTCAAGGCCAGTACAGGCCCAACAATTCTTCCCAGAGCATGTCCTGTGTATTAGGGGCCTCCTGAGAAACAGAAACAATAGGATGTATGCATGTATATAAAGATACTTATGGTAAGGAATTGACTCACATGACTATGAAGGCTGAAAAGTCTCAAGACTTGTAGTCAGCAACCTGGAGACCCAGATGAGCTGATGTTTCAGTTTGATTTCTGATGCCAAAATATTGACTCTCTGTACACTGTTGCCAAATAGAAATACGGAGACAGAATTTAGGAGGTAAGAGAAAGAGTAGCTTTATTTCTTTGCCAGGCAAAGAGGGAACACAGCAGGCTAGTGCCTCCAAAAACTGTGCCCCCTTGGAGGGTAGTGAGAAGTTTTTATAATAATGATTCAAAGAAGCCATGATCAGCTCATGGACATTTTTCTGATTGGTTGGTGGTGAGGTAAGTGGGAGTCAGCATCATCAACCTTCTGGTTCTAACTGGTCTGCAGTCTATGTGCTTGTGGGCAGCATATCATCATTAATCGTTAGCTTTTCCTACCTGGAGGGGGTTTCAGTATCTGCAAAATAGCTCAAAGATATTGTTGTGTGTGTGTCCATTGATGGGGAACCAGGACCTTGCCCCAAGGCTAAACTACTGTTTCTCTTGACTTTGTTTCTCCCATGTCTCATATCTCCTCCCTTCCCTAATTAACAGCTGCTTGAATCTGCCCGTTGGAACTCAGGGAAGGTCATGGAGGCTGAATGAAGGCTATTTCCTGTAATCAAAGAAATGGGGGCAGAGAAGGGCTTTCTGCCCAGGAGCCCCACAGGGTCCTGCTCAGCATCATTCTGAAGGCAGGAAAAGATTGATGTCTCAGCTCAAAGTAGTCAGGCAGGAGGAGGTACCTCTTATTTTTTTAATTATTTAAGTATAGTTGATTTATAATATTAGTTTCAGGTGTACTATATAGTGATTCAAAAATTTTATAGATTATATTTCCTTTAAAGTTATTATAAAATATTGGCTATATTCCCTGTGTTGTACAATATATACTTGTAACATTTATTTTATACATGGTAGTTTGTGCCTCTTAATCCTCTTCCCCTATCTTACCTCTCTTCTCTTCTCTCTCCCACTGGTAACCACTAGTTTTTTCTCTATATCTGTGAGCCTGTTTCTGTTTTGTTATAGTCTTTCAATTTGTTTTATTTTTATATTCCACATATAAGTGATAACATACAGTGTTTGCCTTTCTCTATCTGACTTATTTCACCAAGAATAATACTCTCCAATTCCCTATCCATATTGCTGCCAATGGCAAAATTTCATTCTTTTTTCTGGGTAATGTTCCAATACCTGTATCTTCTTTATCCATTCATCAGTTGATGGATACTTATCTTGGATTCTATATCTTGGCTATTGTAAATAATCCTGCTTCCATATTATGGCTATTGTAAATAGTGCTGCTATGAACATTGGGGTGCATGTATCTTTCTGAATTAGTGTTTTCAGTTACTCTGGATATATATCCAGGAGTGGAATTCCTGGATCATATGGTAGTTCTATTTTTAGCATTTTGAGTAACCTCCATACTGTTTTCCATAGTGGCTGCCTCAATTTACATTCCCACCAACAGTGTACAAGGGTTCTCTTTTCTCCACAGCCTATCCAACGCTGGTTATTTGTGGTCTTTTTTTTTTTTTTTTGTGGTATACTTTTTTTTTAAACATCTTTATTGGAGTATAATTGCTTTACAATGATACTTTTTTTTTAAACATCTTTATTGGAGTATAATTGCTTTACAATGGTGTGTTAATTTCTGCTTTATAACAAACTGAGTCAGTTTTACATACACATATGTTCCCATATCTCTTCCCTCTTGCATCTCCCTCCCTCCCACCCTCCCTATCCCACCTCTCTAGGTGGTCACAAAGCACCAAGCTGATCTCCCTGTGCTATGCGGCTGCTTCCCACAACCTATCTATTTTGTGTTTGTTAGTGTATATATGTCCATGACACTCTCACTTTGTCACAACCTACCCTTCCCCCTCCCCATATCCTCAAGTCCATTCTCTATTAGGTCTGTGTCTTTATTCCCTTCTTACCCCTAGGTTTTTCTTGACCTTTTTTTTTTTCTTAGATTCCATATATATGTGTTAGCATACGGTATTTGTTTTTCTCTTTCTGACTTACTGATTGCTGCGTCGTATGGTAGTTCTATTTGTAGTTTTCTAAGGAACCTCCATACTGTTCTTATTTGATCTTTCAGCCTTTCAGTGAATTGGAAGAGGCCCACCTAAAAAGAGAGGATCAATCTGCTTTACTCTTTTACTGATTCACATGTTAATCTCATCCAGAAACACCCTCATAGACACATCTAGACACCGAATGTCTGGGCACCCTGTGTCCCAGTCAGGTAGACACATTAAATTATCATCACACTGTGATTATCACTGAGGGTTTCCAAGATGACTTTGGGGAACATGGATAAATTTACCAGCTGTGTGACCTTAGACAAGTTATTTAACTTTACTGTGCCTCAATTTCCTCACTGTAAAAATGACAATAGTTCCTCTCTTATTGGATTGTTTTAAAGATTAAATGAATCAATATTTGTAAATAATTTAGAATGGTACATGGCAAGTAGTTAAGTGCAAAATGTGTTAAATACAATTTTAACATATTTCAAAAGCTGTGTATTTATTTTGATGTGCACTACAAAGAAATACAATTGGCATGATTTCAAGAATATTTTTGCTTAGGATGAGGCTAAATATATAAAAAAACAGTGAGTTGATTTCAAGACAAATATTAAGTAAATATTAGTATAGGAGGTATGTGATAATGGTAAAAAAAAAATGAGACAGTGGAAAGTGAATGATTATGTTTTGGAAATACTATGAATGAGAAAAAATAAGGTCATATCTGTGGTGACCAAACAACCATAGCCTGGTTTTCTGAGGGATTTCCCAGGATGCAGGACATTCAGTGCTAAAACCAGGAGAATCCCCAGCAAACCAGGATGTTTGGTCTACCTATATAACTACAGTTTGATATTTATTCCACAAACATTTGATGAGCACCTTCATCATTCCAAGCACTGGGGGCTTCCAAAGAGCCTCTAAGGAGTTGGCAGTGGAATGGACCCTTGGTTCTGTTGCTCTTGCTACTGTTATGTCTGTGACTTTAAGAAGGGCTTTTCATCTTCCCTCCATCTGTTTCTTAGTCTGTAAAGGAAGTGGTTGGAATAAATGATCTCTAAATCCTTTCGAACACTGTGGTTCTTCAATACAAAGCACACAATACATCTGTTACTGCTAAAATCTCTACTCCCACTGATGTCCAGGGTGACAAAAGAACAATGAGCAAAGAGTACATGTGATTCTTTTCTTAGCTCTCAATTCCAGCCTGAGTTAGGGGAGAAAATGAATGTAGTGGAGACTCCCCTCTCCTGGGCTCCCAACCAAACACCACCCTGACACACTAGGATCCTTGAAAAGATCTCAATAATGTATGTGGTCAGGAAATTGGCAGAAGAGAGCCTTCCCAACAGGTTTAAGATTCCATAAGAAGCACATGAAGAATTTATTAGGGGGAGAGGGGATGTTTATGATGCCCAGAAATACAGGTTGCTCCAGCTGTGGTGGCGTTTGGAAGTTGAAAAGGAATCTTTGGTGGTAAGACTGTGATAAATAATTTACTTGATTAAGAAGCTCTTATTTGGAATCTTGTTTCTCTTCATCAAATGACATTTAGGAGTTGGCAGTGTTCCAAGTTTCAGGCAAGTTATGTTACATAAGAGTGTATCTCCTTGGCCGTCTGTTTTTGTGTGAGTAAAATCATCCTACAGTTACGTCTTGGAAAAGTTATCTCACACAAAACATTATTTATACATATTTTTTCCAGAATCAATTTAATGCAACAAATGTCTATTGAGTGCCAGTTATGAACTCAGTTCTGTGAAGTCAGAAGAGCTATGAGGATCTCAGTTGCTGAGAGCCGTGGCTAAGGAAGCATGACAGGAATCCAATCATCACATTATACTGATGATGCTATTTGTGGAAAACCTGATGATTTTTACCTGGAACCAAAGTTCACTTTGTATAAGATAAGGCAGACAGAAGAGGCTTTGGGTATGGAAAGTCTAAGAGAGTTTCTAGACTCAGAGAACGTAATTCTCAGGAGTCAGGTCATTTTTCATAATTAAATTCTATGATGCCCAGACTCCTTCCAGGCAGCATTCTCTCTAATTATAGCTCCCCTGAGTCACTGCAGGTGTTTAGAGTTATAATGTTGAGAGAGAGATAGATTATAAAAAGAAGGCTCTTTCACTGGGGGTATAGCTCAGGGGTAGAGCATTTGACTGCAGATCAAGAGGTCCCTGGTTCAAATCCAGGTGCCCCCTGCACATTTTTCTTTTTGCTTTAGAAGAATATGGATTGATTTTGACTTTATTATATTCTGTAGCTCATGGTTGGTTGAATAATAACTATTGTCCCTTGTATATATGCCAGGCAGCAGACTAGGTTCTTTACATTAATTATATCCTTCATTTCTCACCAAAATTTTACAAGATACATTATCTCTATTTTACACAAGGAGTCTGAGACTTGGAGATGCTACAAAGGACAGGTCCAGAATTTAAACTAGGAGAACACATTCTCAATGCCTTCATTATACTACTCATTCTGTTCTCATTCTTTTAAAAGCTTTGTCACAAATTTCCACTTAGCAATGCTCCCAAAGTGCTAGAACTGTCCATAGCCTTTTAGAACATTTTGGCTGCAGGGCAAACCCAGTAACTTAGTGATGGTACCCACACTTTACAGTGTCCTGGGGGCAGTCAGGGAATAGAGTCCTTGTTCACAGAACACTGCTGTGGATAAACATGAACTGGCCTAAAGTTTAGGGAACTGCACTCCTTTCCTGCTCTAAAGCTTGAGGACTTTCTATTACCTTTCCACCCCCAGTTCATTGCCTGCAGGGAGCATCCCACTTTGGGTACCTGCATTCCAGACCCAGGCTGGGGCCAGAGGTCAGGCCTTAGTCTAGGTTTAACTCCTGCCTGCAGCTCAGGCACTGCTGCATTTTTAAATCAGCTTGAATGACATACACTGAGCACCTACTACATGCCAAAATTGTGCAAAGTGTGAACCCAGAAGTTAATAAGACACAGCCCCTGGACTCAGTGTGCTCTCAGCCAGGAAGCAGGCCTGTAAAATAAGAAGTCAGACAGCTGTGAGCTGGACCGAGCTGGGCCAGCTTCAGGAATGCAGAGGAGGCAGCTATTACCTCTGTCCAGAAGAGGGAGGTTACAGGAGGCTTCCAAGAGGAGCTGATGGCAAGTCAGTGTCTCACAGAAGAACAGTATCGCACCAGAGGGAGGGTGGAGGAGAGGCAGGGGTGCGGTGAGTGAGGGTTGGGTCCCAGGCAGAGAGAACTGCATGGGCAGAGGCTGGAGCCAGATGGATGCAGTTGGAGGCAGCTGGAGCACAAAATGTGCTATAGGCAGTGTCAGCAGAGGATGCTGAAGCTGAGGAGGCAGACAGGGATCAAAATGTAAGAACTCTTGTTGTGCTGAGAGGTTTGCAGTTTATCATGAAGGCCTTTAAGAGGAGTGGCCTAGATGCACCTGATTTTAAAATGACTGCTGTGGGAGCAGTAGGGGATGGGTGTGAGGGGTGGAGGCTGGGAGGCCATTTAGGAGGTGGTGGCACTGTGGTGCAGGGGTGGGAGTGGGCTTAAATGATGTCAAAGCTAAAATCAGCAGCACCCAGTGATTAACTTGCACTGGGGAGGAGAGGTTGGAAGAAGCCCAGAGTTGTGTTACATGCTTTGGCCAAATGACTGAGTACACAGTGGTGTCACCAACCAAGACAGGGAGGAGGCTGATCAGATGGTTAAATAGGCAGGCCTGGCACCCAGCTCTGAGCCCACACTGAAATCCTGGCCCCACCACCTCCCAGCTGCATGGCCACTCTGTGCCTCAGTTTCCTTACTTGCAAAATCAGTATGCTAACAATAATACCTGTCCTGTGGGATTTTTTCTGATGATTCAGCCAGAAGTTATGGCTAGAACTGAGCCTGGCACATAGCAAGTGTTTAGTAAATATGGACTATTATAATTACAACAAAGCAAAATAGGAGAAGATGCAGGTTTGAGCAGGAAGACAGCAAGTGTAGTTTGGGGCACACTGGGTTTGCAATCTGAGGTTTCTGTAGAACCTCAGAGTGGAGAGGCTGGGAAGGGTCGTCTACAGCCCTCAGAGAGCTGTGAGCTGGAGCTCTGGGGGCTGTGGGCTCCATAGCTTCACAGCAGCTGCCAGACTTCATCAGGGAGAACTTACTGCAGTGACAGAGATTTCCTTGACCTTTCTTCTCCATCTTAGAGATACCCACGATTGAAAGTTCTCAGACTGGAACTCAAGGAACTAGGAATCTGTGGTGTTCAAAGGTGAATTTTGGACTTCTTAACTGTTTTTTTTTTCCAGCTGTAAAATGAAATGTTTCACCTGGATGAGATCCCCTTGAAAATCTGATGAAACCATGTACAAATACAATCCATGCACACATACAATATTTGCCTGTAATTCAGAGTTGAACATGAACCTCTGTAGTCCAGTTGTGGATTCCCAGTTAAGACCCCCTCCATGTCCAATACTTGATGGCAAGCCATGATATTTGCAATATTCACTGATGTGCCTGGAGATTTATGGGCAGTTGGTGGGTATTTTAAACACTGGAGAGTTAGACTGAGAATATAGCACTGAACTTTAAGTTCTGCGAAGAGAATGAACATACATGCTCTGGGAAAAGTAGGAGGTGATGTGGCTAGAAGGGAATCAGGGATGAAATTAAATCTAGGAGGAATCTCAGCCACACAGATATTTATGAAGTATGATGAAACTCATTAAAGTGGAATAAGTGCTTATAGGGGGCATAAGAGCATCAGGGGGCATAGCTCAGTGGTAGAGCATTTGACTGCAGATCAAGAGGTCCCTGGTTCAAATCCAGGTGCCCCCTGTTTTTTTTCTTTTGTTCTTCCAGGCAGCTTCATTAAAAGACTGGATCTAGGGTGAGGTAAGCAAGGTGACTAGGGCTCAAAATTTAAGGAGGCAGTCACTCTCAGGTTCATGGAGGCGCCTTGGCTTATTAATTCCCTCACAGTAGAACTATGTACTCATGTAAACCCACCCTTCCTGCACCAGACACACACAAACACAGCCACACATCCAGAGACACCCAAAGACACCCCCACACCAGATGTCCCCCAACAACACACACACACACAGATCCACACACAATCACACACAGACACACCAATAGACAAAAATACACACACACATGCACTTTCTCACATGTACCTTTATTTTATTTTTTGGCTCACTTTAGCTGTATTTATTTATTTATTTATTTATTTATTTTGAGCTGTTCAGAACATTTATTACTCCAGAAATGATTTCTTTTTTCTTTTTTTTAAACATCTTTATTGGACTATAATTGCTTTACAATGGTGTGTTAGTTTCTGCTTTACAACAAAGTGAATCAGTTATACATATACACATGTTCCCATATCTCTTCCCTCTTACGTCTCCCTCCCTCCCACCCTCCCTATCCCACCCTCTAGGTGGT
>NC_041214.2:35768749-35776232 GCF_002837175.3 Physeter macrocephalus
AGTACACAGTGGTGTCACCAACCAAGACAGGGAGGAGGCTGATCAGATGGTTAAATAGGCAGGCCTGGCACCCAGCTCTGAGCCCACACTGAAATCCTGGCCCCACCACCTCCCAGCTGCATGGCCACTCTGTGCCTCAGTTTCCTTACTTGCAAAATCAGTATGCTAACAATAATACCTGTCCTGTGGGATTTTTTCTGATGATTCAGCCAGAAGTTATGGCTAGAACTGAGCCTGGCACATAGCAAGTGTTTAGTAAATACGGACTATTATAATTACAACAAAGCAAAATAGGAGAAGATGCAGCTTTGAGCAGGAAGACAGCAAGTGTAGTTTGGGGCACACTGGGTTTGCAATCTGAGGTTTCTGTAGAACCTCAGAGTGGAGAGGCTGGGAAGGGTCGTCTACAGCCCTCAGAGAGCTGTGAGCTGGAGCTCTGGGGGCTGTGGGCTCCATAGCTTCACAGCAGCTGCCAGAATTCATCAGGGAGAACTTACTGCAGTGACAGAGATTTCCTTGACCTTTCTTCTCAATCTTGGAGATACACAAGTTTGAAAGTTCTCAGACTGGAACTCAAGGAACTAGGAATCAGTGCTGTTCAAAGGTGAATTTTGGAATTCTTAACTGTTTTTTTTTTCCAGCTGTAAATGAGACAGTTCACCTGGATGAGATCCCCTTGAAAGTCTGCTGAAATCATGTACAAATACAATCCATGCACACATACAATATTTGCCTGTAATTCAGAGTTGAACATGAACCTCTGTAGTCCAGTTGTGGATTCCCAGTTAAGACCCCCTCCATGTCCAATACTTGATGGCAGCCCATGATGTTTACAACATTCACTGATGTGCCTGGAGATTTATGGGCAGTTGGTGGTGTATTTTAAACACTGGAGAGTTAGACTGAGAATATAGCACTGAACTTTAAGTTCTGCGAAGAGAATGAACATACATGCTCTGGGAAAAGTAGGAGGTGATGTGGCTAGAAGGGAATCAGGGATGAAATTAAATCTAGGAGGAATCTCAGCCACACAGATATTTATGAAGTATGATGAAACTCATTAAAGTGGAATAAGTGCTT
This sequence comes from Physeter macrocephalus, assembly GCF_002837175.3. Lineage (NCBI taxonomy): Eukaryota > Metazoa > Chordata > Mammalia > Artiodactyla > Physeteridae > Physeter > Physeter macrocephalus. The sequence continues at coordinate 35,769,830 of NC_041214.2, forward strand.
ATAGGGGGCATAAGAGCATCAGGGGGCATAGCTCAGTGGTAGAGCATTTGACTGCAGATCAAGAGGTCCCTGGTTCAAATCCAGGTGCCCCCTGTTTTTTTTCTTTTGTTCTTCCAGGCAGCTTCATTAAAAGACTGGATCTAGGGTGAGGTAAGCAAGGTGACTAGGGCTCAAAATTTAAGGAGGCAGTCACTCTCAGGTTCATGGAGGCGCCTTGGCTTATTAATTCCCTCACAGTAGAACTATGTACTCATGTAAACCCACCCTTCCTGCACCAGACACACACAAACACAGCCACACATCCAGAGACACCCAAAGACACCCCCACACCAGATGTCCCCCAACAACACACACACACACAGATCCACACACAATCACACACAGACACACCAATAGACAAAAATACACACACACATGCACTTTCTCACATGTACCTTTATTTTATTTTTTGGCTCACTTTAGCTGTATTTATTTATTTATTTATTTATTTATTTTGAGCTGTTCAGAACATTTATTACTCCAGAAATGATTTCTTTTTTCTTTTTTTTAAACATCTTTATTGGACTATAATTGCTTTACAATGGTGTGTTAGTTTCTGCTTTACAACAAAGTGAATCAGTTATACATATACACATGTTCCCATATCTCTTCCCTCTTACGTCTCCCTCCCTCCCACCCTCCCTATCCCACCCTCTAGGTGGTCACAAACCACCTAGCTGATCTCCCAGTACCATGCGGCTTCTTCCCACTAGCTATCCACCCTATGTTTGGTAGTATATATATGTCCATGCCACGCTCTAACTTTGTCACTGCTTACCCTTCCCCCTCCCCGTATCCTCAAGTCCATGTTCTAGTTGGTCTGTGTCTTTACTCCCATCCTACCCCTAGGCTCTTCATGACATTTTTTTTTTTCTTTTACATGTACCTTTAGTTCTACAGTCCTGTATATTCAAGTCTTATCAACCAGAAATTTCCAGCTTCCCTTCTACAAACTTTTTATCTTTTAGTAATTTTAGAGTTATGGAAGAGTTGTAATGATAGTACAGAGAGGTCCCCTATAACTTTCACTCAGCTTCCCCTAATGTTGACAAGCTTACATAATGTGGCATATTTCTCAAAACTATGAAACATCAGTGCAGCACTATTAACTGAAGACTTCATTCAGATTTCACCAGTTTTTCCACCAGTGTCCTTTTTCTTTTCCAGGATTGAATACAGTGTACCATGTTGCATATAGTTGTAATCTCTTCTTAGTCTCCTTCAGTCTCTGACAGTTGCTCAGTCTTTCCTTGAGTTTTTTTGTTTGTTTTTGTTTTTTTCTTTGTTTTTTTTGTATTAACACTTTTTAAAAGTCCTGGTCAGATATTCTGTAGACTGTCCCTCACTTTGGGTTTGTCTGATGTTTTCTCATGATTAGACCAGGGTAATGAACTTCTGGGAAGAACATTACAATGGTGCCATGTCCTTTCTGTCACACCTTCTTAGGTGTGGAAGAAAAACACTGCAACAATTTAGGAGTCTACTGCATTGCTAAAATTTTTAGAGGTCTGATGTGTGAGGTATGTCAGGTTATGCCTTCTAAAGTGAGAGACACCGCACAAAACAAGGTACATCGCTTGGTGAGCCTCTTTGGGTTTGGTGGCAATGTATTTGGGTGTGTTTCTCTGGTATGTTTACTAGACAAAAATAACCCATGAGATTGTCAGGTTTTGTGTGGATCCCAAAGCAAGAAAATAGTCTGTAATCAATCTGTAGTGAACAATAAAGATTTGTATCCTATTCATGCAAGGTCTGATGCAGGTCTTGTGGTCTTTGTCCCTCTTGTAGCTATGTTCATCTAACAAAATGTGGCCCTTAGGATCATTGCTCCAGAGGTAGAGAACATCAGTTCATAGCTGCCTTAGTTCAAGGGTGACATACATCTCTTCTGCTCACAGTTCATTGGACAGAACTAGTCATGTGACCCCAATTTCATTGCACTGGAGGTTGCAAAAAGTAAGAAATCTTTTGGGCACTTGGTGAGTATGAATTTTCTTTGCTATAACCCATCTACCATTCCAATATGGGCCCCTAGTTGGTGGAAATTTTTTCTGATTCTTCTTGTTATCACCAGTGACTGGCAAGGACCTTGCCCATAATAGGCGCTCAGAAAGTATTTGGTGAATAACAGCTATTCAGTGAATGAATAAATAATGAAGCAAGATACATTAAGAAAGTACATTTTTAAATTACTTGGAAACTAATTTTATTATAAGGCAAGAGTTATACTTCTCACATTAGAAAAACTACTTATTGATACTTTTCTAAACAATCTCTTAAAAGATTCAACCTTCATTAAAGAAGATAATGTTGTCTGTGCCCATCAAGTAAAATATAGAATAATAATCATTTTTACTGGTTTGTTTTACTTTGGAAAATAAATGTTTCCTACTCTGCCTCCCTTTTTAAAACAGTCCACATGAACTTTACCTATTATAAAATCAAAACACCTTTATTATATAAAATTTTAAACATAATCAAAGAATAAAGGAGGGAATAAAATTTGGTTGGCTCTTCACCACTGTCTTTTTAAAAAACTGTTGTCTTTTTTATATGTGATGTTGTTTATACATGTGAGTGTGTGTTTTTTGTGTGAATGTATGTAAATATTTATTAAACAAAAATGCATTAGGCATGTCTTAGGCAGCATCTCAGATCCTCTTGGCCTTGACCATTTCTGAGGCCCTTGACTACCTTTTCTGTCCTGGCTGCCACGGGGGTACTGAGTATGTAAGGACTTGTCAACTCCACCCAGACATGCCCTGCAGCCTTCCCTCCTGTCCACGCTGGATGCCCCAGCCTTCCACTCTTGGCTTCCTTCATGCTTTCGAGGTGTGAGAGGTCACGGGCCCAGTTGGTGCTCCCACATACAGAACCTGGAAGTGTTAAGGAGCTCATGCACCACGGGGAACTTTTTCACCAATGAGCTGCAGAAGCTGAGGCTAAAATCTTCCCCTCGTTTCTTAGGACAGATTGTCTGGGGATGCAGTTGTTCACACATCCTCTCAAGAGAAAGTTTTATGAGATCAAGCAACTAGTGCATTTGTTACCACGTGGAGGCCAGCTTGGAAATTCACCCTTGAACGGATTGAACTTTCTTTCTCTGCCTCCCTCCCTTTTCCCTCACTCCTGCTCCCTGGGATGGCACTTTCTGAAAAACTAATAGTACACAGCTTTTCTCAAGCTCTAGGTTCTGGGGTACCCGGGTACAGCAGACACTCTGGATGCTTTGCCAATTTTCCCTTCAGCCCTTCCCAAACAGTTCACCCTGGCTTGATTCTAATGGGATGGCACTTTCTGAAAAACTAATAGCACACAAGTTTTTCTCAAGCTCAAGGTTCTGGGGTACACGGGTACAGCAGACACTCTGGATGCTTTGCCAATTTTCCCTTCAGCCCTTCCCAAACAGTTCACCCTGGCTTGATTCTAATTGCCAGCATCTACACCTCTTCCCCTAAGGGATTTTTTTTTTCACCCAGAGCCTACTTTGCATCGTTCATGGCAAGCTGGAAGTGCCAGAGAATTAATAGCCCTTGGGAACAACCCTCAAACAGTGACTGACAGAAGTTGCTATTTAAATACTGGATTCTTTACCCTTTCTGCAGGATCAGTCTGAGCCATTATGCCATCTGCCTGGGCTCCAGAGTTCCCAGTGGAATTGATCTGGGTTGTCCAAGGTGGTAACTTGCATGACGGTGCAAACTTTATTGGCTTCTCCTTTCCTGTCCCACTCCCCCTCTCCTCACAGTGTGCCCTGTTGTCATCTCCCAAATAAGTTACTTGAACTTGAATTCTTGACTCATAGTCTGCTGCTGTGGGAACCCAAACCAAGATAACAGTCTGAGACATTTTTTTTAAGTTGATATAAACTGAATTTTCTTTCATTTAATAATATATCCTGTACATGATGTTAAATATTTTAAAACTTTTCTAAAATATATGCTTGAATGCTGCATGTTATTTATCATATGGATTCTAGAAATAATTCATTGGACATTTCAGATGTTTTCAATTTTCCTATCCAACTGTAATTAACCCAGTGCTAAATGGAGCTGGAGAGGCTATGTCTCTAGGGCAGAGTCACAAATACATAAGCCACAGATGGGTCATTTGTGCACATGATAGGAAAGATATAACCAATGTAGAGATTTCCCCTGACTTCTATTTAATGTTTCTTGAAGGTTGCCATAAAACAAGCCTTCGGTAGAGAAAAATCCAAGGAATCTCAATTACATTCTACTTTAAAAGGATATGAGCTGCATCCAAGCTTTCATTAAACAAGGTACCATCTCTGTCTTCTTTCTCTTTGAAAAGAAATAGCTAAAGTTCATTATGTGGTACTTTGGTGCCCAGTGGATTCTGTTTTTCTGTGAGAAAACTTTGGCTTCCTGCTTCCAAAGAGATATACCTTTGTCACTGTTATACAGTTAGGATAATGTCTAAAGGTTTATTCCAATTTCCTGAATGATTTGGGCCCAGTTAACTAACCACTGTAAGCTCTAGGTTCTTTTCATTTGTACATTGGGGATAATAATAGTATTCCCCTTACTAAGTTTGATGTCAGAATTGTATAATATAAATAGAGTACATAGTAATGGCTCAATAAATGATAGCAATTATTTTACAGTTACTTCATTTTCAATGGTGAAAGGAGTAGCATAGAGCAGAGGGTGGGGCTTAAGAAATATGAAGGGGCATAAGGGTGGAACGTGCAGATGTCTAATTAGTTTCAGGGAACATGAAAGGTTCTCTGCTCAAAGCGATCTTCTTTACAGATTCTTCCTGGTGACAGACCCAGGACATAGCCCTGCATAATCCCAGCCTTCCTACCTTGCTCAGTGCTTCTTAAAGTGCCCCAGGAGCATCAGCAACACCTGGGAACTGATTAGAAATGCAGATTGCCAGGCCCCCCGTTGTTTTTTTGTTTTTTTTTTTTTTTAGGCTCAGAGTCTCTGGGGGAGGGCAGCAATCTCTGTTTAAAGAAATCCACTAATGCACATTAAGGGCTTGGGCATTTGTACCTGGCCTGCACTGGACCTCCTGCCCGATTCAAGTCCCCCTCTTACAGCTTTCATCCTGAGATGTTACTGTTTGCTCTGTCTCAATTATGTATTCCTCTCCAGCTCTCATTTTGACTCCTCAACTTTCAAGTTGTACTAAGACCTTTGATCTGCCATGGGATGTGATTTCTACTTCTCTGTTGGTCCCTGTATCTGGCAGCTCCAGACAACTCATCCTGGGACAGTTTAGACCCTGGGACCTCAGTCTGCCTGGAGCCAGACCAGGAAACCAATATTTCTACCAGGTTTTGGCACCTGCGGGAGGACTGGCCCATTACTAGCCCAAATTCCAGACTCAGTCCTACCCCAGGCTCTGCAGCAATGGGACTCCAAGTCAGGGAAATAAAAGAACCTCTGGATTCAAAGCTCTGTCTCCAGGACTCAGTCCAACATGTGGTTCCTGGTTTGTTTTTTGTTTTTTTTTAAACATCTTTATTGGAGTATAATTGCTTTACAATGGTGTGTTAGTTTCTGCTTAATAACAAAGTGAATTAGTTATACATATACACATGTTCCCATATCTCTTCCCTCTTCCATCTCCCTCCCTCCTACCCTCTCTATCCCAACCCTCTAGGTGGGGTCACAACACACTGAGCTGATCTCCCTGTGCTATGCGGCTGCTTCCCACTAGCTATCTATTCTATGTTTGGTAGTGTGTATATGTCCATGCCACTCTCTCACTTTGTCACAGCCTACCCTTCCCCCTCCCCACATCCTCAAGTCCATTCTCTAGTAGGTCTGCGTCTCCATTCCCGTCTTATCCCTAGGTTCTTCATGACCATTTTTTTCTTCTTTCTTAGATTCCATATATATGTGTTAGCATAAGGTATTTGTTTTTCTCTTTCTGACTTATTTCACTCTGTATGACAGACTCTAGGTCCATGCACCTCACTACAAATAACTCAATTTCGTTTCTTTTTATGGCTGAGTAATATTCCATTGTATATTTGTGCCACATCTTCTTTATCCATTCATCCGATGATGGACACAGGTTGCTTCCATCTGCTGGCTATTGTAAATAGAGCTGCAATGAACTTTTTAGTACATGACTCTTTTTGAATTATGGTTTTCTCAGATTATATGCCCAGTAGTGGGATTGCAGGGTCATATGGTAGTTCTATTTGTAGTTTTTTAAGGAACCTCCATACTGTTCTCCATAGTGGCTGTGTCAATTTACATTCCCACCAGCAGTGCAAGAGTGTTCCCTTTTCTCCACACCCTCTCCAGCATTTATTGTTTCTAGAGTTTTTGATGATGGCCATTCTGACTGGTGTGAGATGATATCTCATTGTAGTTTTGATTTG
>NC_041214.2:35776502-35777202 GCF_002837175.3 Physeter macrocephalus
GATGATACAAATCGATGGAGAGATATACCATGTTCTTGGATTGGAAGAATCAACATTGTGAAAATGACTCTACTACCCAAAGCAATCTACAGATTCAATGCAATCCTTATCAAACTACCACTGACATTTTTCAGAGAACTAGAACAAAAAAATCTCACAAAGTGTATGGAAACACAAAAGACCCTGAATAGCCAAAGCAATCTTGAGAACGAAAAATGGAGCTGGAGGAATCAGGCTCCCTGACTTCAGACTATATTACAAAGATACAGGAGCTGGAGGAATCTGGCTCCCTGACTTCAGATTATACTATAAAGCCAGAGTAATCAATACAGTATGGTACTGGCACAAAACCAGAAATATAGATAAATGGAACAGGATAGAAAGCCCAGAGATAAACCCACACACATTTGGTCAGCTTATTTTTGATACAAGAGGTAAGAATATACAGTGAAGAAAAGACAGCCTCCTAAATAAGTGGTGCTGGGAAAACTGGACAGGTACATGTAAAAGTATGAGATTAGAACACTCCCTAACACCATACACAAAAATAAGCTCAAAATGGATTAAAGACCTACATGTAAGGCCAGAAACTATCAAACTCTTAGAGGAATACATAGGTAGAACACTCTATGACATAAATCGCAGCAAGATCCTTTTGACCCACCTCCTAGAGAAATGGAAATAAAAACAAAAATAAACA
>NC_041214.2:35777602-35801624 GCF_002837175.3 Physeter macrocephalus
TAAGTGTCCATCAACAGATGAATGGATAAAGAAGATGTGGCATATATATACGATGATTACTCAGCCATAAAAAGAAACGAAATTGAGTTATTTGTAGTGAGGTGCATGGACCTAGAGTCTGTCATACAGAGTGAAGTAAGTCAGAAAGAGAAAAACAAATACCTTATGCTAACACATATATATGGAATCTAAGAAGAAAAAAAAGGTCATGAAGAACCTAGGGGTAAGATGGGAATGGAGATATAGACTTACTAGAGAATTGACTTGAGGATGTGGGGCGGGGGAAGGGTAGGTTGTGACAAAGTGAGAGAGTGGCATGGACATATATACAGTACCAAACGTAGAATAGATAGCTAGTGGGAAGCAGCCGCATAGCACAGGGAGATCAGCTTTGGTGCTTTGTGACCACCTAGAGGGGTGGGATGGGGGGGGAGGCAGACGCAAGAGGGAAGAGATATGGGAACGTGTGTATATGTATAACTGATTCATTTTGTTATAAAGCAGAAACTAACACACCATTGTAAAGCAATTATACTCCAATAAAGATGTTTAAAAAAAAACTGTATGTAGGTATGTGCACCTATATGTATTATATATATAATATACATATATTATGTATCATAAACATATTATATATGATAAATATATAGAATAAGTTTATGATACATAATATATATAATAACTATACTATATATAATATATATTTTTTGTATCATAAATTTCTCTACAGGATAAATATATATATATACACACTCACACGCACATACGATCACAGGAGAGAGGAATTGAGTAGAATTCAGACTTTTCCTAAACCCATCTATACGAGAGCACCAAAACACAATGTCTGTCCATTCTGTAAAGGTGAGGATTTCCACAAGGATATGTGAGCAGGAAGCAAGAATGCTGGGAGCCATTGCAGGGGCAGCCCACCCCAGAGGCCCAAAGGTGACACATGGAAGTGAATCTACCTGCAATTGGAGGACCTGGAAAGTTGTATGCCAGAGAGGCCAATGTCTGAAATTTCTTGACTTTCAGTCCTCCCACAGCTGGACTTGGAAATAGGTTGGAAAACGAGTGACTCTCCTTAGATCCCATAGCCAACTCAGGCCTGTTTCAGTTGTATTCTGCACTAGGCCAGTCCTTGACGGAATCCTAACTTTGTGCATTGTGTGCTTGCACTCCATGTGATACCAGCCCATGGGTATGACAGGCACTGTAGGTGTTTCTAGGTCTATCCGCCTGATGGCTTCCCTAAGAAGTTGATACCAGAATGACCGCCAACTGTGCAGACGGGGTGAATGGGGAGGCCCTGAGATGCCCATGGCTTGTCCAGGTCCATGTCTCTGCTAAGAAGGAGGTGAGCCATGTCTGAAAGCTCCTGTGTCCACAGAGCTGGGGCCCTGGCAACAAAAAAGTTGCCCCACGTCTGTCAGGCGGGCTATGTTGGTGTCACTGTTGTAATGTCACTGCAGAGTCCCGGGTCAGAGGACCCCAGGATGTGACCACACTCCCTAACAATAGGACCCAACAGAACCTGGAGCCTGGATAACCCAGCATCCGCATCTTGGAGGAGCTCCGTCTCCAGCTCACTTAGCAGGAAACATGGTTCTTCTGTGTCCCAATGTGCTGAGGCTGTGGAATTAGGATAGGTCAGAGTCAGGGTGTCCTCCACAGCTGTTGATGTTGGGTCAGGTCTCACCCTAGAGTCATTGGGACAATTGCCTGTAGGACTTCAAAGGTAAGCCAGGGAGCCCCAAGTCAAGCCACCACCCAGATGTCAGACAGGTAGCCTTCTGCCCATTTACTGGCTGTGTGGAATGTGGAGGGGGTTGGTTTTCCTGTCCTGTGGGGTGGTTCTGCCTCTAACAAGGGCAGGCGAATGAGGTGGGAGAAGCCTAGTGGGTCGTTCATGTCCACACCACAGGCCCAGGATGGCTGGGTGGGATGGAGAGAGCCTAGGCAGCACTGTTTGGTCAAGGTTTATGCCAAGCTCCCTAGGTGGATTTCTTTCGTCCCAGGTGGATATGTGAGCCGATCCAGATCAGTGCCTAAGCTGGGTGCAGGTGTGTGGGCAGAACAAGAAGTGATAATGGCTGGGTGGAGAACTGATCCATCTGTGCCAGTCCAGCCGGTCTGCTGATCACTGTCATGGCAGAGCCCCACGTTGCTGATAGGCAAGGAGCTCATCCATTGGGATACCCAACGCATCTCCCTGAATGAGGGGCCAGGGGAACCCTCACCATCCCCCGCCAACACCACCCATGTGGGCCAGCACAGTTTCCACTTGGGTGTGGCCATGGAGAGTTCTATGGAACCAGGGCTCAGAGGTCCATAGGGTCCAATCCCTGGCTTCCATGGGGCTCACCATAGCAGGCTTTGACCTGGAGCACTGTGCCTATCTTCACACCAAGTAAACTAGAGGATCCAGAGCCCAACAAGGGGGAGAATAAAAGTGAGCAGTCTGGTCTGAATGCTGGACCCCACAGGGTGGAGACACCAGAGGCTGGTGTTGAGCCCGGAGCAAAGACCAGCCTCAGACAACTCATCTGGTGGACTGCAATTTGCCGACACATAATGAAGCAAGGATTGGTCTCAAAATGTTCACAGAACTCCCATTCAAAAGAGGGAAATATTTTGAAGGGACACCCTGGGCACAAAAGGGACACAGATGGTATACCAATTTATGCCCTGGATGGAGGGGTAGACGAACAGTGGTCCAGCTCATCTCACAGAGACCTATGGGGGCCTGGCCTTGTCCTGCCCTTTCTGGATTCCTGAGACAGATGGAGGGTGAGGAAGGGGAAGAGGGCCAGTTATTGCTTACGCTTAACTCCAACCCTGACCACGGTCACCACTTTCATTCACCAAGGCAGATGAAGTCCTTGCCATAATAACTACATGGGAAAAAAAGAAGAGGAATCTGACAGCAGAGGAAAGAGTCCAATTGAACTGACTCTCCAAAGTAAATGTTGAAGGAGACCCTGCCACCCACACAGAAAAAAACAACAGATAGAACTCGTCAGAAATATCAGTTCTATTGCAGGGTACAAACTTCATCGACACTACAGAAATCACTTGCGTTTCTGTACACTCACAATGAACTACCCGAACCAGAAAAGAATATAACAAACACATGGACAATGGTGGTAACTAGCTAGTGGGAAGCAGTTGCATAGCACAGGGAGATAAGCTCAGTGCTTTGTGACCACCTAGAAGGGTTGTATAGGTAGGGTGGAGGGAGACACAAGAGGGTGTGGATGTGGGGATATATGTATACATATAGCTGATTCACTTTGTTATACAGCAGAAACTAACACATCATGGTAAAGCAATTATACTCCAATAAAGATGTTAAACAAACAAACAAAACAAACAAACAAACAACTAGGAGTCCATCTAACCCACGACATAAAAGACCTATAACTCAGAAAACTGGAAGAGAGATGTATCAAAGAAGGAAAATGAAGAAGACACACAAAACTGGGAGAGATATGTGGTGCTCATGGATCGGAAGAAACCGTCCATGGAAATGATTCCCCCTACCCTGGAGGCAATCCAGAAAGTCAATGCCATTCCTCTCAAAATTACCCATGGATTTTCCTCGGATAACAACACCAAAGAGTTCCAAAATTCGTCTGGAAACACAAAAGAACAGAGAGAGCATAGATACGCTCTTCAGAAAGAAGCACAGACTTTGGACTTCTCACACTGCCAACTAGCCTGCAAAACTACCATCATCAAGGCAGCATGGTATTGTCACAGCAGACTTCCACATAGATCCATGGAAGAGAACTGAGTGCCCAGAAAGAAACCCATGCTTGTGTGGTCCATTCATCTCTGACAAATGAGGTGAGAAGGTCCAATGGTGATAAGATAGCCTTTGCAACGAATGGTGTTTTGCAAACAGGACAGCTCCATGCACAAGCATCACACTGAATTCCTTTCTCATGCCATGAAAAACTACAATCTCAAACAAAATCGACTATTGTAACATAAAACCTGAAGCCAGGCAAGGCCTAGAAGAAACCATATGCAGTAAGCACTTGGACATCAATCTTAGAAACATGTTTCTGCATCATTCTCCTCAAGCAGGGAAAGAGAAGCACAATAAACCCAGCTGGGGCTCTTGGTGACTGAAAAGGTTTTTGAAGTCACAGTCAAGTGTCTGCAAGATGGAAAGGCAGCTGACCAAAATGAGAGAACATTGATTGGCAAATGATGTATCTGATAAGGGGATCATCTGGAGAACAGACTGAGAACTCCCACAACTCAATACTTCGAGACACCAATATTCTACCTCGAGCTTAATCTTAACAATGTGTGTATTTATGGGCACCTATATGTATTTTATACATAATATACTTCTGTTATATATAATAAACATATATCATAAATTTATTATATATAAGGTAATGATACATAATATATATATTGTATAAATATATGATGAGTAGAAATCACAGACATTTCTTAAATCCATCTATAGGCAAGGACCAAATCACAAAGTCCATCCTTTCTGGAGGGGTGGGGATTTCTTGAAGAGGCAAGAATGCTGGGAGCCATTGCAGGGGCTCCAGAGATCAAGAGGGACACTTGGACATGAATCTACCTGCAAAAGGAGGACCTCGAAGGTTGTTTGCGGGGGTGGGGGGGCCATGTCTGATGTTTCCTGACTTTCAGTCCTCCCATGACCATAATGGGAAGTACACGGGAACAGAAGTGACTCTCCCTAGATCCCAAAGAAGAACCAGGCCAGTTTCAGTTGTATTCTGTGCTACACCAGCCCTTGAGTGAAAACTTCCTTTGTGCAGTGTGTTCATGTGCTCCATGTGATACCAGCCCACCAGTTTGCCATGCACTGTAGGTGTTTCTAGGTCTATGGGCCTGATTGCTTTCCTAGGAAGTCGATGTCAGTATGACTGCCAACTGTGCAGATGGGGAGATGAGGGAGACCCTGAGAGGTCGATGGCTTTTCTAGGGCCACAAACCTGATGAGAAGGAGGAGAGCTGTGTCTGAAAGCAGCTTTGTCCACAGTGCTGGGGCCCTGGCTACACCCAAGCAGCTCCATGATTGTCAGGTGCACTGGGTTGGAGTCAATGGTGTAAGGAAGAAACCCACACCAGGGGACCGCAGGACGTGACCTCACTTCCCTGGCAATAGGGTCCAGCAGAAACTGGAACCTGCTTAAAAAAGCATCCACATCCTAGAGTAGACCCTCCCCAGGTCACTTGGCTGGAAACATGGTTCTGCTGTGTCCTGATGTGCTGGGCTGTGGCCTTAGGAAAGATCACAGTTAGGGTGTCCTCCACGACTGTGGATGTTTTGTCAGGTCTCACACGAAAGGCCTTTGGCCATTTGCCTGGAGGCACACAAAGGTAATCCAGAGAGGCCCAGGCCAGGCCATCACCCTGATGCCAGCCTGGTAGCCCTCTGTTCCTTGTCTGGATGTGGGGAGTCGGGAGTGGGGGGTGTTTCCATTCCTGCAGTGTGGGTCTGCCTCCAGCAAGGGTAGGCTGATGAGGGGGGATAAACCTGGGGGTCCGGTCATGTCCACATCAAAGGTCAAAGATGGCTGGGTAGGATGGAGCGAGACTAAGCAGCACTCTTTGGAAAGAGATTTATGCCAAGACCCCAAGGAGGTTCTGTTTCATCCCAGGTGAATATGTGAGCCGACTCAGGTCAGTGCCTGATCTGGAAGCAGACGATGTAGTGGGAAAAAGAAGCAGTGATAATCACCTCGTGGTGCTGTGATCCGTCTGTGCCAGTGCAGCCCAACTGAAGATCACTGTAATGGCAGAGCCCCACATTGGAAATTGATGAGGAGCTCATCAATGGGGACACCAAAAGCATCTCCCTGAGTGAGGGACTGGGGTGACCCTCACCACACCCTGCACAACTGCCCGGAAGGGCCATCGCAGTCTTCTGGTGAGTGTGCCCATGGAGGTTTCTCCGGAATGAGGGCCCACTCCCTAATTTATACGGGCTCAGCATAGCCGGGGCTGACCTGGTGCACCATGCCAATCTTCCCACCAAGTCAGACAGAGATCCCGGAGCCAACCAAGGTGGAGAACAAAAGTGAGCAGTCTGGGCCTGAATGCTGGGCCAGACAGGGTGGAGGCACCAAAGGCTTGTTTAGGCCCGGACCAAAGGCCAGCCTCAGACAACTCAACTGGTGACTGCAATTTGCTGACACATAATGAAGGAAAGATTGTTCTCAAAATGTTCACAGAACTTCCTTTCAAAAGAGGGAAAAATTTGAAGGGACCCCACCAGCAACAGAAGGGATAGAGATGGTATACAAATTATGCCCCAGACAGAGGGGCAGCCGAACAGTGGTACAGCTCAACTGCCTGAGCCCTATGGGGCCCTGGTCTTGTCCTGACCTTCCTGGAGACCTCAGAGAGATGGAGGGGTAGATAGCGGAAGAAAGCCAGTTATTGCTTATGTCTAACTCTAACCCTGACAACACGCACGGCATTCATTCACAAGGCGGAGGCGTCCTCGCCATAATAACTACATGGAAAGAAGAAATAAGAGGAGTCTGATGGTAGAGGAAAGAGCCCAAGTGATCAGAATCTCCACATAGAAAATGCTGAAAGTGACCCCCACACCCCCCAAAAAATGATAGAATTCGTCAGTAAAATCACTTCGATTGCAGGGTAGAAACTTCATGGACACTACGGAGATCAGTTGCCTTTCCATACACTCACAAAGAACTATCCAAAAGAGAAATGAAGAAAACAACCCTGTGGACAATGACAGTAACAACAAAAATAAAAAACCTTGGAGTCCATCTATACCACTACATAAAGACCCGTAACTCAGAAAATTGGAAGTGAGATGTATCAATGAAGGAAAATGAAGAATACCCACAGAGCCAGGAGAGAACTTGGTGCTCGTGGATCGGTAGTTTCTGTGTAATGGAAACGATTCCCCCCACCCCCAAGGCAATCCAGAGAGTCAATGCCATTCCTCTCAAAATTACCCATGGATTTTCCTCAGATAACTACAACCAAGAATTCCAAAATGCGTCTGGAAACACAAAAAAACACAGGAGTGTCGATACACTCTTCAGAAAGAAGCACAGATTTTGGACGTCCCATGCTACCTGTTTGCCAACTAGCCTACAAACCTACCATCATCAAGACATCATGATATTGTCACAGCAGACTTCCACATAGAACCATGGAAGAGAACTGAGTGCCCAGAAAGAAACCCAGCCTTGTGCGGTCCATTCATCTCTGACAAAGGAGGAGAGAAAGTCCATTGTGAACAAGATAACCTCTGCAACAAAAGGTGTTGCGGAAACAGGACAGCTCCATACACAAGCATCACACTGGATTCCTTTCTCGTGTCACCTACAACCACAACCTCAAAACAAATCGACTACTGCAACGTAAAACCTGACACCAGGCCAGGCCTAGAAGAAACCATAGGTAGTAAGCACTTAGACATCAATCTTAGAAACATGTTTCTGGATCAGTGCCCTCAAGCAAGGGAAAGAGAAGCACAAAAAACCCAGTTGGCCTCCAGGCAACTGGAAAGCTTTTTGAAGTCACAAGCAAGTGTCCGCAAGATGGAAAGGCAGCCAACCTAAATGAGAAAACATTGATTGGCAAATGATGTATCTGATAAGGGAATCATCTGGAGAACAGACTGAGAATTCCCACTACTCAACCCTTCTAGACACCAAAATGCTACCTCAAACTTAACCCTAACAATGTGTGTATGTATGTGCACCTTTAGGTATTTTTTACAAAATATACTTCTGTTATATATAATAAACATATATAATAAATTTATTATATATAATAAGTTTATGATACATTATATATCATATATAATTAGGTATCATAAAGTTTGATACATAATAAATATATATATATATATAGACACACACACACACACACACACACACACATATGCACACACACCCAAAATCACAGGAGAGAGGGATGAGTAGAAATCACAAACATAGCCTAAATCCATCTATATGCGAGGACCAAATCACAATGTCCATCCTTTCTGGAGGGGTGGGGCATTCTTGAAGGGTATGTGACCAGGAGGCAAGAATTCTGGGAGCAATTGCAGGGGCAGCCCACTCCAGAGGACATGGAAGGTTGTATGCAGGGGTGGGGGTGGCGATGTCTAATGTTGTCTTGACTTTCCGTCCTCTCATGTCCATACTGCGAAGTAGGCGGGAAGAGAAGTGACTCTCCCTAGATCCCAGAGCAGAAACCGGCTAGTTTCACTTGTATTCTGTGCTAGACCAGCCCTTGAGTGAATCCTGCCTTTGTGCAGTATGTGTATGCACTCGATGTGATACCAGCCCACCAGGTTGCCAAGCAAGGTAGGTGTTTCTAGGTCTATGGGCCTGATTGCTTTCCTAGGAAGTCGATGCCAGTATGACCACCAACTGTGCAGATGGGGAGATGGGGGAGACTCTGAGACGCCCATGGCTTGTCCAGCGCCAAATACCTAATGAGAAGGAGGAGAGCTGTGTCTGAAAGCAGCTTTGTCCACAGTGCTGGGGCCCTGGCTACAGCCAAGCCACCCCATGACTGACAGGTGCACTGTGCTGGTGTCAATGGTGTAAGGAAGAAACCCAGGCTATGGGACTCTGGGATGTGACCTCAATTCCCTGTCAATAGGGTCCAACAGTAACTGGAACCTGCTTAACCACGCATCCATATTCTAGAGAAGACGCTACCCAAGTCACTTGGCTGGAAACATGGTTCTGCTGTGTCCTAATTCACTGGGGCTGTGGCCTTAGGAAAGGTCACAGTCAGTGTCCTCCTCGGCTGTCGATGCTCTTTCCTGTCTCACTAGCGATGCCTTCAGCCATTTGCCCAGAGGAGCACAAAGGTAAGCCATAGAGCCTCAGGCCAGGTCATCACCCTGAAGTCAGCCGGGTAGACCTCTGTTCCTTGCCTGGTTGTGTGTGGTGGGGGGTGTTTCCATTCCTGTAGGGTGGGTCTGCCTCCAGCAAGTGTAGGCTGATGAGGGGTGATAAGCCTAGTGTCCCGATCATGTCCACACCTCAAGCTCAATATGGCTAGGCAGCATGGAGTGAGACGAGGTAGTGCCCTTTGGACCAAGATTTATGCCAAGCCCCCTAGGTGGATCTGTTTAATCCCTGGTGAATATGTGAGCCGACCCAGGTCAGTGGCTGATCTGGAAACAGAAGTTCTAGTGGGAATAAAAGCAGTGATAATGAACTGGAGGTCCTCTGATCCGTCTCTGCCAGTCCGACCCAACTGAAGATCACTGTCATGACAGAACCCCACGTTGGAAATTGACAAGGAGCTCATTGATGGGGACACCCAAAGCATCTCCTCAAGTGAAGGTCTGGGGTGACCCTCACCACACCCTGCCCAACTGCCCGGAAGGACCATGGCAGTCTTCGTGTGAGTGTGGCCATGGAGGTTTCTCCAGAATGAAGGCCCAGAGGTACATGGGGCACAATCCTTATTTTCCACGGGGCTCAGCATAGCCAGCGCTGACCTGGTGCTCTGTGCCAATCTTCCCACCAAGTCAGGTAGAGATACTGGAGACCACCAAGTTGGAGAACAAAAGTGAGCCATCTTGGCCTGAATGCTGGACCAGACGGGGTGGAGCCCCCAGAGGCTTTTGTTGGGCCTGGAACAAAGGCCGGCTTCAGACAACTCAACTGATGACTGCAATTTGCTGACACATAATGAAGGAAGGAAAAAGAAAATGGTCATGAAGAACCTAGGGGCAGGACGGGAAAAAAGATGCACACTTACTAGAGAATGGACTTGAGGATATGGGGAGGGGGAAGGGTAAGCTGGGACAAAGTGAGAGAGTGGCATGGACATATATACACTACCAAACGTAAAATTGCTAGTGGGAAGCAGCTGCATAGCATAGGGAGATCACCTCCGTGCTTTGTGACCACCTAGAGAGGTGGGATAAGGAGGGTGGGAGGGAGGGAGACAAAAGAGGGAAGAGATATGGGGATATATGTATATGTATAGCTGATTCACTTTGTTATAAAGCAGAAACTAACACACCATTGTAAAGAAATTATACTCCAATAAAGATGTTTAAAAAAATAAATGAAGAAAAGATTGTTCTCAAAATGTTCACAGAACTGCCATTCAAAAGAGGGAAAGCTTTGAAGGGACCCTCCCTGGCCACAGAAGGGAAACAGATGGTATACAAATTTATGCCCCAGATGGAGGGGCAGCTGAACAGTGGTACAGCTCAACTCGCTGAGCCCTATGGGGCCCTGGCCTTGTCCTGCCCTTCCTGGAGGCCTCAGAGAGATGGAGAGGGTGGCAGAGACGAAGGCCAGTTAGTGCTTACACCTAACTCTAACCCTGACCACTCACACCGCTTCCATTCACCAAGGTGGAGGGAGTCCTCACCATAATAACTGCATGGAAAGAAGAAAGAAGAGAAATGCAAAGGCAGAGAAAAAGAGTGTAATTGACCGGAATCTCTATATAGGAAATGCTGAAGGCGACCTTAGCACCCCTTCCAAGAAAAAAAAAAACTGATAGAACTTGTCAGAAAAGTCAGTTTGATTGCAGGGTACAAACTTCATGGACACTACAGAAATCAGTTGACTGTCTGTACACTTACAATGAACTATCCGAATGAGAAATGAAGAAGACAACACCATGGACATTGGTGATAACATCATAAATAATAAAACTAAGAGTCCACCTAACCCATGACATAAAAAAAATGATAACTTAGAAATCCGGACAAGAGACATATCGATGAAGGAAAATAAAGACGACTCATACAACATGGAAAGATGGGCAGTGCTAAAGGATCAGTAGAATCTGTCTTGTGGAAAAGATTCCACACACGAGAGGCAATCCAGAGAGTCAATGCCATTCCTCTTAAAATTACCCAAGAATTTTTCTCAGACAAGAATTCAAAAATGCATCTGGAAACACAAAAGAAACTAGAAGGCATCAATATGTTCTTCAGAAATAAGCATAGACTTTGGATGTCCCACACTGCTTGATTTCCAACTAGCCTGCAACCTACCATCATCAAGACAGCATGATATTGGCATACCAGACATCCATATAGATCCATGGAAGAGAACATAGAGCCCAGAAAGAAACTCATGCTTCTGCAGTCAATTCGTCTCTGACAAAGAAGGTCAGAAGCTCCTATGAGGACAAGATAGCCTCTGCAACCAATTGTGTTTTGGAAACAGGACAGCTCCATGCACACGCATCACACTGGATTCCTTTCTCATGCCACCTACAACCACAGCCTCAAACCAAATTTACTACTGCAATGTAAAACCTGAAGCCAGGCAAGGCCTAGAAAAAACCATAGGCAGTAAGCTCTTGGACATCAGTCTTAGAAACATGTTTGTGGGTCAGTCTCCTCAAGAAAGGGAAACAGAAGCACAATAAACTCAGTTGGGGCTCCTGGTGACTGAAAAGGTTTTCGATGGCACAGGGAAGCATATACAGGAGGGAAATGCAGTGGCCGAATGTGAGAAAACATTGATTTGCAAATGATGTATCTGATAAGGGGATCATATGGAGAACAGACTGAGAACACTCACAACTCAACCCTTCAAGAAAAAAATAGCTACACTGAAAATTAACCCTAACAATGTGTGTATATATGTGCACATATATGTTTTACATACATAATATACATGTGTTTTGTGTAATAATATATTATATAACATAAATTTATTATATAGTATGTTTATGACAATATATATTATGTATAAACACTATATTATATATGATATATATTAAGTAACAAATTTGTCTACATAATAAATATATAATACATGTATACATTAAGTATCATACGCATATATACATATATATATACATACCCACAGACGCACAGGCTGTGTGTGATCACAAGAGAAAGGAACTGAGTAGAATTCATAGACATTTCCTAAATCCGTCTGTAGGAGAGCACCAAATCACAATGTCCATCAATTCTGCAGGTGTGGGGAATTCCCTGAGGATATGTGACCAGGAGGAAAGAATGCCAGGAGCTATTGCAGGGGCAGACCACCCCAGAGGCCAAGAGGAGATATCTTGACATGAATTTACCTGCAACAGGGTGACCTGGATTGTTGTATGCCAGAGAGGGTGATGTCTGCAGTTTCTTGACTTTCAGTCCTCCCATAGAAGTACTGAGAAGTAGGCCAGAAAACAAATGACTCTCCCTAGATCCCAGAGCAGACCCAGGCCACTTGCACCTGCATTCTGTGCTAACAAAGCCCTTAAAGGAATCCTTCCTTTGTACAGTGTGTGCCTACACTCCATGTGATACCAGCCCATGGGTTGCCAGGCAATGTAGGTGTTTCTAGGTCTCTACACTTGATGGATCCCTAGGAAGTCGATGCCAGAAGGATCCCCAACTGTGCAGATGGGGAGACTGGGTAGGCCATTAGAGGCCCATGGCTTGTCCAGGGAATCATCCTTGAAAAGAGCTAGGAGAGCCAAGTCTGAAAGCAGCTGTGTCTACAGAACTGGGGCCCTGTCTACATCCAAGCCACACCATGGTTGTCGGGTGAGCTGTGTTGGCGTCACTGGTGTAAGGAAGAAACCAAAGCCATGGGAACCTAAGACATGACCTCACTTCCCTGGCAATAGGCCCAACAGAATCTGTAACCTGGGTAACCAGGAATCCACATCCTAGAGGAGCCCCCTCCCCAGGTCACTTGTCTGGAAACATGGTTCTGCTGTGTCTCTATGTGTTCAATTTGTGGCCTTAGGAAAGGTCACAGTCAGGGTGTCCTCCAGGGCTCTTGACATTGGGTCAGTTCTCCACTGAAAGGCCTTTTGCCATTTACCTGGAGGACCCCAAAGGTAAGCCAGGGAGCCTCAGGCCAGACCACCAACCTGATGCCAGCTGTGTAGCACTCTGTCCCTTGCCTGGATGTGTGGAGCATGGAGGGAGGGGTGTTTCCTGTCCTGTCGGGTGAGTCTGCCTCCAGCAGGGCAGGGTGATGAGGGTTGAGAAGCCTGGTGGTCTAGTCATGTCCACACCCCAGGCCCAAGCTGGCTGGGTGGGAGGGAGTGAGGCCAGGCAGTGCCCTTTGGCACAAGGTTTATGCTAAGACCTCTAGATGGATCTCTTTCATCCTGGGTGGATATGTGACCCAACCAATGTCTGTGCCTGATCTGGGAGCAGAAGGTCGAGTGGGCAGAAGAAGCAGTGATAATGGCTGGACGGTACCCTGTTCTCTCTTGGCTGGGCTGGCCAGGATGCTGGACACTGTCATCGTTTAGCCCCACATTGGAGATCGGCAAGGAACTCATCGATGGGGACACCCAAACCATCTCCCCAAGTGAGGGGCTGCGGCGCCCATCACCTGCCCCTGCCCCCAGTGCCTGCGAGGTACAGCACAGGCTCTGGGTGACAGTGGCTGTAGAGGGTTCTCCAGAACAAGGGCCCAGATGTCCACAAGGCCCGTTCCTGGGCTTCCACGGAACTCAGCACAGCCGGATCTGACCAGGAGCACCATCCCAAGTTTCACACCGAGTCATCTGGAGGGAACATAACTCACCAAAGTGGAGCACAAAGATGAGCAGGCTGGGGCTGAATACTGGGGCTCCACAGGGTGGAACCGGAACAAAGGCCTGACTCAGACTACCCATCTGGTGGACTGGAATTTGCTGACACATAACGAAGCTAGGATTGGTCTCAAAATGTACACAAAACTACTAATCAAAAGAGGGAAAGTTTTGAAGGGATCCCCAGACACAGAAGGGACACATGGTATACCAAATTATGCCTGGGATAAGGCATAATTACAATTATGTGGACAAACAGGGGTCCAGCTAAACTCACTGAATGCTACAGGGCCCTGGCCTTGTCCTGTCCTTCCTGGAGTCCTCAGAGAGATGGAGAAGGAAGAGGGCCAGTTATTGCTTACATCTAACTCTAACCCAAACCACTCACGCCGCTTTCATTCACCAAGGTGGAGGAAGTCCTTACCAAAATAACTACATGGAAAGATAAAGAAGAGGAATCTGACAGTAGAGGAAGGAGTCCAATTGACCTGATTTTTCTACATAGAAAATGCTGAAGGCGACCACCTCCCACGAAAAAAAAAAAAATAGAACTCATCAGAACAGTCATTTCGATTTCAGAATACTAAGTTCATCAACACTACACAAATAGGTTACCTTTCTGTACACTCAAAATGAACTACCTGATGAGAAACAAAGAAGGCAACCTCATGGACAATGATGGTAGTAACAGCAATTTAAAAACCTAGGAGACCATCTAACCAAGCAAAAGACCCGTAACTCAGAAAACTGGACGAGAGATTTATCAATGAAGGAAAATGAAGATGACTCACACAACATGGAAAGACAGGTGCTAATGGATTGGTAGAATCCATCTCATGGAAATGACACCACACACCAAGGCAATCCAGTGAGTAGATGTCATTCCTCTCAAAATTACCAATGGATTTTCCTCAAACAACTACAACCAAGAATTGCAAAATGCGTCTGGAAACACAAAAGAACCTAGAAATCATCAATAATGCTATTCAGAAAGAAGCACAGACATTGGACGTCACACGCTGATTTCCAACTAGCCTACAAACCTACTGCCATCAAGACAGCATGGTATTGGCACACCAGACATCCACATAGATCCATGGAAGAGAACTGAGAGCCCAGAAAGAAACCAAATCTTGTGTGGTCAATTCGTCCTGACAAAGGACGAAGAAGATCCAATGGGGACACTATAGCCTCTGTAATGAATAGTGTTGGGGAAATTGGACAGCTCCATGCACAAGCATCACACTGGATTCCTTTCTCATGCTATCTACAGCCACAACCTCAAACCAAATCAACAACTGCAATGTGAAACCTGAAGTCATGGAGGCCTAGAAGAAACCATAGGCAATATGCTCTTGGGCATCAGTGTTAGAAACATGTTTGTGAATCGGTCTCCTCAAGCAAGGGAAACAGAAGCACAATAATGCCAGTTGGTGCTCCATCTGACTGGAAAGGTTTTTTATGGCACAGGCAAGCTTCCGCACGAAGGAAAGGCAGCGGACCAAACGTGAGAAAACATTGATTTGCAAATGTAGTATCTGAGAAGGGGATCATCTGGAAAACAGACCAAGAACTCGCAGAACACAGCTCTTCGAGACACAAAAACCCTACCACAAAGTTTAACCCTAACAAGGTGTGTATGTATGTGCACCTATATGTATTATATACATAATATACATCTATTATATGTAATAAACATATTATATATCATAAATTTATTATATAGAATAAGTTTATGATATATAATATATAATAACTATTTTATATATAACGTATTTATATCATAAATTTTATATATAATAAATATTTATACATATCTATTACTTATATGTATACATATACACATGCACACACACGCACACACGATCACAGGAGAGATCAATATAGTAGAATTCACTGACTTTTCTTAAATCCATCTATAGGCTTGCACCACAACACAATGTCTGTCCGTTCTGGAAGGGTGGAGATTTCCACAATGATATGTCACCAGGAGGCAAGAATGTCAGGAGTCATTGAAGCAGCAGCACAGCCCAGAGGTCAAGAGGGGACACATGGACATGAATCAACCTGCAACGGGAGGACCAGGAAATTTTTATGCCAGAAGGGACGATATCTGGAGTTTCTTGATTTTTCAGTCCTCCCATGGTGGGACTGGGAAATAACCTGGAAGACAAATGATTCTCCCTAGATACCAGAGCCGACCCAGAGCAGATTCAGTTCTATTCTGAGCTAGGCTAGCTCTTGAGGGAATCCTACATTTGTGCAGTGTGTACCTGCACTCCATGTGATACCAGCCCATGGTTTTGCCAGGCACTGTAGGTGTTTCTAGGTCTATCCGCCTGATAGCTTCCCTAGGAAATCAATGCCAGAATGACTGCCAACTGTGCAGATGGGGAGATTGAAGAGGCCCTTAGAGGCCCAAGTCTTGTCCAGGGACACATCCCATATGATAAGAAGGTCTGCAAGCAGCTGTGTCCACAGAGATGGGGTCCTGGTTACATCAAGCTGCCCCACGGCTGTCAGGTGGGCTGTGTTGGTGTCATTGGTGTAAGGAAGAACCTGGGCCAGGGAACCTCGGGTTGTGACCTCACTTCCCTGGCAATAGGCACCAATAGGTACTGGAACCTGAGTAACCAGGCATCCACATCCTAGAGGAGCCCCCTCCCAGGCTCACTTGGCTGGAAACATGGTTAAGCTGTGTCCCGTTGTGCTGGGGCTCTGGCCTCAGGAAAGGTCACCATCAAGGTGTCCTCCAGGCAATGTTGGGCTATGCATCACCCAAGAGGCCTTGGGCCATTTGCCTGGAGGACCCCTAAGGTAAACAAGCCAGCCCCAGCCTTGTCTGCCACGCTGATGCCAGCCACCCAAGTAGTCCACTCTCCTTTGCCTTGATGCATGGAGTGTGGAGGGGCAGGTGTTTTCTGTCCTGTGGGGTGGGTTTGCCTCCAGCAAGGACAGGCTGATGAGAAGCCTGGTGGGCTGGTCATGTCCACACACCAGGCCAAGCTGGTTTTGTGGATGAAGTGAGCTGAGGCTGCACCCTTCAACCCGAGGTTTATGCCTAGCCCATTAGGTGGATCTCGTTCATCCCGGTGGATATGTGAGAGACACTGGTCTGTGCCTGATCTGGCAGCAGAAGGTTGGTGCACAGAAGAACCAACGATAATGCCTGTTCGGGGCCCTGATACCTTCCGGCTGGTCCAGCACAAATGCTGCTCACTATCATTGAAGAACCCCTCATAGGAGATCAGCGAGGAGCTCATCAATGGGGACACCCAATGCATCTCCCCAAGTGAGGGCCCGTGCACCCTTCCCCACCCTGGCCCCACTGTCCAAGAGGGCAAGCAAAAGCTCCAGCTGAGTGTGGCCATGGAGGGTCCTCAGGAACCAGGGCCCAGAGTTGCATGGGGCCCAATCCTGGACTTCCACGGTGCCCAGCAGAGTCAGCTCTGATGAGGACAACCATGCCAAGCTTCCCCCCAGTCAGCTGGAGGAGCCTGAGCCCACCAAGGCAGAGAACAAACGTGAGTAGGCTGGGGCTGAGTGCTGGGACCCACACAGTGGAGCACCCAGCGGCTGGTCTTGGACCAGGAACAAAGGGTGAGCTCAAACACCCATCTGCTGGACTGCAATTTGCCAGCACATAAAGAAGCAAGGATTGGTCTCACAATGTACACAGAACTCCCATTCAAAAGAGGGAAAGATCTGAAGGAACCCTCCGGCCTGAGAAGGGACATAGATGGTATACCAAATTATGCCCACGATGGAGGGGCAGGCGAACACCGATCCAGCTTAACCTGCTGAGCACTATGGGGCCCTAGCCTAGTCCTGCCCTTCCTGGAGGCCTCAGAGAGATGGAGAGGGAAGGGAAAGAGGGTCAGATATTGCTTACGCCTAACTCTAAGCCTGACAATGCTTGCCTCTTTCATTCACCAAGGTGGAGGAAGTCCTTCCTAATAACTACATGAAAAGAAGAAAGAAGAGGAAACCGATGACAGAGGAAAGCTTCCAATTGCCCTGGTTATCTACATAGAAAATGCTGAAAGCAACCCTGACCCGCCTCCCTGCAAAAATCAAAACAAAACAAAAACCAGAAAGGACGCGTCAGAAAAGTCAGTTGGATTGCAGGGTACAAAGTCATGGACACTACAGAAATAGGTTGCCTTTCTGTACACTCACAACGAACTATCTAAGTGAGAAATGAAGAAGACAACCCCGTGGACAATGACTGTAACAAAAGAAATAAAATACGTGGGAGTCCCTCTAACATACGATATAAAAGACCCATAAGTCAGAAAACTGGACGAGAGACATCGATAAAGGAAAATGATATGATGCACACGACAAGGAAAGATAGGCAGCACTCATGGGTCAAAAGAATCCGTCTCATGGAAGTGAATCCACATCCCTGAGGCAATCCAGAGAGTCGTTGCCATTCCTCTCAAAGTTACCCTTGGATTTTCCACAGACAACTACAACCGAGCATTCCAAAATGCATCTGGAACACAAAAGAACCTAGAGAGCGTCGATAAACTCTTCAGATAGAAGCACAGACTTTGGACTTCCCACGCTGCCTGATTTGCAAGTAGCCTGCAAACCTACCATCATCAAGGCAGAATGATTTTGGCCCGCTTGACATCCACATAGATCCAAGGAAGAGAACTGACAGCCCAGAAAAAAACCCACACTTGTGCGATCAATTTGTCTCTGACAAAGGAGGTGAGAAGGTCCAATGGGGACAAAATAGCCTCTGCAACGAATGTTGTTTTGGAAAATGGACAGCTCCAAGCACAAGCCTCACACGGGATTCCTTTGTTATGCCACTACAACCACAAGCTCATACCAAATCCACTACTGCGACATAAGAGCTGAAGCCAGGCAAGGCCTAGAAGGAACATAGGCAGTACGCTCTTGGACAGCAGTCTTAGAAACTTGTTTGTGGATTGGTCTCCTCAAGCAAGGGCAACAGAAACACAATAAACCCAGCTGGGGCTATAGGCAACTGAAAAGGTTTTCAATGACACAGCCAAACGTCCACACTATGAAAGGGCAGTGGTTGTACGTGAGTAAACATTGATTTGCAAATGATGTATCTGATAAGGGAATCATCTGGAGAACAGACCAAGAACTCACACAATTCAACCCTTTGAGACACAAAAACGCTACCCCGAAACTTAGCTCTATCAGTGTGCACTTATATGTATTATATACATAATATACATCTGTTATATATTATAAATATGTATCATAAATTTATTATATAGAATAAGCTTATGATACATTATATTATATATAATAAACTAATTATATATATTATATATATATACACACACACCACATCTTTGTTATCCATTCTTCTCTCAGTCGACAGTTAGGGTGCTTCCATGTCTTGGCTATTGTAAATAGTGCTGCTATGAACATTGGGGTTCATGTATCATTGTGAATTAGTTTTCTTTAGCTGTATGCCTGGGAGTAGGATTGCTGGATCATACGGTAACTCTATTTCTAGTTTTTTCTTTTTTTTTTTTAAGGAACCTCCTTTCCGTTTTCCATAGTGGCTGCACCAATTTACATTCCCACCAAGAGAGTAGGAGGGCTCCCTTTTTTCCACACCCTCTCTGGCATTTATTGTTTGTAGACATTTTGATGATGGCCATTCTGACCGGTGTGAAGTGATACCTCATTGTAGTTTTTTTTTTTTTGTAAGTTACATCTTCTTTAATGAACATATTACATGTTACACTGGTAAAACTGTTTGAGAAACTAGATAGGGACAGGTGTAATGTGCTTTTATAAACCTTAGTATTTCTTTTTCTTTTTCTCAGTTTTACATTTATTTATTTTTTTAAACTTCTTTATTGGAGTATAATTGCTTTTCAATGGTGTGTTAGTTTCTGGCTTTTTTAAACTTCTTTATTGGAGTATAATTGCTTTACAATGGTGTGTTAGTTTCTGCTTTATAACAAAGTGAATCAGTTATACATATACATATGTCCCCATATCTTTTTCCTCTTGCATTTCCCTCCTTCCCACCCTCCCTATCCCACCCCTCTAGGCGGTCACAAAGCACTGAGCTGATCTTCCTGTGCTATGCGGCTGCTTCCCACTGGCAATTTTACGTTTGGTTGTGTATATATGTCCATGCCAGTCTCTCACTTTGTCCCAGCTTGCCCTTCCCCCTCCCCATATCCTCAAGTCCATTCTCTAGTAGGTCTGCATCTTTATTCCCATCTTGCCCCTAGGTTCTTCATGAACATTTTTTTTTTATTTTTTAGATTCCATATATATGTGTTAGCATATGGTATTTGTATTTCTTAAAATAGAAATTGCTCACTTTCCCATAGAGAAGTAGTCTTTTAGGAGTCGGAAGAATTTTAAAGATAATCATTGATTTGCATTTCTCTGATAATTAGCAATGTGGAGCATTTTTTCATGTGTCTGTTGGCTAACTGAATGTCTTCTTTTGAGAAATGTCTATTTAGATCTTCTGCTCATATTTTGAGAGGGCTGTTTGGTTTTTTGATATTGAGCTGTATGAGCTGTTTGTATATTTTGGAAATTAATTCCTTGCCAGTTGCATTGTTTGCAAATATTTTCTCCCATTCTGTGGGTTGTCTTTTCATTTTGTTTTTGGTTTTCTTTGCTGTTTAAAAGATTATGTTTGCTGAGGTCCCATTTGTTTGTTTTCATTTCCATTACTCTAGGAAACAGATCCAAAATAAATATTGCTGTGAGTGTTCTGCCTAAGTTATCCTTTAGGAATTTTAGAGTATCTGGTATTAAATTTAGGTCTTTAATCCATTTTGAGTTTATTTTTGTATATGGTGTTAGACAATGTTCTAATTTAATTTTTTTACAAGTAACTGTCCAGTTTTCCACCACTTATTGAAGGTACTATCTTTTTTCCATTGTATATTCTTGCCTCTTTTGTCATAGATTAATTGACAATGTGTTCTGCTTATTTCTAGGCTTTCTCTTCTGTTCCATTGATCTACGTGTCTGTTTTTGTGCCAGTACTATAATGTTTTTGTATTGTAGCTTTGTAGTGTTGTCTAAAGTCAGGGAGCATGATTCCTCTGGCTCCATTCTTCTTTCTCAAGATTATACCACCCAATTTTAGGATGCTCTGTTCTGCTTGCTCATCTCCTGGCAGATTCTAGATGCTGGGTTTTGTTTTTGGTCAGGTATCCTGCACCACCCACCAGACAGATATCCCTTCGTACCTATTTTCTGTATTCAATCCAGGTTGCTATTAATATCCAGCGGGTCTTATCTCCTTATAATGATAAGAATCAGTCATTAAGGAGCACCTACTGTGTGAATTAAGTGATTTATATTGTTGCCTTTTCTAACTTAGTGAGTTAGACTTGTCCTAACACAACAAAAGCCTTTGTCAACAAATTAATTTGAGTTAATACCTTTGAACCTTTTCTACGTTAACCAGGCTCAGGGCTGCTGCATAAATATATGCAGTTAGAACATTGTGCAAAAATGTCCAGCTGAGAGGAGGAGTAGAAGCTGAAATCCAGTCCACACTCTGTTACCCCAGCTAGTCTGCACTGCACGTCTCTACTGAGAAGGGACCCTTTTCCTAATGTACATGAATGTGCCATTGATTTGCTGAGTATTAAACTCTCAGGGCTGTGCCCACCTGGTATGGGTATTTTTTTTCTAATTCTCATAAAGATGTGTAGGAGCTAAGAGTATCTGTGGTTGGATTTCTTTCTGTTGCACACACAAAAGCTCAACTCAAACTGGTGTTAGCAAAACAGAAATTTAAGTGAAAAACCTAGTTTTCATATTTCGATTTAAACAAGACTGGATCCAAGTACACTGGATCATTTTACCAGAAATCTGTTTCTTTCTTTTTCTTGGATCTGCTTTTCTCTGTGTTTACATTATTCTCAGGACGATTCTATCCAAGTGGTGGCTAGTTGACCAACTTGACCTTCTTCCGCCTTAGCAGGACAAAAGAAAGTTTGTCTTCTGGATAGTTCTAGAAAAAGTCTGTGATTCTCTCTGGGCTGTTTCTGAACTAGTCATGTAATAATGGCGGCGGAATTGTGTGATTTGATTGGGTATTCGTTTTTTCCCCATTTATACAGCTGGCTCTGCTAACTCAGAAAACACAAAGATTGGTTATCTAGAGAAAAACTGGATGCTCTTACCAGAAAAAGGAGGACGGATTGAGAAAAAGGCATCACAGCTACATCCAATCAAAAAAGAAGTGACATCAGTACACAATGTGTTTCGATGAGACATGATGAAAAAATGATCCTTGTCTCATTAGGTCACTAAGGCAGCCTTGACAGAGCAAAGTTACGTGTAGTTTCTGACCAAGGAAAGGAGACTCAAGCAGCACCCTGCACCTTCCCTGATCCCACTTTGGCACCAAGGGCGTCCTGCACGGGCTGAAGGGCGTGACCGGCGCCATTCCTTAAGTTAGGCCAAAGTGTCCTTTGATCTTACGAAAGCTGAGGCCGTGTTGCAGGGGCCATAAGTGCGCTTGTCAGGCTGCGTCATCGAAAGTCGACTTGCCTGCTTGGCGAGCCGAGGGCGGCTTGGGGTTCCCACTATGGGACACTCAGCGGCGGGTTGTGTCATTGCAGTTCTGGTTCAGCCGTGGGGCCCACTTGCAGTCCACCTAAGACCCGCTAGACCTGTGCTCGGGAGGACTTCTGAAAGATTGGCAACCCAACGGGGCAACAAAGAGAGCCGTGCCTTGCTTTTCACTCTTCATTCCAAGAGATGATCCGAAGGGCCTGGGGCCCTGCAGTTGTTCACGTTCAACGATCCTTCTTTCCAGTTGGGAGGTACTACATTTCTCTTATGGTCCCAATCTCAAAGTTGAACACAGGCCACATACGGATAGTTTCCCACGAAGCGAAGGAACACAAGGGGGTGTGTGGCACCTTCTCGGATTAATTTTGTAGCCAGGGAGTTGTGCACTGTGCGCGTGGCATAAAATGTGAGAGGCCTTAGGTAGATTTAGGTGTCCGTGAACCTGCCAAAAGCCTAGCGGTGTTCAGGGGGAAACTGTCCGTTTTCCAGACGGCCTCGAAAGTCGAGTTACTGCTTGCCAGAGAGAGCCGCTCGGTAGGTACACTCAGCATGAACACTGCGCAGCGTGTTTCTCATGGCCCCTCAGCGTCAGCACTGAGAGCCAGCGCCTGGCATTCCACCTCAGACCTTCTACACCTCCGTTCAGGGGCACTTTTGAGTGTCTTGGCTATCTAGTTCTGCAACCAAGAGACGAGTGTGTTGCCTCTCCCTCTGCATTCCAGGAGGTGATCCGGAGGACTTTGCTCGCGGAACGGTGCTCAGGGGGGCAAGAAGACTTTCGGTACACCGTGTGCTTCCCAGGGACACGGGGAGGCAGCGGGAGTCCTAGGAAAAGGCATAGTGACCTTCATGCACTACTTGCCTGAGGTTTCAGGGAAAGCCTCTGCACGCGTCGATTCCTGGATGGAATACCTGAACCGTACTTTGCTCTTGTGCAACACTACAGTGTTCCCTTTATGTCTATAGGGCGCCGGGAGGGCTCCTGCACGGTATCGAAAAGAGAGCGTTCTTCCAGGAAAACTCCCCTCCCCTACCAGAGCCATGCTACTTGGGAAGAGAACACGAGCAACCGCACTGCTTCTCAGGCCACTTTGAGGCCGCACTTTCAGCTCTCGTTCCCGGGGGGAACCGTAAACGCAGTGCCTGTTTCATGGCAGCCGTGGTTCAGCAGTGGTTTTCCCCTTTGCATTTGCGGTACACCTACGACCTGCTCGGCCTGTGCTCGGGAGGACTTTGGAAAGCTGGGCAATCTAGATGGGCGACGAAGAGAGCAGAGGGTTGCCTTTCATTCTTCCTGCAGAGAAATGATCCCCAGGGCCTAGGTACCTGTATTTGGGTAGGGGGCCTACGAAGGCACGTTGGGTACACAGTGTCTTGCCATGCGACGTGCTGAGGACCCAGGAGTCCTACGAGTCCTGAAGAGCACACTAGCGTTAAGCCACTGCTTTGCCTAAGGCTTCTGGGCCAATGCTGCCGGGCTGGCAGCATTGTGGCTGCCTTTCCTGGACCTTGTTTCGATCTTCGCGATCCGGGCACTTTGCCCTTTATTTGACGTCAAGGGGGCTCTGGCATGCCTCAGGCAAGGAAGTGGAAACACCATTTTCCTTTCATGTCAAACACCCTTTCCCCTGAGGCACATTCCAGCATGCAAGCAAAGACTAAGCGAACATTGTCTGTAGGCACCTTTGAGGCTCCGAGGGTTCTTCGTTCACCTAGGGACTTTCTACGTTTCTCCTAAGGTCCCAGTATCAACGTTGAAGCCAGCCCACGGACGTGTACTTTCTCCAGAACCAAGGGAGACGGAGGAAGCACTCACTGTGCTCCCTTCACCGAATAAGTTTTTAGGCAGGGAGATGTGCACTGTGTCAATGACATAAGCGCTTTAAGGCGCTGGGTAGATCTAGGTGTCCCTGAACCT
>NC_041214.2:35802124-35815505 GCF_002837175.3 Physeter macrocephalus
AGAGAGCAGACGGTTGCCTTTCATTCTTCCTGCAGAGAAATGATCCCCAAGGCCTAGGTACCTGTATTTGGTTAGGTGGCTTACGAAGACACGTTGGGTACACAGTGCCTTGTCATGCGACGTGGTGAGGACCCAGGAGTCCTACGAGGCCTGAAGAGCACACTAGCGTTAAGCCACTGCTGTGCCTAAGGCTTGTGGGCCAATGCTGCCGGCCTGGCAGCATTGTGGATGCCTTTCCGGGACCTTGTTTTGATCTTCGTGATCAGAGTAGTTTGCCCTTTATTTGACGTCAAGGGGGCTCTGGCATGCCTCAGGCAAGGAAGTGGAAACACCGTTTTCCTTTCATGGAAAACACTCTTTCCTCTGAGGCACATTCCAGCATGCACACGGGGCAACAAAGAGAGCAGTGCATTGCCTATCACTCTTCATTCCAAGAGATGATCCGAAGGGCCTGAGGCCCTGCCGGTTGGTAGGTCGCCTGAGAGGTGGCATCCGGGACACATTGTGTTTCCTTGCCTTGTGGTGTGGACTCGGGAGTCCCAGGAGTCCTGAAAAGCACACTAGCGTTTAGCCACTTCTTCGAGCAAGGCTTCCTGGTAAATGCTGCATGGCTGCCCGGCCTGGGGGGATGCAATGGCTGGACCTGGCCTGCAGCTTGGCGCTCAGTGTAGTTTTGCTTTGAGGTGGAGGGGGTTCAGGGATGCATCAGGAATGGAAGGGGAAACACACGATATCTCGGAAGGGACTTCCGCTGTCCTTCCCAAGACTTTCCAGAATGCAAGAATGGACTGACAGAGCACGGTATTTCAGGCCGCTTTCACGTCCAACGATCCTTCTTTCCAGTTGGGAGGTCCTACATTTCTCTTAAGGCCCCAATCTCAAAGTTGAACACAGCCCACATACGGATAGTTTCCCACGAAGCGAAAGGGACACAAGGAGGTGTGTGGCACCTTCTCGGAATAATTTTGTAGCCAGGGAGTTGTGCACTGTGCGCGTGGCATAAAACGTGAGAGGTCGTGGGTAGATTTAGGTGTCCGTGAACCTGCCAAAAGCCCAGCGGTGTCCAGGGGGAAACTGTCCGTTTTCCAGACGGCATCGAAAGTCGAGTTACTGCTTGCCAGAGAGAGCCGCTCGGTAGGTACACCCAGCATGAACACTGCGCAGCGTGTTTCTCATGGCTCCTCAGTGTCAGCACTGAGAGCCAGCGCCTGGCATTCCACCTCAGACCTTCTACACCTCCGTTCAGGGGCACTTTTGAGTGTCTTGGCTATCTAGCTCTGCAACCAAGAGAAGAGTGTTTTGCCTGTCCCTCTGCATTCCAGGAGGTTATCTGGAGGACTTTGCTCGCGGAACGGTGCTCAGGGGGCCAAGAAGAGTTTCGGTACACCGTGTCCTTCCCAGGGACACGGGGAGGCAGCGGGAGTCCTAGGAAAAGGCATAGTGACCCTCATGCACTACTTGCCTGAGGTTTCAGGGAAAGCCTCTGCACGCGTCCATTCCTGGATGGAGTACCTGAAACGTACTTTGGTCTTGTGCAACACTACAGTGTTCCCTCTATGTATAAAGGGCGCCGGGAGGGCTCCTGCACGGTATCGAAAACAGAGTGTTCCTCTAGGAAAATTCCCCTCCTCTCACAGAGCCATGCTACTTGGGAAGAGAACACGAGCAACCGCACTGCTTCTCAGGCCACTTTGAGGCCGCACTTTCAGCTCTCCCACGGGGACAATAATGCTCTTGCCTTTAGGTGACTAATATCAAAATGGAAGCCAGCACATGTACTTGTAGTTTCAGACCAATGCAAAGAGACTCAAGCGGCACCCAGGACGTTCCCTGATCCAGCTTTGGCACCAAGAGAGTCCTGCACGGGCTGGATGACTTCAACGACGTAAGTCCCGGGCTTCGGTCAAAGGGTCCTTGTATCTCCGAAAACCCGAGGTGGCGTTCCGGGGCCAAGTGTACGTTTGCCAGGCTACCTCTGAAGGTGGCTGTCTGCTTGGCAGAGAGAGACGGCAGATGAGTGTTCCCGGGAGGAACCGTAAACGCAGTGCCTGTTTCATGGCAGCCGTGGTTCAGCAGTGGTTTACACCTTTGCATTTGCAATGCACCAACGACCTGCTAGGCCTGTGCTCGGGAGGACTTTCGAAAGCTGGACAATATAGATGGGCAACGAAGAGAACAGACGGTTGCCTTTCATTCTTCCTGCAGAGAAATGATCCCCAGGGCTTAGGTACCTGTATTTGGTTAGGTGGCTTACGAAGACACGTTGGGTACACAGTGCCTTGTCATGCGACGTGGTGAGGACCCAGGAGTCCTACGAGTCCTGAAGAGCACACTAGCGTTAAGCCACTGCTTTGCCTAAGGCTTGTGGGCCAATGCTGCCGGCCTGGCAGCATTGTGGATGCCTTTCCGGGCCCTTGTTTTGATCTTCGTGATCAGAGTAGTTTGCCCTTTATTTGACGTCAAGGGGGCTCTGGCATGCCTCAGGCAAGGAAGTGGAAACACCGTTTTCCTTTCATGGAAAACACTCTTTCCTCTGAGGCACATTCCAGCATGCAAACAAAGACTAACCGAACATTGTATGTAGGCACCTTTGAGGCTCCGAGGATTCTTCTTTCATCTAGGGAATTACTACGTTTCTCCTAAGGTCCCAGTATCAACGTTGAAGCCAGCCCACGGACGACGTGCAGTTTCTCAAGAACCAAGGGAGACAGAGGAAGCACTCACTGTGGTCCCTTCTCCTAAGAAGTTTTTAGGCAGGGAGATGTGCACTGTGCCAATGACATAAGCGATTTAAGGCGCTGGGTAGATCTAGGTGTCCCTGAACCTGCCAAAAGGCTCGCAGGATTCCGGAGGAATGTGTTCATTATCCCGGCCGCATGGAAAGTCGACTTTCCGCGTGGCAGCCAGCGGCGGAGGCCAAAGTGTCCTTTGATCTTACAAAAGCTGAAGCCCTGTTGCAGGGGCCATAAGTACGCTTGTCAAGCTGCATTATCGAAAGTCGACTTGACTGCTTGGCGTGCCGAGGGCGGCTTGGGGTTCCCACTATGGAACACTCAGCGGCTGTTTGTCTCATTGCAGTTCTGGTTCAGCCGTGGGGCCCACTTGCAGTCCACCTAAGACCCGCTAGACCTGTCCTCAGGAGGACTTCTGAAAAATTGGCAATCCAACGGGGCAACAAAGAGAACAGTGCTTTGCCTTTCACTCGTCATTCCAAGAGATGATCCGAAGGGCCTGGGCCCGGCAGGTTGGTAGGTCGCCCCAGAGGTGGCCTCCGTGACACATTGTGTTTCGCTGCCTCGTGGTGTGGACGCGGGAGTCCCAGGAGTCCTGAAAAGCTCACTAGCGTTTAGCCACTGCTTCGAGCAAGGCTTCCTGGGAAGGGCTGCATGGCTGCGACTTGACTGCTTGGCGTGCCGAGGGCGGCTTGGGGTTCCCACTATGGAACACTCAGCGGCTGTTTGTCTCATTGCAGTTCTGGTTCAGCCGTGGGGCCCACTTGCAGTCCACCAGCGTTTAGCCACTGCTTCGAGCAAGGCTTCCTGGGAAGGGCTGCATGGCTGCCCGGCATTGGGGGATGCAATGGTTGGACCTGGCCTGCAGCTTGGCGCTCAGTGTAGTTTTGCTTTGAGGTGGAAGGGACTCAGGGATGCATCAGGAATGGAAGGGGAAACACACGATATCTCGGAAGGGACTTCCGCTGTCCTTCCCAAGACTTTCCAGAATGCAAGAATGGACTGACAGAGCACGGTATTTCAGGCCGCTTCCACGTCCAACGATCCTTCTTTCCAGTTGGGAGGTCCTACATTTCTCTTAAGGTCCCAATCTCAAAGTTGAACACAGCCCACATACGGATAGTTTCCCACGAAGCGAAAGGGACACAAGGAGGTGTGTGGCACCTTCTCGGAATAATTTTGTAGCCAGGGAGTTGTGCACTGTGCGCGTGGCATAAAACGTGAGAGGTCGTGGGTAGATTTAGGTGTCCGTGAACCTGCCAAAAGCCCAGCGGTGTTCAGGGGGAAACTGTCCGTTTTCCAGACGGCATCGAAAGTCGAGTTACTGCTTGCCAGAGAGAGCCGCTCGGTAGGTACACCCAGCATGAACACTGCGCAGCGTGTTTCTCATGGCTCCTCAGCGTCAGCACTGAGAGCCAGCGCCTGGCATTCTACCTCAGACCTTCTACACCTCCGTTCAGGGGCACTTTTGATGGTCTTGGCAATCTATCTCTGCAACCAAGAGAAGAGTGTGTTGCCTCTCCCTCTGCATTCCAGGAGGTGATCCGGAGTACTTTGCTCGCAGAACGGTGCTCAGGGGACCAAGAAGCGTTTCGGTACACCGTTTCCTTCCCAGGGACACGGGGAGGCAGCGGGAGTCCTAGGAAAAGGCATAGTGACCTTCATGCACTACTTGCCTGAGGTTTCAGGGAAAGCCTCTGCACACGTCGATTCCTGGATGGAATACCTGAACCGTACTTTGCTCTTGTGCAACACTACAGTGTTCCCTTTATGTATAAAGGGCGCCGGGAGGGCTCCTGCACGGTATGGAAAACAGAGTGTTCCTCTAGGAAAACTCCCCTCCCCTCACAGAGCCATGCTACTTGGGAAGAGAACACGAGCAACCGCACTGTTTCTCAGGCCACTTTGAGGCCACACTTTCAGCTCTCCCACGGGAACAATAATGCTCTTACCTTTAGGTGACTAATATCAAAATGGAAACCAGCACATGTACTTGTAGTTTCTGACCAATACAAAGAGACTCAGGCGGCACCCAGGATGTTCCCTGATCCAGCTTTGGCACCAAGGGAGTCCTGCACGGGCTGAGTGACTTCAACGACGTAAGTCCCGGGCTTAGGTCAAAGGGTCCTTGTATCTCAGAAACCCCGAGCTGGTGTTCCGGGCCCAAGTGTACGTTTGCCAGGCTACCTCTGAAGTCGGCTGTCTGCTTGGCAGAGAGAGACGGCAGATAAATGTTCCCGGGAGGAACCGTAAACGCGGTGCTGTTTCATGGCAGCCGTGGTTCAGCATTGGTTTACACCTTTGCATTTGCAATGCACCTACGACCTGCTAGGCCTGTGCTCGGGAGGACTTTCGAAAGCTGGGCAATCTAGATGGACAGCGAAGAGAGCAGAGAGTTGCCTTTCATTCTTCCTGCAGAGAAATGATCCCCAGGGCTTAGGTACCTATTTTTGGTTAGGTGGCCTACCAAGACACGTTGTGTACACAGTGTCTTGCCATGCGACCTGGTGAGGACCCAGGAGTCCTACGAGTCCTGAAGAGCACACTAGCGTTAAGCCACTGCTTTGCCTAAGGCTTCTGGGCCAATGCTGCTGGCCTTGCAGCACTGTGGATGCCTTTCCGGGACCTTGTTTTGATCTTCGTGATCAGGGTAGTTTGCCCTTTTTTTGAAGTCAAGGGGGCTCTGGCATGCCTCAGGCAAGGAAGTGGAGACACCATTTTCCTTTCATGTAAAACACCCTTTCCTCTGAGGCACATTCCAGAGTGTGTTGCTTCTCCCTCTGCATTCCAGGCAATGCTCTGGAGGACTTTCGTAGTGAAATGGTGCTCAGGAGAGCCAAGAATTGTTTTGTTGCACCGTGTTCTTCCAAGGGACCATTGGAGGCAGCGGGAGTCCTAGAAAAGACTTACTGAAATTTATGCACTACTTCCCTGAGGATTCATGGGAAGCCCCTGCACGCGTCGATTCGTGGATATAATACCTGAATACCCGTTGGACCTTTCTTAGCCAATCAACGCTGAGAGCAAGAGCAATACTAAATGTGTTATGTAGGTCATGATTGTCAGTCAAATAATGACCCCCTGTCACTCACCCTTCCTCCCCGCAAAATGTTCCTTAATTATGCCCTTAAGCCTGTACAGTAATGCTGATTTCACTTTACAAAAACAGCCCACTCTCCTTCTCTGAGAATGTTCCTATTCTTAAATAAACTTTGCTTTGCACTTATGCCTAAAGTGGTAGTTTGCAATTCTTTGCTTACTATCTCCCGACCAAGATTGCTGGTCCGGTTCTTCCATTGACTTCCTTGGTTGAAGCTATTTTGTTACAATGCACACTACTCGGTGACAGCTCATACTCAGGCCTTTTATCAGAAATAGGCAGAGAGTGTAGTTGGCTTTGGTTGTTGTAAAGCTAACTAGTACCTCAGTTTTCCCAACAGAATATTCCCAGAATGAATTGATTACTGGAGCCAGAATGCCTGCCTCCCTCTACCTTCTGGGCTCAACCCCCAGGTAGGTACATTTCATAGGAGAGATTTATTTCCTGCTTTCAGGGAGAGAGAGGAGGTGGAATATGTCTCTCTTGCATGGGTCTTTGCTTCAGTAACATTAATTCCAAATAATCAATATGTCATTAAGGCACATTTAGAAGTGACCTTCCCTCAGCCCTAACAATACATACTTACATACAGACAGACAGACAAGAGAGACAGAGACCGAGAAAGAGAGTGGCAAATAGAAACAAAGAGAGGCAGAGAGACAGACAGAGACATTGAAGTACTGAGAGACTGAGAGAATGAACACAGGAAAGAGGGAATGAGTAGAAGTCACACAATTTTCATAATCAGTCTCTATGTTAAAATCCATTCACAGTTTCCATCCACCCTGGAGGAGTGGGGATTGTACAAGGATGCGTGACCAGGAGGCAAGAATGCTGGAGAGCCTCCTACAACAGAGGCCAAGATGAGACACTTGGACCTGAATATAAAGACAACAAGAAGAGCTGAAATGTTGACGATGTCTGAATTTTATTTAATTTCAACCCTTCCATGTCCGGGAAAGGGAAACAGGCAGGAAGGGGTGTGACTTTCCCTCAATCCCAGAGCAGACCCAAGTCTGTTTCATTTGTACTCTGTACTATGCCAGCCCTTTATGTAGTCCTTCCTTTGCTAATTCTGTGCAAGAGCTTCATGTGATACCAGCCCACAGATTTTACAGGAACTATATGTGTTTATAGGTCTATACACCGGATGGCTTACCTAGGAGTAGATGCCAGAAGGACACCCACTGTACAGATGGAGGATTGGGGAGACCCTGAGACGCACATGGCTTGTCTGGGTCACATCACTGGTGGGGAGGAGGAGCTGAATCTGAACCCAGCTGTGTCCTCACAGCTGGGTCCCTGGCTGCACCCAGGCCTCCCTGGGGCTGTGGTATGGGCTGTGTTGGTGTCACTGTGCTTGGACTTGGCATGGGGTGGGGGTGAGCAGTCAGCAGCCCAGGGGTGTCCTTGGGAAGCTTTGTGCAAGGAGAAAGTCTGGGTAAGTGGTCCTCAGGTAGTGACCTCACTTCCTTGGCAATAGAGCCCAACGGAAATTGGAACCTGTGTAACCAAACACCTGCATTCTAGAGAAGACTGCCACCCAGCTCACTTGGTTAGAAATGCTTGAATGGACATATTCTGCTGTGTCCCAATATCCCAAGGCTGTGGTCTCAAGAAAGCCTGCAATGAGAACCTTTACCAGCACTACAGAAAATGGATGAGGTTTCACCCCCAGACTCTTTTGGCCATTTGTCCAGAGGGACCCATAGGTAACACACGGAGACCCAGGGTGGGCCAGTCCAGGCCAGGAAACTACTCTGATTTCACCCAGATAGCCCTATGTTCCCTCTCTGTATGTGTGGAGACCTGGGGTTCATGTGGAATGGGTTGGTCTCAATGAAGAGCAGGATGATGAGGGGTCAGAAGCCTGGTGGGTCGGACATGTTCACACCCCAGGTCAAAGCTGGCTGAGTGGGATATGGAGAGCTGGGGCAGTGCCCTTCTGCCCAAGGTTTGTCCCAAGTGCTCTAGGTGTATGTCTTTCCTCCCAGGTGGATATCTGAGCAGACACAGGTCTGTGCCTCATCAGGGAGCAGAAAGTCAAGTGGGCAGAAGAAGCACTGATAATGGCTGGTCTGGGCTCTGATACCTCTGGGCCAGGCCAGCTGCTGGTCACTGTCACTACAGAGCCCCACACTGGAGACTGGGGAGGACCTGTTTGATGGACTACCCAATCTATCTCCTCAAGTGAGGGGCTGGTGTTACCACACTGCCAACGAAGGCAAGTGCAGGCTCCAGGTGATTGTGGCCACGAAGTGTTCTCCAGAACCAGCGATAAATTGGGGAAGTCCTCCTGGCCAGACACCACCTGGGCTAACTGGTGTGCAGCTCAGCACATACAACTTGCAGCACCTTGTCAAACTTCCCCTGAGTCAGCTGGAGGACCTGGAGTCCACCAAGGCAGAGCACAAATGTGAGAAGGATGGGGCTGGGTGCGTGTGAGTGTGTGCGGAGGAGTGAGTGCTGGGCCACACAGTGAGGAGTCCCCAGAGGCTGGTGTTGGGCCTAGACCAAAGGCTGGCTTCAGACCACCCATCCGAGAAGACATCCTGTTGTGAACTCCTGGGCTGGGATTTCTTTCGAAAGCTCTGTGAAGATTTCTACCCTTGGAAACACAAATGGAAAGGCAGATATGTGAGTAATCTTTTCTTCTCTCACAACTCCAGTACTTCCACAGGAATTAAAGCTCCACTCCCAACACCTATACATTCAGAGGAATTAGGTGCAGGTGCTGAAGCCAGAGAAAAAAGAAAGAGAGACCCAGAGCATGAAGGGTATCCTGCCAGAGGCCCAGAGCCAGATGAGGATTTGCCACCTCAGCAGGGATAACCTGTACCTGCTCCTACAGGAGACCCAGAGCCATTTCAAAAATCAAACAGCCACACAGGCAGAGCTGACTCTGCAACCACAATCACTGTCAGCTCCCAATCATCCCACTCCCCAACCCAAACTTTCCTTCCCTTCCCCTGTCTTTTCTTTTTGGGTTTTTATTAATTTTATTATTTCTTTCACTTTATTTACAACATCCTATATTTCATGTTTTAAGTTTAAAATAATAAAATTTGAGGTTTTTCTATTTTAAATCATGCAATTCAGGAACATTAAGTACATTCTCAATACTATGCAACCATCACCACTGTCTAGTTTCATACTATTTCATTCCCCAAAATAAAACCCTGTATCCAAAGCATGCACTCCCTGTTCCCCCCTCCCCCAGCCCCTGGCAACCCCTAATCCTCTTTCTCTGTTTCTTAACCTATTCTGGATGTTTCCTATAAATGAAATCATACAAAAGGTGACTTTCTGTGTCTGCCCACATATCTTAAGAGGGGACTGGTGAATTTTTGTTTTTATTTGAAATAACATTTTGTTATTTGAAAGGGAAATCCAGATAAAGATGAGAGGTACAAAATGAAACCCTTTTAGTAAATTTGTTCATAATCTCAGGGTAGACACTGCTGTTCTAAATGTGACATCAGAACCAGAAGTCAGAAGGGAAATGCTTAGCTCTTCCTGTGGCAAAAACAAAAATAAAAAAACCCCAACCAACCAACTAAACCCAAAACCAACAAAACAAAACAAGAAATATAGCTGGAAAGATAAACCACAAACTGGAAAAGCATTCCTCATACCCCAAGGCCAGGGAAAGGTTTAACACCCCTGTGGTCCAAAAACCTCTTGAAAATCAATGTTCTAAAAAGAAACAGAGCAAACACATGCAATTCCAGTGAGAGGCCATGTGTATGGCCAGTGTATGTTAGAGATGCTTGACCACTCAGATGAGGACGCATGCAAACATAAACACCATGGAGGAAGAATTGGTCACCATCACACTGGCAAAGTTGTTAGTCTGGTGACCACCAACCCAGGTGACAACATGAGGATCAGAGGCCCCAGAAGATGCCCTAGAGAGAAGAGGGAATGGACACTCCTCTCTGGGAGAACAGTGTGAAGGATCTATCAAAGTCCCAAAGGTGCATCCCTTTCCTAGCAATGTTGATCCTTAGAGTTGATCCCACTAAAACTCTTGCACAATTTTTCAAAGACGTCTTTTCAGAACCATTAATCACAACACTGGTTGAAATAGTAGGGGATTGGAAACAACACTGTTTATGGAGATGGGATGGGATCTATCAGTTCTGGTCCACATGGATGAATCAATGCTGTGCAACTGGGAGAGTGGGTGCAGGGTCTCTACCTGATGATAGGGGAGACCTCAGGTTCTCTCATGTGGGACGCAAGTGGACCAACAATCTGCATCCAGGATCCCATCTGTAAGACCACATATATGTGAAAGCAACATAGATGTAAATAAATCTGCTTGTGTGTTTGTGAGAGAGAGAGATATCGAGATAGAAAAAGACAGGAGAGAGACAGAGCCTGAGAGATAGGCACCAAACCATTTATGATGGTCACCGCTGGGAGTGGGCTTTGCAAATCTCTTCTCTTCTCCTTTAGGTGATATTTCAATTTTTTATAATGTATATGTGTTACAGTAATAATTCTAAAAACATTAAAATCATATGTTAAGTGTGTTCCATTCATCACTCATCGATGGAGTAATTAAAGTACATTATTTCATTTTTAAAACATTTATTACGAGGACAGTATGCATTTATAAGAGTGAAATAATGAATTCTAAAGGACTTAAGAATCAAGTAAAGAACAAAACCTTTTGGTGACTCAGTTACAGGCCAGCTAGGCGACAGTACATGGCAGGGTTGGGGCCAGTTTCTCTAGGAGGTTATGTAAGTTTTGTACCAGCATCCAATAGAAGGAGGAAGAAGTATAAGACCTCTACACTGAAAACTACAATAGCTTGTTGCTATCAATGAAGAGAGACCTAAATTCATGGAAAATAACTCCATATTCATGGATCAGAAGGCTTAATTTTATTAAGAAGGCATACTTCAAGAGGAGATCTAAAGTTTGGAGAACCCCAACTAAAATCCCAGGTGGTGTTTTGCAGAAATTGACCATCTAAAATTCATGTGGAAAATGCAAGGGGCTCAGAGTAGATCAAGCAATCTTGAAAAAGAAGAACAAATTTGGAGGTATGAAGAGCCAGGTGGAACCCCACAGTTGGTATACAGACAATTTAAGCTGAAGATATTTGAGATTCAACAGATGTAGGAAAAACAAAGCCTTGGACCTCCCCTTATCTGAATAAAAGCAGAAACTTCTGAGAAATGACAACAGCCCTAAATTCCCTCTTCAGGGTGGCTTCTCATCTCAGAAGAGAGAGATAAATATTAAACCTACTGTAAGTCCCTTCTGCAAGGTGTTTTATGACCCTGAAGAAAATGCAAATACCATTCATCCATGTACAGACAAGCATTATCACAAACTTTCTTATATCCCATTGTTTTACAAAGAATCCAATTTTGCGGAAGAAACCTACCTGTTCTTACCAGAGAAGCTAATCCTCCCCTCTCCATTTCCCCTATTAAGTTAGGTTGATAAGCTTTAACTTTCACCATTAAACATGTTAGCCAGTTTTTGGATTGGCTCCTGTGTACATAGAGACAAACCTTTTCTCTTGTTCCTCTACACTTTATTTCTTTGGCTGTCTTTGGGAGTGACTCTGGCTCATGGGAGCTGCTCTTTTTTCATCTTCTTTAGTGATATCTTTTTGTCCGTGGCTAAGCTATAAAAAGGCTTATTGGTTTTTTGTAATAGTTCTACATTTGGAGATCCCCTGGGAGGATAAAATGGGTTCAATACTGACAGGAGAATTTACTGGTTGTCCTGGCCAAAAGCCTGATAAGACAATATTTGCAAAGATGTTTTTAAAAGTTCTCACTCTAAAACAAATATCTTAATTGGGGGCGAGAGAAGATGGCGGAAGAGTAAGACGCGGAGATCACCTTCCTCCCCACAGATACATCAGAAATACATCTACACGTGGAACTGCTCCTATAGAACACCCACTGAACGCTGGCAGAAGACCTCAGACCTTCCAAAAGGCAAGAAACTCCCCACGTACCTGGGTAGGGCAAAAGAAAAAAGAATAAACAGAGACAAAAGAATAGGGACGGGACCTGCACCAGTGGGAGGGAGCTGTGAAGGAGGAAAGGTTCCCACACACTAGAAGCCGCTTTGTGGGCGGAGACTGCGGGTGGCAGAGGGGGAAGCTTCAGAGCCACGGAGGAGAGTGCACCAACAGGGGTGCGGAGGGCGAAGCGGAGAGATTCCTGCACAGAGGATAGGTGCCGACCAGCACTCACCAGCCCGAGAGGTTTGTCTGCTCACCCACCGGGACGGGTGGGGTGGCTGGGAGCTGAGGCTCGGCTTTCGGTCGGATCCCAGGGAGATGACTGGGGTTGGCGGCGTGAACACAGCCTGAAGGGTTTAGTGCACCACGGCTAGCCGGGAGGGAGTCCGGGAGAAGTCTGGAGCTGCCGAAGAAGCAAGAGACCTTTTCTTCCCTCTTTGCTTCCTGGTGCGTGAGGAGAGGGGATTAAGCACGCCACTAAAGCAGCTCCAGAAACGGGCGCGAGCTGCGGCTATCAGCACGGACCCCAGAGGAGGGCATGAGACGCTAGGGCTGCTGTTGCCACCACTAAGAAGCCTGTGTGCGAGCACAGGTCACTCTCCACATCTCCACTCCAGGGAGCCTGTGCAGCCCACCACTGCCAGGGTCCCGGGATCCAGGGACAACTTCCCCGGGAGAACGCACGGCGCGCCTCAGGCTGGTGCAACATCATGCCCGCCTCTGCCGCTGCAGGCTCGCCCCGCATCCGTACCCCTCCCTCCCCCCGGCCTGAGCCAGAGTCCCTGAATCAGCTGCTCCTTTAACCCCATCCTGTCTGAGCGAAGAGCAGACGCCCTCGGGCGACCTACACGAAGAGGCAGGGCCAAGTCCAAAGCTGAACCCCAGGAGCTGTGCGAACAAAGAGGAGACAGGGAGGTCTCCCGCAGCAGCCTCAGAAGCAGCAGATTAAAGCTCCACAATTAACTTGAAGTGACCTGCATCTGTAGAATGCCTGAATAGACAGCGAATCATCCCAAGTTGAGGAGGTGGACTTTGGGAGCAAAATATATTATTATTTTCCTCTTTTTCTCTTTTTGTGAGTGTGTATGTGTGTGCTGCTGTG
This sequence comes from Physeter macrocephalus, assembly GCF_002837175.3. NCBI lineage: Eukaryota > Metazoa > Chordata > Mammalia > Artiodactyla > Physeteridae > Physeter > Physeter macrocephalus. Next base: position 35,815,057 of record NC_041214.2, read on the forward strand.
TGAGATTTTGTCTGTATAGCTTTGCTTTCACCATTTGTCCTAGGGTTCTGACATTTCCGGTTTGATTTTTTTTTTTTTACTTTTTTAAATTTTTCTTCTTAATAATTATTTTTTATTTTAATAACTTTATTTTATCCTACCTTCTTTTATCTTCTTCCTTCCTTTCTTCCTTCCTTTCTTCCTCCCTTTATTCCTCCTTTTCTTCCTCCCTTCCTTCCTCCCTTTCTTCCTCCCGTTCTTCTTTTATCCTACCTTCTTTTATCTTCTTCCTTCCTTTCTTCCTTCCTTTCTTCCTCCCTTTATTCCTCCTTTTCTTCCTCCCTTCCTTCCTCCCTTTCTTCCTCCCGTTCTTCCTCCTTTTCTTCCTCCCTTCCTTCCTCCCTTTCTTCCTCCCTTCCTTCCGCCCTTCCTTCCTTCCTTCCTTTCTTCCTTGCTCGCTCTCTTCCACC
>NC_041214.2:35815587-35816367 GCF_002837175.3 Physeter macrocephalus
TCTCTTCCTTCCTTCCTCCCTTCCTTCTTTTCTTCCTTCCTTCCTTTCTTCCTTCTTTCCTTCCTTGTTCCCTCCCTCCTTCCTTCCTTTCATCCTTCCTTTCTTCCTTCCTTTCCTTTCTATATTTTCTCCCTTTTATTCTGGGCCATGTGGATTAAAGGCTCTTGGTGCTCCAGCCAAACATCAGGGCTGTGTCTCTGAGGTTGGAGAACCAACTTCAGGACACTGGTCCACAAGAGACCTCCCAGCTCCACGTAATATCAAACGGCAAAAATCTCCCAGAGATCTCCATCTCAACACCAAGACCCAGCTTCACTCAACGACCAGCAAGCTACAGTGCTGCACACGCTATGCCCAACAACTAGCAAGACAGGACTACAGTACCATCCATTAGCAGAAAGGGTGCCTAAAATGATAATAAGGCTACAGACACCCCAAAACACACCAAAAGACATGGACCTGCCCACCAGAAACACAACATCCAGCCTCATCCACCAGAACACAGACACTAGTCCCCTGAACCAGGAAACCTACTCAACCCACTGAACCAACCTTAGACACTGGGGACAGATGCCAAAAACAACTACGAAACTGCAGGCTGCAAAAAGGAGACCCCAAACACAGTAAGATAAGCAAAATGAAAAGACAGAAAAACACAGCAGATGAAGGAGCAAGGTAAAAACCCACCAGACCTAACAAATGAAGAAGAAATAGGCAGTCTACCTGAAAAAGAATTCAGAATAATGATAGTAAAGATGATCCAAAATCTTGGAAAGAGAA
>NC_041214.2:35816735-35820358 GCF_002837175.3 Physeter macrocephalus
TGCTCGCTGTCTCCCACCCTTCCTTCCTCTCTTCCTTCCTTCCTCCCTTCCTTCTTTTCTTCCTTCCTTCCTTTCTTCCTTCTTTCCTTCCTTGTTCCCTCCCTCCTTCCTTCCTTTCATCCTTCCTTTCTTCCTTCCTTTCCTTTCTATATTTTCTCCCTTTTATTCTGGGCCATGTGGATTAAAGGCTCTTGGTGCTCCAGCCAAACATCAGGGCTGTGTCTCTGAGGTTGGAGAACCAACTTCAGGACACTGGTCCACAAGAGACCTCCCAGCTCCACGTAATATCAAACGGCAAAAATCTCCCAGAGATCTCCATCTCAACACCAAGACCCAGCTTCACTCAACGACCAGCAAGCTACAGTGCTGCACACGCTATGCCCAACAACTAGCAAGACAGGACTACAGTACCATCCATTAGCAGAAAGGGTGCCTAAAATGATAATAAGGCTACAGACACCCCAAAACACACCAAAAGACATGGACCTGCCCACCAGAAACACAACATCCAGCCTCATCCACCAGAACACAGACACTAGTCCCCTGAACCAGGAAACCTACTCAACCCACTGAACCAACCTTAGACACTGGGGACAGATGCCAAAAACAACTACGAAACTGCAGGCTGCAAAAAGGAGACCCCAAACACAGTAAGATAAGCAAAATGAAAAGACAGAAAAACACAGCAGATGAAGGAGCAAGGTAAAAACCCACCAGACCTAACAAATGAAGAAGAAATAGGCAGTCTACCTGAAAAAGAATTCAGAATAATGATAGTAAAGATGATCCAAAATCTTGGAAAGAGAATAGACAAAATGCAAGAAACACTTAACAAGGACCTAGAAGAACTAAAGAGAAAGCAAGCAACAATGAGCAACAAAATAAATGAAATTAAAAATACTCTAGATGGGATCAATAGCAGAATAACTGAGGCAAAAGAATGGATAAGTGATCTGGAAGATAAAATAGTGGAAATAACTACTGCAGAGCAGAATAAAGAAAAAAGAATGAAAAGAACTGAGGACAGTCTCAGAGACTTCTGGGACAACATTAAATGCACCAACATTTGAATTATAGGGGTCCCTGAAGAAGAAGAGAAAAAGAAAGGGACTGAGAAAATATTTGAAGATATTATAGTTGAAAACTCCCTAATATGGGAAAGTAAATAGTCAATCAAGTCTAGGAAGCACAGAGAGTCCCATACAGGATAAATCCAAGGAGAAAAACAAACAAACAAACAAAATGCACCAACATTCGAATTATAGGGGTCCCAGAAGAAGAAGAGAAAAAGAAAGGGACTGAGAAAATATTTAAAGAGATTATAGTTGAAAACTTCCCTAATATGGGAAAGGAAATAGTTAATCAAGTCCAGGAAGCACAGAGAGTCCCACACAGGATAAATCCAAGGAAAAACACACCAACACATATTAATCAAATTATCAAAAATTAAATACAAAGAAAACATATTAAAAGCAGCAAGGGAAAAACAAAAAAGAACACACAAGGGAATCCCCATAAGGTTAACAACTGATCTTTCAGCAGAAACTCTGCAAGCCAGAAGGGAGTGACAGGACATATTTAAAGTGATGAAGGAGAAAAACCTACAACCAAGATTACTCTACCCAGCAAGGATCTCATTCAGATTTGATGGAGAAATAAAAATCTTTACAGACAAGCTAAAGCTGAGAGAGTTCAGCACCAGCAGACCAGCTTTACAACAAATGTTAAAGGAACTTCTGTAGGCAAGAAACACAAGAGAAGGAAAAGACCTACAAGAACAAACTCGAAAAAATTAAGTAAATGGTAATGGGAACATACATATTGATAATTACCTTAAATGTAAATGGTTTAAATGCTCCCACCAAAAGACACAGACTGGCTGAATGGATACAAAAACAAGACCCACATATATACTGTTTACAAGAGACCCACTTCAGACCTAGGGACACGTACAGACTGAAAGTGAGGGGATGGAAAAAGATATTCCATGCAAATGGAAATCAGAAGAAAGCTGGTGTATCAATTCTCATATCAGATAAAATAGACTTTAAAATAAAAACTATTGCAAGAGACAAAGAAGGACACTACATAATGATTAAGGGATCTATCCATGAAGAAGATATAACAATGGTAAATATTTATGCATCCAACATAGGAGCAACTCAATACATAAGGCAAATACTAACAGCCATGAAATGGGAAATCGACAGTAACACAATCATAGTAGGGGACTTTAATACTCCACTTTCACAAATGGACAGATCATCCAAAATGAAAATAAATAAGAAACACAAGTTTTAAATGATTATATTAAACAAGATGGACTTAATTGATATTTAAAGGACATTCCATCCAAAAACAACAGAATACACATTTTTCAAGTGCTCATGGAACATTCTGCAGGATAGATCATATCTTGGGTCACAAATCTAGCCTCGGTAAATTTAAGAAAATTGAAATCATATTAAGCATCTTTTCTGACCACAATGCTATGAGTCTAGATATCAATCACAGGAAAAGATCTGTAAAAAACACAAACACATGGAGGCTAAACAATACACTACTTAATAACAAAGTGATCACTGAAGAAATCAAAGAGTAAATCAAAACATACTTAGAAACAAATGACAATGGAGACACGACGACCCAAAACCTACGGGATGCAGCAAAAGCAGTTCTAAGAGGGAAGTTTATAGCAATACAATCCTACCTTAATAAACAGGAAACATCTCGAATAAACAACCTAACCTTGTGCCTAAAGCGATTAGAGAAAGAAGATCTAAAAAAAAACCAAAATTAGCAGAAGGAAAGAAATCATAAGGATCAGAACAGAAATAAATGAAAAAGAAAGGAAGGAAATGATAGCAAAGATCAATAAAAATTCGAGATTACTACAAGCAACTATACTCCAATAAAATGGACAACCTGGAAGAAATGGATAAGTTCTTTGAATTGCACAACGTGCTGAGACTGAACCAGGAAGAAATAGAAAATATGAACAGACTAATCACAGGCACTGAAATAGAAACTGTGATTAATAATCTTCCGACAAACAAAAGCCCAGGACCAGATGGCTTCACAGGCGAATTCTATCAAACATTTACAGAAGAGTTAACACCTATCCTTCTCAAACTCTTCCAAAAGATAGCAGAGGGAGGAACTCTCCCAAACTCATTCTTTGAGGCCACCATAACCCTGATACCAAAACCAGACAAAGACGTCACAAAGAAAGAAAACTACAGGCCAATATCACTGATGAACATAGATGCAAAAATCCTCAACAAAATACTAGCAAACAGAATCCAACAGCATATTAAGAGTATCATACACCATGATCAAGTGGTTTACTCCAGGAATGCAAGGATTCTTCAATGTACGTAAATCAGTCAACGTGATACACCATGTCAGCAAACTGAAGGAGAAAAACCATATGATCATCTCAATAGATGCAGAGAAAGCCTTTGACAAAAAACAACACCTATTTATGATAAAAACTCTGCAGAAAGTAGGCTAGACGGAACTTTCCGCAACATAATAAAGGCCATATATGACAAACCCACAGCCAACATCGTCCTCAATGGTGAAAAACTGAAACCATTTCCACTAAGATCAGGAACAAGACA
>NC_041214.2:35821484-35822135 GCF_002837175.3 Physeter macrocephalus
AAAAGACAGCCTCTTCAATAAGTGGTGCTGGGAAAACTGGACAGCTACATGTAAAAGTATGAGATTAGAACACTCCCTAACACCATATACAAAAATAAATGCAAAACAGGTTAAAGACCTACATGTAAGGCCAGACACTATCTAACTCTTAGAGGAAAACGTAGGCAGAACACTCTATTACATAAATCACAGAAAGATCCTCTTTAACCCACCTCCTAGAGAAATGGAAATAAAAAGAAAAATAAACAAATGGGACCTAATGAAATTTAAAAGCTTTTGCACAGCAAAGGATACCATAAACAAGACCAAAAGACAATCCTCAGAATGGGAGAAAATATTTGCAAATGAAGCAACTGACAAAGGATTAATATCCAAAATTTATAAGCAACTCATGCAGCTCAATAACAAAAAAACAAACAACCCAATCCAAAAATGGCAGAAGACCTAAATAGACATGTCTCCAAAGAAGATATACACATTGCCAAGAAACACATGAAAGAATGCTCAATATCATTAATCATTAGAGAAATGCAAATCAAAACTACAATGAGATAGCATCTCACACCGGTCAGATTGGCCATCATCAAAAACTCTAGAAACAATAAATGCTGGAGAGCGTGTGGAGAAAAGGGAACACTCTTGCACTGCTGG
>NC_041214.2:35822314-35836700 GCF_002837175.3 Physeter macrocephalus
GGGAATAAAACACAGACCTACTAGAGCATGGACTTGAGGATATGGAGAGGGGGAAGTGTAAGCTGTGATGAAGTGAGAGAGTGGCATGGACATATATACACTACCAAACGTAGGGTGGATAGCTAGTGGGAAGCAGCTGCATGGCACAGGGAGATCAGCTAGGTGGTTTGTGACCACCAGAGGGTTTGGATAGGGAGGGTGGGAGTAAGGGAGGTGCAAGAGGGAAGAGATATGGGCACATATGTATATGTATAACTGATTCACTTTGTTGTAAAGCAGAAACTAACACACCACTGTAAAGCAATTATACTCCAATAAAGATGTTAAAATCAAAAGTTGGCTTGCTTATTTCTATACCCCAAAATCAGGATTTATTTTTTTTTCTTCTTGTACAATAACATCGCTTTTTTCATTATGATCCATTACAGAAGCCCAGCATTCCTGAGTGACAGAAAAATTAATAAGGTGCTAAGCGTGGGAAAAGCAATTTTGTTTGCAATTTCCTAAAGGATGAATATATGAATAATAGAGTAGTCAGAAGTTTCAAGAAGTCTTGACTTATGTTTTAACGTCAAAAGAAACCTAAATAATACGTCTGTAAAAAAGCAAAAGAAAATGTATTCATCTATTTCAAAATAGGCATGACATAAAATCAGATTATAAATTAATGTTTGATATTTTTTTCTTTTACCTCATAAAACAAGGGATTGTAGACTTTACTCCAAATACCAAAAAGTTCCTGGTCATGGTATCCTGTAAATTTTGGCAAGATTTCTATAAAATCCTGAAACACAAATAGAGAGAGAGAGAGAGAGAGAGAGAGAGAGAGAGGGAAAATTTCTACGCCAGAGTTTTGAAACTGAGCAGGATCCTGTAGGGCTCCTGGCACAACAGCCTTTCTGTGTCCCCCATTTCTTGATTACGTACAGGAAATAAGCTTCATTCAGCCTCTATGACCTTCCCTGAGTTCCAACAAGCAAACCGTTGCTAATCTGGGAAGAGAGGGGATGCGGAGGAAAGAGAGGAACAGTCAAGAAACAAGGTGATTGGGCAAGGTCCCCGTTCCCCCTCAAGAGATACACATAACAATATCTTTGAGCTGTTTTTTTTTAATTTTTATTTTAATTTTAATTAATTTATTTTTTTTGAGCTGTTTTGCAGATACTGAAACCCCCACCAGGTGAGAGCAGTTAACTGTACGCTGCCCACAAGGCGGGGACCCCAGACCATTGAAGGCAGAAAGTTGACGATGCTGGCTCCCACTTACCTCACCACCAACCAATCAGAAGAATATCCATGAGATGATCATGACCCCATTGAACCATTACTATAAAGTTCCTCACTACCCCCTCCAGGTAGGGACACATGGTTTTGAGGACATTAGCCCTCTGTGACCCCCTTTGCCTGGCAAAGCAAAAAAGTTATTTTTTGCTACTTCACCCAAAACTCTGTCTGCAAAATTTGTGTTAGGGTATAGAGGTCAGATTTGGCATGAGTTTCTCAACTTAAGCATTATTGATATTTGGACAGGATAATTCTTTGTTGTGGGGTTGCCCTGTGCACTGTAGGATGCTCAGCAGCATCCCTGGCCTCTGCTCTCTAGATGCCACGTCATCCCTAGACCCTCAGTTGTGACAACCCAAAATGTCTTCAGACATTGACAAGTGTTCCCTGTGAGACGAATTTGCTCCGTTGAGTACAGTTCTTCACATAAAAGTGCATCAGTAATACTGGCTAGGATTCACAAACACTAATTGATTATTTCTCATTTTTACATTAAACATGTGGGCATGTTACAGAGTCCGTTCATCTCTGGGTTATCAGTCTGCGACCTCCTTTCTGAAATGCAAACAACTACAAGGGGTGATTTGCTACGAGAGATTATAGGGAGAGTAAAGAGTAAATACCAGCTGCAGGATGTAAATTACCTAAATTACACAGGATTAGGGGTGACAGGTTAGCTTTGTGAAGGACTAATCTAACTACAGACACTACCGATTAGTAACTTAAAATAAAACTAAGAGTGATTAACTCTTTCCGGCCAGGTTACGTTTCTTCTCTAGCTTGTTCACTGTTCCCTTTATTTTCCTTGTTCTCAAGAGAGGGAAAGATTGATTTCCGTTTTTCACTGCAACAGGTATAGCAAGTGAGGACAAAAGAAAAATCATAACACTTTTAGGAGTCAGAAGAACTTTGCTAAAGATTCTGCAGCCATATGTTAAGCCTCATTAATTGCAAAGCGACCTGAATAAAAGATTCATTTGTGTTATGAGCTGAATGGAAATTCTAAAATTGAGGAAAAAGTGATAAATGATCTGCAAGTCTTATATAGTAGAATATGTACCCAGAACTCAAAAGATGTTTTTTTTTTCATGAACTTGCCTAAATAGGACTATGCTGTTAGTAACATTTCTGGTTTTTCCCTGCATTATCTTGCTTCCTTCTGGATGTCTTTCATTTCTAGCACTAGATGTACATCTGTGTGCAGACACACACGCATACATGCATGTGAACACATGTGCACACACACACGTACACAGGTGTAAAGAAATAAATTAGAGGTTCCAGAAGTATCTTAAGAGATTGATTAACCATTCACTGAAGTTCTTGCAAAATTGCAGACTGTTAAAGTAAGGGCACATCCTACAATAAATATACAGAAAAATATAATTAAAAACCTATTATGAGGACAAAGAGATCATCCTAAAATGAGTCTAAATTTGACAATCTTTTGTAGTTTTAACTATAATCTACAGGTTGGTGACTCCCAAACTGTAGTTTATTTTGTTGCTCTTACTTATCATCTGGGGCTAGTCCTGTAATTCCAGCCCTTGGTATATATCAGCAGTTGGATGTTTCTCTTCATCCTCAAATTTGACATGTACAAACCTGAACTCACCTTAATTTTTATCCATTTCCTCTTTGTAATCTTTCTACTTTTGCCAATGATGAAATTTATCATCCTGCTTCATAGACTAAACACTTTTGCTTGTCTCCTTTAACAACACAGTTGACCTTGGACAAGGCAGGGATTAGGGCCGCCAACCCACACACAGTGAAAGTCTAACTTCACAGTCTGTGTCCACTGTTTCACATCTGGAGGATTCAACCAACTGGGGATTGTGTAGTACTGTAAGCAGATAGGTTAGGGAGTCCCCAGAGAAAGAGAACTAAGAATGGCTTTCATGACAAAAAGAACCCATTTTGGCCTAAGCCATTTTGTGATCTAAGCCTGGCCACAATGCTTGCTCTTGAACAAGTCTCAGTAATTAATTAGCTCAGTAATTAATTGACCAGGACCCTGCCCCAAGGCTGCACTATTGTTTCTTGACTGCCCCTCCCTTGTCTCTGCATCCCCTTCCCATTCCTGATTAACAACTCTTTGAACCTGAGCTTTGGAACTCAGGGAAGGTGAAGAAATGGGGGACACAGAAAGGCTTTCATGCCCAGGAGTCCCATAGGGTCCTGCTCGGTTTCACCCCTCACCTTCCCTGTTTCTTTCTTTCTCTTCTAGTATCACCTGTAGTCTATTTACTATGTAATTGAATCACTGTCTTTCAGGATTAAGGGTTAAACAGCTACCCTGGTCTATTGATACATTGGCTAAATTTGGTGCTTCTGTCCAGTCTCTATCTACACAGAAAAAGCTGTGATTAAAGTAAATTTTTTTTTATTTTTCGAAGAAAATATTCACAGACTCCTAAGAACACTGATCCTCAAGCATTACTTGCATCACAAGCAGAATTATCTAGGGTGCTTGTTGAAATGCAGATTCCTCAACATTTCCCCCAGAGATTCTAACTCATTGGATCCTGGATTTAGCCCTGGAACCTGTATTTTAACAAAGGCCCTGAGTGATTCAGATCCATGTAGTAGAGCACCATGCTTTGAGAAACATTGCATTTTACTCTGTCTCTTATCCAGAGTCTTGCCAGAGCTTCAGCAGTCAGAGAGGATGTGGTCACTGTGGCTTCTGCTTGGTCTGACTCCTTCATTTGCTTGTCACTCCTGGCTAGCACAATCACCACCACCCCTACAGGATGGGAAAAGAGTAGGAAAAGAATAATATGTGCTTTGAGGTTTATGAGTTTCCTGAATGACCTGGCTAACTGAAGAAGCAGGGACTCTGGGTGTAATCTGTTGTTCTAACTTACAGCTGACTTTTGAGGAAATAGTCATCTTCCATAGAGGAGTGACTTTCAAACTTCAGTATGCACAGAATCACTGAGAGGATTCAGTAAAACAAGGATACCCAGGCTTCAACACCAGAGTTTCTGGTTCAGTGGGTGTACCCAGACAATTTATATTTTTGACAAGCAGTGCCTGGCCCATAGTAAGTACACACACAAAGTGCTTTGTTTTGATGAATGAATGAATCTTGGCTCTCCCAGGTACATGATAACTTTCTTTGCAATCTTCTCATTACACAAAGGCTTTTTTTTTTAACATCGTTATTGGAGTATAACTGTTTTACAATAGTGTGTTAGTTTCTGCTTTACAACAAAGTGAATCAGTTAAACATATACATATGTTCCCATATCTCTTCCCTCTTGCATCTCCCTCTCTCCCACACTCCCTATCCCACCCCTCTAGGTGGTCACAAAGCACCGAGCTTGCCAACAAACACATGAAAGAATGCTCAACATCATTAATCATTAGAGAAATGCAAATCAAAACTACAATGAGATATCATCTCACACCAGTCAGAATGGCCATCATCAAAAAATCTAGAAACAATAAATGCTGGAGAGGGTGTGGAGAAAAGGGAACACTCTTGCACTGCTGGTGGGAATGTAAATTGATACAAGCCACTATGGAGAACAGTATGGAGGTTCCTTAAAAAACTACAAATAGAACAACAAAAGCTTTTGAATTTTCATCCCTACTTATTACCAAGGTGTGATGTGTGTGCTTCTTTTTCCTCCTTTATTTTATCTTTCCTCTCATGCCCTGCATTTTTTTTTTTTTTTTTTTTTTTTGTGGTATGCAGGTCTCTCACTGTTGTGACCTCTCCTATTTTGGAGCACAGGCTCTGGATGCACAGGCTCAGCGGCCATGGCTCACGGGCCCAGCTGCTCTGCGGCATGTGGGATCTTCCCGGACTGGGGCACGAACCCGTGTGCCCTGCATCGGCCGGCGGATTCTCAACCACTGTGCCACTAGGGAAACCCCATGGCCTGCATTTGTGCTTTTGCTTCTAGAACAGTGAGCTAACCCCTGGACTAGATTGGAGTCTAAAACCACCGTCATGTTGTTTTTTTAGGTTTGGAATTCAAGACATATCACACAACTTTGGGATGATTCTGGAAATCCTAAAAGGGACCTTCGCTTGTGGCATTAAACTCCACTCCCTATTTTCTTAGGTGTGCTAATGAAAAATCTCTTGATGTACCAATCTTGCCATGAATTAAAGTTTATTTTATTTTCTTCTTTTAGGAACTGAGAAATAACTCCATTAGTAAAGAGAGTTAAAAAGGGAAAGAGTTTGGGTAGAAATGAATGAGTCAAGTAAATGAATGCCACTTCAGAGATAAGAAGGGAAGCCAACTAGCTGTGAAAGGACTCAGCCTAGGAACATGCCATGCACTTGCCATGAGGAAGACCAAAAGGTCTGGCACACTAATGAGAGTTATCCAGAACCTAGGAGAACACAGAGGCCTGCAGGAGAGGGGAGGGATGAAACTATGTGTTATATTGAGTGAAACTGCATGACATCTCAGAAAAGCTCTAGGCTTGAATCTGTTAGACCTGGTTTAACACCTCACCAGATGATCCCGAGAAAATGATTTAATTTAAACTTTTGCATGTCTCAATCTCCATCTCTGTAAAATGAGAAAATCATTATTTCACCTGCAGGAGGATCAAGAGAATTAAATATGTAATATATGCAAAGCCATCATCATAGTACTGAATACATAGGATGCACTCAGTACAAGAGATTTTTTATTATATGTGTTATGATTATTTTTGTTGTTGTTAGGCCTTAACTTAGCTACCCGCTATACTTCCTTTTCTGCTGGCCACAATTGGCAGCATATTAGGGCAAATGAGAACTACCAGTTGAGCAAAGGGAAATATTTCTCCTTCAGAAAATATTTCTATTAATTTCTAATCATGTCTTCTCTACTTTTATTTCCCAGACTGAGAAGAAAAACTAATTCTTCCTTTGGATTTAGGACATATCTCTGATCAGTTCACCAACCTGAAAATTTGCAAAATGCATTGGCGTAAAAGCAGGAGAAGCCCATGTAAGTAAACTGAAGTGGCCTCCTACTTGTCCTGGCATCTACCCTCAGTGCACAGTGGTCTGTCCAGCAAATGTTTCTGAAGGACCTGCAGGTCCCTATGGATGGCTTTGTTGTTCTTTGGCTCTGGCGATTAGGGAGCCACAGTGCAGGGGAGAGAGATCAAAGGGCTGTTTATGAGCTGAGTCAGGAGCCCTGGTTTTCGTTTTCCAGGGGAAAGTTTTATCTGGTATGTGTTTTATAAGCCAACCCACAAGTTGGAGATATGCTACCAGACAGTTACAGCACCCAGGACACCACAGCAAAGCCCCAGCTCCTTTCCATTACTGTTATGTAATACCAAGACAATGTCACATGCCTTACTGGGTCATCTGGAGGATGTAAAATACAAAATGCAAAGAGTCTGGCATCTAGTGGATGCTTAAAATATGGTAGCTATAACTATAATTCTTACTTTAATAGAAGTGAAAAAGAGGTTTACAGGCCTTGAGAAGTTCCTGCCTGTGTTCAAAGATACTGTTCAAACATAGACAATGAAGATGAAAGCAGATAAAAGGACAATCAGTAATCTATTCTAGCCAAAATTTAAGAAGGAAAGGACCAGTAAATCAGCAGATTAGTAAGTCAAACAATGGTTGAAATGAGTAAAATCTGTTTAGCTCTTGTTACGTTTGAAATATATTTTTTTTCCAGTTTTTATTGGGCCAGGGCCCCAAAGCTGGTAAGAAAACTGATCGAACTTAATAAAAAAACTACAGGTAAATACTTCATTCTTTCAGAATAAAAAGAATAAATAAGAAATAATGATATTTTAATTAACTGGTTATGTGAACATTATAAAAATCACACATGAGATACTTATGTATGTGTATATAGTCAACACAACACAATAGTTACAATGTTTTAGGCCTTTACCAAATAGGCTTCTAAGTATTTTTACATATTAACTCAATTAAGTCTCACAATAACTCAATGAAGTACTATTATCCCCATTTTTCTAATGACGAAATTGAGACACAGGTAGGTTAAATTACTCATCCAAAGTCACACAGCTTTGAAGAGGTTGAGCTGGCATTCAAACCCAGGTGGTCTGATTCTTGAGCCTGCACCTTTAACCACTGTGATGTATGGTACTGTATAGTACACAATATTATAATTCCTTTGGTGTTTATTCCTCATATTCCTTTTTAAGATGTTCAAATGTTTAATGCCTTTAATATACCTATCTCCATGTCACCATCATCTTTCCAACAACTAAAATTAGAAAACAGGTCATTTTGTCTTCTTTCTCTTCCTTAATAACCACAGTCAACTCACAGGGATTTTTTTGCCTTCAAAATTGAAAACAAAAACAAAAACAAAACCTCTTCTTTTCCTTTCCAGTTCTACTGCTTTCTTATCCAACTCAGGTCTTCACTGTGCTTTTTCTGACCTGTGGTAGTATCCCCTTTCTGTTTTCCCCTCTTCAAGCTGTACTTACACACAGATGTGTGTCTCCCCCAAGACAAAATATATTAGAATTTACAGGTGGGGGAGACTTGAGTACAAACAAGATGAGCAGTTAGCCTGAGGTTCTAGTGGACATGTTAGCTCTCTAATAACTTATGTTTTCTTTTGCTTACTCCCTTTAAGTTACCTATGTGCCCCTATTAAATTTATAAGCTGAGAAATAATGAAGGATCATCTAGAACATTGAGGACATTATGTTAAACAAACTAAGCCAGTCACAAAAAGACAAGTACTGTATGAATCCACTTACATGAGGTATGTAGAAGAGTCAAATGCATAGAGTAAGGAAGTCAAATGATGGTTATGGGGGCCTGGAGGGGCAGGGAAGAAGAGGTTGGGGAATTACTGTTTAATGGATATGGAGTTTCAGTTTTGTAAGGTGAAGAGAGTTCTGGAGATGCATGGTTTTAATGATAGCACAACTATGTGAATACACCAAATTCCATTGAACTGTACACTTAATTCCATTGCTAAGATGGAAATTTTTATGTCCTGTGTAATTTACCACAATTAAAAAAAAAGAATAATTAAGGATCACCTAGATTTTATCGAAAAAGTTGGAAAGTTTCTGTTTTAGACTGTTGACTAACAGCAGCACCTTACATTTGTATCATGGTTTACACCTTCATATGTATTTCATGCCATTTGAACCTAAAGACAACTTTGTGAAATAGAAATTATAGTTATAACCATTATCCTCAAGTTTAAGTTTGGAGAATTTGAGATCCAGCTGGATTAAGTGATCAGTTCTTGGTCCCATACCTGGTAAATGATGTAGAACTTGAATTAATGAAAGTTCAGTGTTTTCATTTCAACTTTTATTTTAGCGCATAGCATTAGAAAATTGGTAACAGTGTGGGGTCAACAGCCTGAGCAGTAACTTGCCAATTCTTGCTTTCCTTAAGAGGACTGAGGAAGAACTCTGAAGGTCTGCTATCCCTGGAAGTGTAAGAACCCTGAAGGTTTGCCATCCCTGGAAGTGTGTGATGACCATCACCATTTGAATTTACCAAAACACAGTATTGAAGTTTCCCACCCCAATGTAGAGCTGATGTGCTTAAGATTTGGAGGCCATTTGCATGCATATGACTTGAGCAAAAATTTTGCATGGTTACCCATGAAGAATGAGATCCCCTACTTTGTGACTTAGTATCTTTTTCTTTACAAAACCCGAGTGGAATGAGGGATTTTTCTCTTGCCTGGTCAGGTTGTTTTGGGCTGGGTTTTAGATATCATGTTCTTCTGGATTTAAGTTAGAACACTGAGGCCCAAAGAGGGGAGAGCTGTTGTTCCAGGTCACAGAGCACATTAACAGATGTTTCTTTTTTAGTTCACCATTATCTTTTCTTCAGATGGGGTGTGATACAAGGTTTGCTTTTGGCTGTCGCTTGGGAAAGAGATTGACCCGACTTTGCAAACCTTATACCAGTGATTCATAATCTTTTTGGTAATTCAGAAGTATTGGGAGAGAAATATGGAACGAACTGCAGATACTGGCGTATTTGGTGTCTATTTCCCTGGCCAAACATGGTTTCCTTTTCTAAAACACTCATGCCGCGTATAGAGATATTTTTAAATTGAAGAAAAGTGAGATGTAACTTCAGAGATCATCAGAACATCTTTCCTATACTCCACAAACTTTGGTGTGCATACGAATCCCCTTGAAAACTTTATAAAATACAGATTTCTCAGATACTCTGGTTCAGTAGGTTCAGACAAGATTAGCAACCTTGCCCTGCCAGATGTTATTAGAGCTGTAGGCAAAAGGGAAATCAGCCATACTAATCCTGTCTTTATTTAAACTTTTGATATTTTTGAAAATCATAGATTTTTTACACTAATTTTTATTTTTAAAATATTGTGTTAAAATATTATTTATCTTGATTACAAAGATTTCTGCACCCCTTTAAGTTATGTGCCCAACATGAGAGCCTCACTGTTCTCACGCTGGTTCCCTGATGTGACTCTAAGAATTGGAAGATGAGAGAGAAATTTCTTCTCTTGAAATTAAATGATCTGACTTTCCCTTGTTCTCTCTATAAGGAAACAAAGGTTTGGGTGAGATGAGTCCAGGTTTGGAGGACTATCCTGAGGTGTCAAGAACAGAATGGAACCAAGTAGCATTAGATGGAATAAAGCTAATGCTTCTACTCCTTGGACTGTAGTGATCTGTCTTGGCCAGCTTCCCTCACAAAGCTTTCCCCTTGTAATAAAGTGCTTTTCTTACATTCAGGAGAAACTACCCCTAGAGAACAGAGCTGACAGTGACTCACACCTGAAGGAACTCGGAAGAACAGAGACAGAGCCCCATTTTTCTGAAGCTGTCACCTAGGAATGAGTCTCCATTGTTCAGGTGCTGGCAGGCGAGTAGGGCACATGTCCTCCTTGCATGTGTGATATTATAGTTTATAGGAAAAATATATATTTGGTGATCTGAATGACCAAATCCATATTTCCTGTATATGTTTGGTCTTCATCCACAGTTCCTGGCTTATGACTCCCCAGACGCTTGGAATTTCCTGAGGGGTAATGTTACCAACCTGGGTTCTTGGACTCTCTAATCAATAGAAATTGACAATAGGCCAGATGAAATTCAGGCAGGGCTTTATTGGGGCTCATGCTGCAGCACGAGGGAACAAAAACAAGTAAGAGGTGCCCTTGTTTGCTCCCCCAGGGGAGTGGGCTGGTCTCTTAAATGGGGTGAAGGTCGGGACAGATCAGTGGATTGGGCCATAGGGGTGGCTTAGGTGGCCTGCTCATCTCCTTGGTGTGCTGTGTGCAGGGTTTATGCATGGTACCCTGCTTTTTGCTCCTGGTACCTCAGAAGTGGCAGTTGGGTTTTGGCCTTTTTGTACCTTTTTGTTCATAATTTGCCCCAACTGCACATGCATGCAGTTATTTTTAATCCCTTATAGTTTCTTTACATTCAGTTGCTTGAGAAGAAATTGTCCAGGTGCAAGCAAGCACTGCAGTAAATGGTCTCAGTTCCCAGGTCTCAGCCTATCTCAGAATATCTGTGGTCTCTGAAGACAGAACATACTCTTGTGATGAAAAAGGATTCTTCGCTCCTTTTTCAGGAAATGCACATATAGTCAGCAACATGAGAATCAGTTGTGGTAGTGAAAGAAATGTGTTATAAGAAAAATGCAGGAATCCACGGTTAAAAAACAGCAGATTGTGACTATCCATATGAAGCCCCAACAAGGGAGGAGGAGGAGGAAAGGACCTAGGGTTATGGTGCTCAGCTCTGCTTTATTCCACCCCTGCTGCTGCTGCTGGCCTTCTGCAGATTCTAACTTCTGTCCTTCCTTTAACAGAGGGTCTCAGCAGCCCACCAAGCACAAAATTTGTTGCTCAGAAACCATAAAGCATGCCCTCCCCCAGCAGCCTCCGTTCTTCTATTCTGCTTGTGTCTCATGCCCTCTTCCCTACATTGGCCCTCTGATAGCATGACAGCTGTTGGCCTGGCCCTGCACCTGGTCAGTGTGTTGGTTAGGTCCTCTGGGAAGCAAATGCCAAGTCAGAGTTGGAAGCACAAGCTCCTTACTGTGGATCATGCCTGTTAAAAGGGAAAGGAAGAGAGTGATTCTGAAACCTGGCCTTTTACACTGGTAATGGTTCAAAGAACAGGGTGTGATCAGCATGTGGACATTATTCTGATTGATTGATGGTGAGGTAATTGGGAATCAGCATCATCAACCTTCTGGTTTCAACCAGTCTGAGGTCTACATGCTTGTGGGCAGCATACAGTTAAATTCTCTCACAAGGTGGGGATTTCAGTATCTGCCAAACAGCTCAAAGGACATGGCTCAGAATATTATCTATAGTCCTTGAGGTAGAACAAAAGGTCCTTGACTTTGTTTAATGGCTAAAGTATTACTATTTTGTCTTGTTTGACAGTTTTCCTTTCTTCTCGGATTAAATTGACTCTTTGACTAAAGTTTTTCCTACAGACAAAAGGTAGACAGAAAACATGGGTGGGGATTTATTCCGAGAAAGACTCATCGGGTCCTGCTCAGTTACAATTCCCCCCTTTCCTTTTCTATTCCTCAATCTTGAGGATGAATAGACACAGGACAAGAAAGAGAATAGAGTTGTAGATTGAGAGATTGAGAGGTTAATCATAAACTTGACAGAGGAACTCAGTTTTAGTTCCATTTCTGTTTCAATTTTCCCCAACTCTTTGAGAGAATAGGGTGTTGACAGCTCTGGCTACTTCCTGCTAAAATGGGGCATAGTTTTGCCTAATTTGAGGAATGGACAAAGAGTTGGAAATAATCTTGAGTCCCAAGCTTAGCATTAATATATTTTATTATGAAAATATTACCTCTCTCTGGTTGTTTTGTCATAGCACCTGGACAAACATTTGAAATTATTAGACATGTTACAATAAGGAGAATGATCAAAATACACTCGTAGTATTTCTCAAAACAGTCCTCCTATTTTAGATGGCAACTAGAAAAATAAGTTTTGGAGTGTTTCCTTTTTACATATATTCAGTAATCAAGTAGATTTTTGCTGGGAGGCTATAGCTTAGCTGTCTTATTTGTCACCATTATTTTTAAAGTAGGAGAGATGTTTCATAGTTACAAGGAGACCTTGAGACTATAAAGTTGCAGTTGACAACTGCTAGTAGATATTGTTTTCAAAACAGTTGGTGGTATCCTCAAGTCTGATAAAGTTTAGAAAACTCAAGTTCTCAGTAATATAGCAATGTGTCTGAACCAACATCCACAATGGCCACCTAACTCCATTTTGGATGTCTGAATCACAGTTACTACATTCTGATTTTTAAAAATATTTTTTCCCTTAATTGCTAAAGCAGATGTACAATGCATGTTTAAAAGGCCATTAACACACTTCTCTCCTTCACCTGAACTCTACGAGGAACCAGAGGCTTGGTACGAGTAGAGGACTCTTAAGCCCTCTCTCTCCTCAGAGAGTCCAGAGGAATTTGAGTTTCTCCTGATTCTCAAATCTCCTGTATTGGCTGATGACCCTGAGTTTTATTTGGTGGTGTGTAACAGCTCCCCCACCCCCAGTTGAAAGGTACTGGGTAGGGTGGGCTGGTGGAAAGATATCAGGGAAATACCCACCAGGTGAAAGATACTAGGTGGGAGCTGGTTGAAAGATACTGGGGTCGGCTCACTTGAAAAAGGCTGAGTAGTCTGGGCTGAGTGGTTAGGTAAGTGGTTTATCTGATGCTTTTCTTCAATTCAGCTGTCTTAGTAGGGTTTATTGGGATAAAAATGAGGATATTACATGAGAGCATTTGCTCAAAAGAAAAGGAACAACACTTTCTGGTCAGTTACAGCTTTCTCAGAAAACAGAAATTTATGGAAGTAGTGGAGGCAGAGTCCTCATACAGTGCAATGGTCTCATAGGGAAACACCCTCATTAATTAAAAGGCTGGCTCACATAAGAACTGACCATTCAGTGATCTGATCACCCATGGTGATTTAGGCCGCCGAAGAGAGAAACCAAGCTATGTAAAAAGAGCTGAAATAATTCTGGCCCACCACACAAATTCACTAGTAAATTTTATCCCTGACAAATTCAACTTTAAAATGGGAAACCGAGCCTATCAAACACAGAAACAATGGGCATTGGGAAGCTAGCCTCCAACTAACACCCCAGCCAGGTATATGACATCCAAAACTTATACTTGCAAGAACCTACTTAATCGGTAATTAAAGGAAATTTTGCTCTAAAAATAGCCAAAAATAGACTGTTTTATTGTGTACGCAGTTGTTAGAGAAAACTAGGCTGAGAGAAAAAAAATATTTTCAGAATTCTGACCCTGAGGGAATAAGTCCTGCTCGGAAAATTTGATTTTCTCCCTGTGCCTTGAGACAAGGCTCTCAGGACTACTTATCTTATTTAGGTCATCTCTAATTCCTGGGTTTGAGGGGGATAAAAACGGGGAAATAAGCCATTTTAAATTTAACTTATTACAATGGTTATTTATAAATTACTGAGTTTTATACTGTAATACCTGATTCATGACTAAGTTTAGAAAACAGAGCTATGAGAACTCTGTTTGTGTCAGTCTATATGTCTTTACATCTTTACATTAAGATAGTATTATAAAAATTAATTTGTAAGAGAGTTCTACTTAATTGGTTTAAAGGAAATTAAGCACTTATATAAATTCTCAGAAATACAGAAGGTAACTGGCCAGGATTAATTTCAGGTTCATGTGAACTGGAAATATTCAGTATTAAATTAATACCTGGGGGGGGGGAAGCAGGCAAGATGGCGGAAGAGTAAGACACGGAGATCACCTTCCTCCTCACAGATACCTCAGAAATACAGCTACACGTGGAACTTCTCCTATAGAACACCCACCGAACGCTGGCAGAAGATCTCAGACCTCACAAAAGGCAAGAAACCCCCCACGTACCTGGGTAGGCAAAAGAAAAAAAAATAAACAGAAACAAAGAATGGGGACGGGACCTGCACCAGTGGGAGAGAGCAGTGAAGGAGGAAACGTTCCCACACACTACAAGCCCCTACGAGGGCGGAGACTGTGGGTGGCGGAGGGGGAAGCTCCGGAGCCTCGGAGGAGAGCGCAGCAGCGGGGTGCGGAGGGCAAAGCGGAGAGATTCCCGCACAGAGGATCGGTGCCGACC
>NC_041214.2:35837434-35838011 GCF_002837175.3 Physeter macrocephalus
GCCAGAGCCCCCGAATCAGCTGCTCCTTTAACCCCGTCCTGTCTGAGCGAAGGGCAGACGCCCTCGGACGACCTACACGCAGAGGCGGGGCCAAGTCCAAAGCTGAACCCCAGGAGCTGTGCAAACAAAGAAGAGAGGGGGAGGTCTTTCCCAGCAGCCTCAGAAACAACGGATTAAAGCTCCACAATCAACTTGAAGTGCCCTGCATCTGTGGAAAACCTGAATAGACAGCGAAATATCCCAAGTTGAGGAGGTGGACTTTGGGAGCAAGATATACTATTATTTTACCCTTTTTTCTTTTTTTGAGTGTGTATGTTTGTGCGTATGCTGCTGTGTGAGATGTTGTCTGTATAGCTTTGTTTCCACCATTTGTCCTAGGGTTAGTCCAACCCATTTGTTTGTTTTTTGTTTTTGTTTTTTGTTTTTGTTTCTTTTTTCTTTTTTTTAATAGAAATTTTTCTTCTTAATTATTTTTTATTTTAATAACTATATTTTATCCTACTTTATTTTGTCTTCTCCCTTTCTTTCTTCCTTCCTTCCTTCCTTTCTTCCTTCCTTCCTCCCTTCTTTCCTCCCT
>NC_041214.2:35838186-35880008 GCF_002837175.3 Physeter macrocephalus
TCCCTCCCTCCTTCCTTCCTTCCTTCCTCTCTTCCTTTCTTCCTTCCTTCCGTCCTTCCTTCCCTCCCTCCCTCCTTCCTTCCTTCCTTCCTTCTCTTTACTTTCTATTTTTTCCTCCCTTTTATTTTGAGCTGTGTGGATTAAAGGCTTTTGGCACTCCAGCCAGGCATCAGGGCTCTGTCTCTGAGGTGGGAGAACCAACCTCAGGACACTGGTCCACAAGAGACCTCCCAGATCCACGCAATATCAAACGGTGAAAATCTCACAGAGATCTCCATCTCAACACCAAGACCCAGCTTCACTCAAGGACCCGCAATGAACAGTGCTGGACACCCTGTCCCCAACAAAGAGCAAGACAGGTCTACAACCCCATCCATTAGCAGAGAGGCTGCCTAAAATCATAATAAGGCTACCAACATCCCCAAACACACCACCAGACGTGGACCTGCCCACCAGAAAGACAAGATCCACCCTCATCCACCAGAACAGAGGCACTAGTCCCCCCAACAAAGAAACCTACTCAACCCACTGAACCAACCTCAGCCACTGGGGACAGCCACCAAAACCAACCGGAACTACGAAACTGCAGCCTGCAAAAAGGAGACCCCAAACACAGTAAGATAAGCAAAATGAGAAGACAGAAAAACACACAGCAGATGAAGGAGCAAGATAAAATCACACCAGACCTAACAAATGAAGAGGAAATAGGCAGTCTACCTGAAAAAGAAATCAGAATAATGATAGTAAAGATGATTCAAAATCTTGGAAATAGAATAGACAAATTGCAAGAAACAGTTAACAAGGACCTAGAAGAAATAAAGAGGAAGCAAGCAACGATGAGCAACACAATAAATGAAATGAAAAATACTCTAGATGGGCTCAGTAGCAGAATAACTGAGGCAGAAGGACAGATAAGTGACCTGGAAGATAAAATAGTGGAAATAACTACTGCAGAGCAGAAAAAAGAAAAAAGAATGAAAAGAACTGACGACAGTCTCAGAGACCTCTGGGACAACATTAAACGCACCAACATTCGAATTATAGGGGTCCCAGAAGAAGAAGAGAAAAAGAAAGGGACTGAGAAAATATTTGAAGAGATTATAGTTGAAAACTTCCCTAATATAGGAAAGAAAATAGTCAATCAAGTCCAGGAAGCACAGAGAGTCCCATACAGGATAAACCCAAGGAGAAACACGCCAAGACACATAATAATCAAACTGTCAAAAATTAAATACAAAGAAAACATATTAAAAGCAGCAAGGGAAAAACAACAAATAACACACAAAGGAATCCCCATAAGGTTAACATCGGATCTTTCAGCAGAAACTCTCCAAGCCAGAAGGGAGTGGCAGGACATATTTAAAGTGATGAAGGAAAAAAACCTACAACCAAGATTACTCTACCCAGCAAGGATCTCATTCAGATTTGATGGAGAAATTAAAACCTTTACAGACAAGCAAAAGCTGAGAGAGTTCAGCACCACCAAACCAGCTTTACAACAAATGCTAAAGGAACTTCTCTAGGCAAGAAACACAAGAGAAGGAAAAGACCTACAAGAACAACCCGAAACAATTCAGTAAATGGTAATAGAACCATACATATCGATAATTACCTTAAATGTAAATGGATTAAATGCTCCCACCAAAAGACACAGACTGGCTGAATGGAAACAAAAACAAGACCCATATATATGCTGTCTACAAGAGACCCACTTCAGACCTAGGGACACATACAGACTGAAAGTGAGGGGATGGAAAAAGATATTCCATGCAAATGGAAATCAGAAGAAAGCTGGAGTAGCAATTCTCATATCAGACAAAATAGACTTTAAAGTAAAAACTATAACAAGAGACAAAGAAGGACACTATATAATGATCAAGGGATCGATCCATGAAGAAGATATAAAGGAAAAGATCAGTAAAAAATGCAAACACATGGAGGCTAAACTATACACTACTTAATAACGAAGTGATCACTGAAGAAATCAAAGAGGAAATCAAAACATACTTAGAAACAAATGGCAATGGAGACACGACTACCCAAATCCTATGGGATACAACAAAAGCAGTTCTAAGAGGGACGTTTATAGCAATACAATCCTACCTTAAGAAACAGGAAACATCTCGTATAAACAACCTAAATTTGCACCTAAATCAACTAGAGAAAGAAGAACAAAAAACCCCCAAATTTAGCAAAAGGAAAGAAATCATAAAGATCAGATCAGAAATAAATGAAAAAGAAATGAAGGAAACAATAGCAAAGATCAATAAAACTAAAAGCTGGTTCTTTGAGAAGATAAATAAAATTGATAAACCATTAGCCAGACTCATCAAAAATAAAAGCGACAAGACTCAAATCAATAGAATTAGAAATGTAACATTTAGCTATCTGGTTTACAGCACTCCTCGTTTCTAAAATCTTTAAATCATACCGCTTTCAGCCTTCTCCGAAGTGCTCTCAACTTCCTGTGATGTAATTCACCTAGCTGAGAAGATGGGAATTCAGACAGAACACAGAAACATTGTAGGGTCTCTGCATACTTCTGGGATACCAATCCCACTTACTAGCGTTTGGTCTGCCTTCTTCATTCCTGTAATCATCCTTGATAGAGAAGACTGAAACAAAACGAGAGTTAAGGAAGTGTTCGTTTTCTTTGTCCTCCATTACCTGGTATTTTGTCGGCAATACTACATCCATTGCTTGGTGGTCTTTCTTCTAGCACTGCCAAAAACCCCTTCCTGATTTTTCTTTACATTTTCTGTCCTGCAAGGCTGAGCTCATTTTGAACTTTAGCCATACTGGGACTATTCTTGGATGCTTCACGCTTCTTTTATTCATCTTTAGTTGTATACTCTTCATTCCATCCTTCATGTAAGTTTTCTCTAGATCTGGGATATTTTTTTCAGAGTCACCTGTGTAACTTCTGACATGTCTCTCTTTTCTCTTTCTTTTTATGATCATTTAAAGGTAAAAAAAATTGTTAGAAAGTTAAAAATTCAGTTAAAATGTAAAACTTGTGCTTTTGGAGGTTTCCAAGTACTCTTGACCCATCTTACCTTCTCTTATATAATCTCAAGTCCCTTATAGAATCCCATATAGATTCCCCTATGGAATCTCATTTTCACATTTTTAAAGGAATACCTGATTATACCGGGGTTTCTCCTTTCTACCCATCTGATATTTAAGAATAAGAAGGTTGATTTCTGCTTATATTCTTGCTACTTCTATGACGACAGACAATTCCTTTCTGTTACTGTTTTGGTCTGGAATGGCACTTCTTCCAGGTAGTGCTGAAATGTCAGCATTCAAGTTAAGAACTTCTCAAATACTGTACTTTTAATCAAATAAAACTTCACATATAATTTTTGGTATCTGTTCCCATGACTACAGTCTTTCCCTGTGCTCATTTTCTGATCTATTAGGGACACATATCTGGTTGGTGGTCTCCCAAAAACTCTCAGAAATATTGTTTCTATATTTTGCCCTTATCCTCACCACATACACTTCAACTTGCTTCCATACCAGGTTCATTAGTTTCAACATAGTTGTTATAGGCAGAATCAACTGTATCTTCTGCCTACTTGACTACCTTTTCTAACCTGTCATTTCTTTGGCCTAGGACACGCTCCACTTTTTAGTCAGATCTTAAGTCTCATCCAACTAAGTCTCAATACTACTATGAGATCATATTTACCCTGCTAGTCTATCACTGTAATAAAATGTATTACCCATGTTTTTTAGGAAAAGATCTCATGATTTTAAATACTTTTTTACTAAAAACAAATGAATAGTCATATCTTAAGATATGCCAAATTTTGGGTGAAAAATATATATAAACTTTTGTTTATCTGTAATTAAGTTATAGTCTAGTGTTCTAACACACCATGCACATACATACATTCTTCTTAAGAAAAAACATTTTAGAGTCTTTACAACACTATTTCACGATAGATTTAAATTTTTCAATAATCACTTTCACACAAACTTAGCAGGTCCTTTTCACTCACTGAATTAGAAACTGTATTTTATGAATATTTTAAAAATTAATTATCAGTTTCGTGTATCAGATTATTTCTAATTTTCTTCCTTTAGGATTCACCAAAAGCCCAGCTACGCCGGACAATAGAATGTTGTCGGACCAACTTATGTAACCAGTATTTACAACCTACACTGCCCCCTGTTGTTATAGGTAGGTTAGCAGAGAAAAGTGCAATCATGATTCTCAGTGAAATATTTTCTCTGGTTTTAACAATAAGCAAGCTTTCTAGAGTTCAACACTACAAGTTATTTTTTCCTTTTAAGATGTGATCGAAAGGTAATATGTCTTTTTCATTGTTTACTTCCATTATCAGGTCCATTTTTCGATGGCAGCATTCGATGGCTGGCTTTGCTCATTTCTATGGCTGTCTGCATAATTGCTATGATCATCTTCTCCAGCTGCTTTTGTTACAAGTAAGATAATTATTTTGATGCAAAATATTTTGTTGAATATTAGATATAAACAGTTGTTCTTAAAGCCAGTAGGCAGAAACCATTGACAATGTATTTCAGGAACCATTAACTTGTATTTTCTGGTTATCTCCTTTAATTAACTATATTATAGTTTCTTAAGGGAACAGAGGACCTTACTACTAATCAATTAATTGGACACTACATTATACTTCTTGTTATGTTCATGAGTACTTAAGATATTCTTATTTATAGAATATTGAACTTTCTTATATCTAAATTTAAAAACCTGACCCCATATATGCACTACCAAATGTAAATTAGATAGCTAGTGGGAAGCTGCCGCATAGCACAGGGAGATCACCTCTGTGCTTTGTGACCATGAGAGGGGTGGGATAGGGAGGGTGGGAGGGAGGGAGACGCAAGAGGGAAGAGATATGGGAACATATGTATATGTATAACTGATTCACTTTGTTGTAAAGGAGAAACTAGCACACTATTGTAAAACAGTTATACTCCAATAAAGATGTTAAAAAAAAAAGTAAAAAGAAAAAAGAAGGAAAAGAAATGAAGATAGCCTAAGAGACCACTGGAACAACATTAAACCCAAGAACATTCACATTATAGGGGTCCCAGATGGAGAAGAGAGAGAGAAAAGACCCGAGAAAATATTTGAAGAGATTATAGTCAAAAACTTCCCTAACATGGGAAAGGAAATAGCCACCTAAGTCCAGGAAGTGTAGAGTGTCCCATACAGGATAAACCCATGGAGAAACATGCCGAGACACAGAGTAATCAAACTGCCAAAAAATAAAGACAATGAAAAATTATTGAAAGCAGCAAGGGAAAAATGACATATAACATACAAGGGAACTCCCATAAGGTTAACAGCTGATTTCTCGGCAGAAACTCTACAAGTCAGAAGGGAGTGGCATGACATATTTAAAGTGATGAAAGGGAAGAACCTACACCCAAGATTACTCTACACGGCAAGGATCTCATTCAGATTTGATGGAGAAATCAAAAGCTTTACAGACAAGCAAAAGCTAAGAGAATTCAGCCCCACCAAACCAGCTCTACAACAAATGTTAAGGGAACTTCTCTAAGCAAGAAAAACAAGAGAAGAAAACGACCTACAAAAAACAAATCCAAAACAATTAAGAAGATGGTAATAGGAACATACATATCGATAATTACCTTAAAGGTGAATGGATTAAATGCTCCAACCAAAAGGCACAGTCTTGCTGAATAGATACAAAAACAAGACCCATATATATGCTGTCTACAAGAGACACACGTCAGACCTGGGGACACATACAGACTGAGAGTGAGGGGATGGAAAAAGACATTCCATGCAAATGGAAATCAAAAGAAAGCTGGAGTAGCAATACTCATATCAGATAAAATGGACTTTAAAATAAAGAATGTTACAAGAGACAAGGAAGGACACGACATAATGATCACGGGATCAATCCAAGAAGAAGATATAACAATTATAAATATATATACACCCAACATAGGAGCGCCTCAATACATAAGGCAACTGCTAACAGCTATAAAAGAGGAAATTGACAGTAACACAATAATAGTGGGGGACTTTAACACCTCACGTACACCAAGGAACAGATCATCCAAACAGAAAGTTAATAAGGAAACACAAGCTTTAAATGACATAATAGACCAGATAGATTTAACTGATATTTTTTGGACATTCCAACCAAAAACAGCAGATTACACTTTCTTCTCAAGTGTGCACAGAACATTCTCCAGGATAGATCACATCTTGACTCAAAAATGAAGCCTCAGTACATTTAAGAAAACTGAAATCAAATCAAGCATCTTTTCTGACCACACGTTATGAGATTAGAGATGAGTTACAGGGAAAAAACCATAAAAAACACAAACACATGGACGCTAAACAATATGTTACTAAAAAACCAAGAGA
Organism: Physeter macrocephalus; assembly: GCF_002837175.3. Classification (NCBI taxonomy): domain Eukaryota; kingdom Metazoa; phylum Chordata; class Mammalia; order Artiodactyla; family Physeteridae; genus Physeter; species Physeter macrocephalus. The sequence goes on from NC_041214.2 coordinate 35,844,581, forward strand.
TCAGTGAAGAAATCAAAGGGGAAGTCAAAAAACACCTAGAGACAAATGACAATGAAAACACGACGATCCAAAACCTATGGGATGCAGCAAAAGCAGTTCTAAGAGGGAAGTTAATAGCTATACAAGCCTACCTTAAGAAACAAGAAAAATCTCAAATAAACAATCTAACTTTACACCTAAAGGAGCTAGAGAAAGAAGAACAAACAGAACCCAAAGTTAGCAGAAGGAAAGAAATCATAAAGATCAGAGCAGAAATAAATGAAATAGAAACAAAGAAAACAATGGCAAACATCAATAAAACTAAAAGATGGTTCTTTGAGAAGATAAACAAAATTGATAAACCATTAGCCACACTCATCAAGAAAAAAGGGAGAAGACTTAAATCAATAAAATTAGAAATGAAAAACGAGAAGTTACAACAGACAATGCAGAAATACAAATCATCCTAAGAGACTACTAAAAGTATCTCTTGCCAATAAAATTGACAACCTGGAAGAAATGGACAAATTCTCAGAAAGGTAAAACCTTCCATGACTGAATCAGGAAGAAATAGAAAATATGAACAGGCCAATCACAAGGAATGAAATTGAAACTGTGATTAAAAATCTTCCAACAAACAAAAGTCCAGGACCAGATGGCTTCACAAGGGAATTCTATCAAACATTTAGAGAAGAGCTAACACCCATCCTTCTCAAACTCTTTCAAAGAATAAAGAAAATTACAGACCAATATCACTTGTGAATATAGATGCAAAAATCATCAACAAAACACTAGCAAACAGAATCCAGCAACATATTAAAAGGATCATACACCATGATCAAGTGGGGTTTATCCCACAGATGTAAGGATTCTTCAATATATGCAAATCAATCGATGTGATACACCATATTAACAAATTGAAGAAGAAAAAAAATATGATCATCTCAATAGATGCAGAGAAAGCTTTTGACAATATTCAACACCCATTTATGATAAAAAACTCTCCAGAAATTTGGCATAGAGTGAACCAATCTCAACATAATAAAGGCCATATATGACAAACTCACAGCAAACATCATTCTCAATGGTGAAAAACTGAATGCATTTCCTCTAAGATCAGGAACCAGACAAGGATGACCACTCTCATCACTATTATTCAACATAGTTTTGGAAGTCCTAGCTACGGCAATCAGAGAACAAAAAGAAATAAAAGGAATACAAATTGGAAAGGAAGAAGGAAAATTATCACTGTTTGCAGATGACATGATACTATACATAGAGTATCCTAAAGATGCCACCAGGAAACTACTAGAGCTAATCAATGAATTTGGTAAAGTTTCAGGATACAAAGTTAATGCACAGAAATCTCTTGCATTCCTATACACTAATGATGAAAAGTCTGAAAGAGAAATTAAGGAAACACTCCCATTTACCACTGCAACAAAAAGAATAAAATACCTAGGAATAATCCTACCTAGGGAGACGAAAACCTATATGCAGAAAACTAGAAGACGCTCCTTATAGAAATTAAAGATGATACAAAAAGATGGAGAGATATACCATGTTCTTGGATTGGAAGGATCAATATTGTGAAAATGACTATTCTACCCTGAGAAATCTACAGATTCAATGCAATCCCAATCAAATTACCAATGGCATTTTTTACAGAACTAGAACAAAAAAATCTTAAAATTTGTATGGAGACACAAAGACCCCAAATAGCCAAAGTCGTCTTTAGGGAAAAAACGTAGCTGGAGGAATCAGACTCCCTGACTTTAGATTATACTACAAAGCTACAGCAATCAATACAATGTGGTACAGGAACAAAAACAGAAATATAGATCAATGGAACAGAATAGAAAGCCCAGAGATAAACCCACTCACCTATGGTCAACTAATCTATGACAAAGGAGGCAAGGATATACAATGGAGAAAGACAGTCTCTTCGATACGTGGTGCTGGGAAAACTGGACAGCTACATGTAAAAGAATGAAATTAGAACACTCCCTAACACCATACACAAAAATAAACTCAAAATGGATTCAAGACCTAAATGTAAGACGGACAGTATAAAACTCTTAGAGGAAAACATAGGAAGACACTCTTTGACCTAAATAACAGCAAGATATTTTTTTGATCTACCTCCTAGAGTAATGGAAATAAAAAGAAAAATAAACAAGTGGGACCTAATGAAACTTAAAAGCTTTTGCACAGCAAAGGAAACTACAAACAAGATGAAAAGACAACCCTCAAAATGGGAGAAAATATTTGCAGATGAATCAACAGACAAAGGATTAATCTCCAAAATATATAAACAGCTCATGCAGCTCAATATTAAAAAAACAAACCCAATCCAAAAATGGGCAGAAGACCTAAATAGACATTTCTCCAAAGAAGATTGCCAACAAACACATGAAAATCTGCTCAACATCACTAATAATTAGAGAAATGCAAATCAAAACTACAATGAAGTATCACCTCGCACCAGTTAGATTGGGCATCATAAGAAAATCTACAAACAACAAATGCTGGAGAGGGTGTGGAGAAAAGGGAGCCCTCTTGCACTGTTGGTGAGAATGTAAATTGATACAGCCACTATGGAGAACAGTATGGAGGTTCCTTAAAAAACTAAAAATCGAATTACCATATGACCCAACAATCCCACTACTGGGCCTATACCCAAAGAAAACCATAATTCAAAAGACACATGCACCCCAATGTTCATTGCAGCACTATTTACAATAGCCAGGTCATGGAAGCAACCTACATGCCCATCGACAGATGAATGGATAAAGAAGAAGTGGTACATATATACAATGGAATATTGCTCAGCCATAAAAAGGAACAAAATTGGGTCATTTGTAGTGACGTGGATGGATCTAGATACTGTCATACAGAGTGAAGTAAGTCAGAAAGAGAAAAACCTATATCGTATATTAATGCATATATGTGGAACCTAGAAAAATGGTACAGATGAACCGGTTTGCAGGGCAGAAATTGAGACACAGATGTAGACAACAAACATATGGACACCAAGGGGGGAAAGGTGGTGGGTGTGGTGGTGGTGTGATGAATTGGGAGATTGGGGTTTACCTAAATACACTAATATATATATAAAATGGATAACTAATGAGAACCTGCTGTATAAAAGAATAAATAAAATTAAATTAAAAAGAAACACATAGATATATCTTTAGAGTCATCAACATTAAGTATAATACCTTTATTGTCCATAGGTTTGATAGAAGTCAAATAAGATTTTTTATCGTCACTTTGGCTAAGTGAATAACTACTGTTTCACAGTGATCTGTGATCCTATCTGACTGTTTTAAATGCTTTTTGATATTTTGTTGACAAAACTTCCCAAATCAAATTAAATTGTAATGATATTTCTTTGACCTCTAGCTAACTTTGGGATGCTTCAAAGGGCCCCTGATACACCCCAAAGAGAGTTATTAGACTAACTAGGTTCATTTGGTATGTTAAATTACATGGGAAGTATTGTCAAATTAGTAATAAATCTTCTTAGGTTATATTGTAAAGTAAATGTTATTAATTAGATATTCTAGAAATTATATGGAGTTCCTAAAATTCTGATATGTCCTGGAAAAATGTTATCAGTCATAATTTTAATTATTATCTTAAAGTTTTTATGTCACAGCAGTAATGAAGTTTCTTTGTCAATTGTGTTGTAATCAGGTTTTTTAAACCATGCCTTCCTAAGTTTTTTGTCATAATAGACAGTCATGGCTTTACTCTGATGCCTTTGCAAAAATGCTTCCTCTTCAAGAAGACTTATAGAAAGAACTTTTCGATAAATATGTTTCTGACTTTCAGATCATAATGCTAAGCTGGGTAAGAAATTAAAGAATTCTAATGGGAAATCTAATGGCTTCATAAACTGTTACCAAAATGGATTAGTTACATAGGACTGAGTGAACTGGTGAATATGATTATAATTTTCTGGTTTCTATCTGAAATATTACTGTCTTTTAATCTGTGTTTTCCAGGTATAAAGAAACTCTTCTTCTCAAGCAGTTATGACTTACAGTAATTTGGTAAATTATACATTAAACAGAAATGAAACATTTATCTTTTTTCTTTATCTGATCCCTCCAGAGAATGGAAACTCTTAGGTTCCCAGAAAGTTTATCAGATAAATTAGGAAGGCCAAGTCTTAACAGGTAGAGGAATCTCAAGGTACTTGGGGGACCTTGAAAAGGGAGGAATTCACCTAAATCTGTTAGGCAAAACCTGTGACAAGCTATTGGTGTGACTTTCCTAGCCCTGAGAGGTCTTTTAAAAGTTCAGCCTGAGGGCTTCCCTGGTGCGCTGTGGTTGAGAATCCCCAGGGGACACTGGTTCATGCCCCGGTCCGGGAAGATCCCACATGCCGTGGAGCGGCTGGGCCCGTGAGCCATGGCCGCTGACCCTGCGTGTCCAGAGCCTGTGCTCCACAACGGGAGAGGCCACAACAGTGAGAGGCCCGTGTACCGCAAAAAAAAAAAAAAAAAGTTCAGCCTGAGACTCATAAAAGTTTTAGCAAAACCAAAAAAAAATCGTATATTATCAATTACACTGATATAAATCATCAGGCCAAGTTTATTGAGACCAGACTTATTTTGCAAACAAATTAGTCTTAATTTGGCTATATGTGGTAGATATGAGGGTAATTTTAAAGAGAAAAGATTATGTTTCAATGAATATTAAATTTCAGTTTTGTTAGCTTAGTTCTGTATTTACTAAGACTCACTTCCCAGATAGTTCCTTGTTGTTATGTTATATTAATGTAAAGTTTAATCGAATTATTAAAAGAAAACTTTGTTTGTTTCTTAAACTTATCTCAGTAAGCTGTCTTTGGATGGAGATCAGCTGCCCCATGACCTTCAACCAGGGGATTATCCATACTGGAAAAGACGTAATTTAAATGACTATCTCCAACCTAGCTGAAAGGGCCTTTGTCAGGTACTCTTAACTAGCTCATGCACAGTGAAACTGAAGGGAATTGACTCTTGGATTAATCTCCACTTACAAAGGACCCCTGCACCAGACTGGTCTATAGGGAGTACTGTTGACCTCAAACTCACCTTAAAACAACACTCAAAGGAGAAACTACACTCATACCAGGACAAGAAGACGACATCAGAAGCAGACAGCTAGACCAAGATCCTTGACCTGATCCGCACAATCATTTATAATGTTTTCTTGACTTCCAGGACCTTTGCGTGTGAACCAAATGTTTTTCTATCATAGGCACAATCCTATGCTAGTTTTAAAAATCAATTCAATTGTTGAGTTTGTGGCCACCTACCTGTGTTTAGTACTTCTAGGTTACCTTGGTGGATTTCTCCACTCCAAGGATCTAATTGATTGGCCCTTAGGAAATTTATTCTAGAAGAAAGATATTATAGTCCTGTTCAGGCCACTATTGATATTACTAGGTGGGATCCTCTCACCTAATCAATTAAAAATACATATTCTGACCCTGACCATAAATATAAATTTTCCTCTAAATTTACTCAAGCTCAATCTGAGCAATAGCAAAATTTCAGCCAAGGAATAAAACGTCCCACGATTATGGGATGGATTTATGTGGTTAACACCAAGCTATAATCACTTGTTTTAAGACACTCCTTATGTTGGAAACAAATTATACTAACACAACCAGCCTAGTAACACTAGGAAATTGGGCTGGGAGACTTATGGATAGTGTCAATATATAATTTCCCTTAAAGATAAGGACTGGTACAGAACAGACTAAGTCAGATGACCTGGGGATACACTGGGCTGCACCTAATGGAAGTTCTTAGCTTAAATTCTTACTTATGACTTTACTAATACAGCTAGCTATGTTATTTGTATTTTGCTTATTTTACAAGATTGTTGTTTCTTGTATTACCAAATGTGTTACTGAGCTTCTGACAAAAATATATAGTTCTATATGAGATCAATGGTTGTAATAGTATAACTCTAGATATGGGAAGATGCAATGAGAGAATTTTTTCCTGGACCATAACAGACTAGTAACACAGGTGGTCCAGAGGCTTTTGGCTACTCTTTTTTTTTTTTTTTTTTTTTTTTTTTTTTTTGTGGTACGCGGGCCTCTCACTGCTGTGGCCTCTCCCGTTGCGGAGCACAGGCTCCGGACGCGCAGGCTCAGCGGCCATGGCTCACGGGCCCAGCCGCTCTGCAGCATGTGGGATCTTCCCGGACCGGGGCATGAATCCACGTCCCCTGCATCGGCAGGCGGACTCTCAACCACTGCGCCACCAGGGAAGCCCTTGGCTACTCTTAATAAGGCCTAGTCCAGTAATAGCACATTGGGTGGCCTATCAATAAAATCTTTGCCAAACCTGGGAATGAGCTTTCCTAACACCATGAGAAGAAATGTTCATGAAATGCCTCCCAAAAAATGGTAAAATTTATGACCATGAGGGGACCCTGCCAGCTACAAAATTGGCACTTACCATCTACCTCTACAAGGATTAAACCATGAGCCACAGCAGCTGCTGACCTTCAACACCCCCTGAAAGGAGTTCAGGGTGGAGATCAGGAATGAGGTACTCTGTGCTCTGGGAAAAACTGGCAGAACAGTCTTCAGATAGTTAGATATTTTCAGAAGATTTTATGAGCCCAGCTCTTGCCTCTCCTATCTAGAAAAGCACTAAAATCATTAACTGTGACATTTGCTCCTCCTGACTAGCAAGAAGCCTCTGTCAAAAAGTGTGCTTGACTGCACGTACCCGCCTTACCTAAAATCATATATAACACTGACCTCTCCTCTTACCTCTTTGGAGCAGTTTCTCAGAGTTATCTGAAATGCTATCTCCTGGGCTACAGTCCTCATTTGCCCCAAATAAAACTCAACTCACAATTCTCACATTGTGCATTTTTTTTTCAGTCCACAAAACAAATAACAGACTAACACATGGTGGTTACGAAGTGCTCAGAAAAGAGAGGAATTGCTCCCTGTGTGTGCAACAGTCTTCCCTTATTCTCTAAAAATCCATGGTCATTCTTAAGCAAACCTACCCCAGAACTTGGAATTGCCTTCTTCCAGTGGCCACAAGGTTTTGTATGGCCCCAGCTATGTGCTTCTTATATTCACTTGGACTATTGTTTGCTCCCCATTCCCTCTGTTCTCAATACCAACTACTTTTCTGCTGTGTGTCTTTTGAACAGGAGCAGAACAGGTGGTTTGGAGTAGAGGACATTTCTTGTGTTCCCAAAAGGACCTTTATAAGGTCAATCTGTGCTGGCTCCAATGGTACAGTTAAAGAACATTGTCCTTTGTAGAATATGTTCTTTGCTTGTCCTGCTACTTGACTTACTTGAGTTACATATCCAGTTCCTACTGAGAAGGATGGACAAATTTACTTCCTAGTAGTTAAATGTTTTACTTTTTGACAACATTGTATAGACTTCTGAGTGTTTTCCCATTGTCACAGACTTTGGAGTGAATTTAAAGGTCCATTAATCTAATCACTTGCCTACTCTCCAACTCTCCAGAGAGCCATGAGGTGTAGGAATTAAAGGCATAGGTGTAGATTTGACTCCACAAGCAATCTGTGTGTCTCCTCAAGTTCCTTGAGGTTGTTAAAACTTAGTTTCTTCCCCTACAAAATGGGGATAATAATAATAGTGCTTAACTAATAGAATTTGGGGGGACCTGACAATAAATAATATAAATAGTATGTACTATTATCTTAGCAACAGATTTTTTTTTTTTTTTTTTTTACGGTACGCGGGCCTCTCACTGTTGTGGCCTCTCCCGTTGCGGAGCACAGGCTCCGGACACGCAGGCTCAGCGGCCATGGCTCACGGGCCCAGCCGTTCCGCGGCATGTGAGATCTTCCCGGACCAGGGCACAAACCCGTGTCTCCTGCATCGGCAGGCGGACTCTCAACCACTGCGCCACCAGGGAAGCCCGCAACAGATCTTTTGACATTCAGTTAACAAATATTTATTGAGCATCTGCTATGTGCCCAGATAAGTCTTTTAAATTTATTTTCTTGAAGTATATAGCTCATTTACAATGTTGTGTTAATTTCTGCTGTACAGCAAAGTGATTCAGGTATACATATATATACATTCTTTTTCATATTCTGTTCTATTATGGCTTATCACAGGATATTGAATATAGTTATCTGTGCTATACAATAGGACCTTGTTGTTTACCTTTTCTATATATAATAGTTTGCATCTGTTAATCGCAAACTCCCAATCCATCCCTCCCCCACTCCCATCCCCCTTGGCAACCACAAGTCTGTTCTCTATGTCTGTGAGTCTGTTTCTGTTTCACAGATAAATTCATTTGTGTCATATTTTCGATTCCACATATAAATGATATGATATGGTATTTGTTTTTCTCTTTCTGACTTAACTTCACTTAGTAGGATAATCTCTAGGTCCATCCATGTTGCTGCAAATCAGATAAGTTTTAAGTTCTAGGGATACAGCAGTGAATTATAATAACAACATAACAAGGAGAGAAAGACCTGGTCTTCCTCGAGCTTACATGGGAGTGGAAGAAGCAGGTAGTACTCAGATAAACATTAACCTACGACATGACTTCAGATAGTAATAAGTTCTATGAAAAAAAATTAAGCAGCATAAGGGGAAAGAAACAGGAAATGCTATCAGATGAAGACATGGGGGAGGTCTCTTTGAAGAGCAACACTGAGCAGAGACAGAATAAAGTAAGAGTGAACATGTGGCTTCTGAGAGCAGAAGCTGAGCTTCTGAGTGTGGCTTGTGAGTAGTTGTGGAGGGGAGATGATCAAGAGATGAGAGGGAAATATTTGATTCTTCCATTTTATGTTTCCTGTTGAACTTTATTTCTTTGAGTACAGCTGTGGTTTTAGATTGAATGTCAGGTGGACTTGTTTCACATGACTTGTTGATGAGATGACTGGTTTGAGTGACCACAGAACAGGGGAAATTTGATCTCAACTCTCCTGGTGTTAGTGTAGCTGTCACTCACTACAGAGGGTTCTGCCAAGCTTGAGAGCCCAGAACCTGTGTAATAAATCAGCTGAGCTTTGTGGTGGATGACAAAGATCTCCATTTTACATGGCAAGTAGTTGCCAAGACTGAGCCACATCTTAGAGGTGATAAAAATGTGCTGTGTAAAAACAACTTCCAAACAGTAGGTAATGATGTATCATAAGCAGACATTTTTATTTCTTTTTATCATGGGTCTTTCTGATTTTAAAAGTTAATATTGATTAAGTTCCTTTCATGTTTTAGGTACTTTGTTTATGTGTCTCATTGAATCCTGACAGTAATCCCAAGAGATAGGATTTATACCTCATTTTACAAATGAGGAAAGAAGACTCAGAGAGGTTAAGTAGTTTGTCCAAGATCACAAGGATAGTAAGCAGCAGACCCAGAACTTGAAACACAGGTCATTGTTATTCCAAAGTCTATGAATTTCCACTCGCAAATTGGCAGGGAGTTTCAGTCATTAGCCAGGAGGACATTTTCCTCTGAAATTTAAATAAAGATCTCCCAGAAGAGGTTCCTCAAATCTTCATATTGTGTTGTGGATTGAAGCAGAAGGAATTAAGAATGATAGGCATTGTAACACACCAACTTTTAAAATTTATTATCATTATTATTATTGAAAAATCATTTGAATGTTTATTGCCAGAAGGACTTTATTCAGAATAAAGACTCATCTAAAATTAAACATAAAATTCTGCCTTTAGAAAGGTATTCCGTTAAGTCATTTGGAAGGCACACCAACAACAAATTACACTTTGAACTAAGGGTATAGGTTTCTCCTTCTTCCCCCTCCCCTCCCCTCTCTCCCTTCCTTCCTCAAATATTTATTGAACATTTACATTTTGACAGGTCCTGTTTTAGGCATAGGGAATACACAGCCACAGCCCCTACTCCCAGTGCTTTTCTTTCTAGATGAAATTTGTAAAAATTATAATGTGTAATTTGTAAAAATCAATTGAGGGGAAGAGTTGGCAGCTGGTGATTCGTTCTGTGCCAGTTGAAAGGAAAGCATTTACAATGGTGAAAGTTCCCCTCAGGTAGTAAAATTCATTATTTAATTGCCATAAATCCAGATTGTATTAATTCATCCTTACTATATTCATATTGTATCAAATGAATATACAGTATTGAGATAGGCTGGGACCCTTTACTGTGGGCTTGCATCTGGACAATGTCTCCTTGAGCAACAGATACAAAGAAGCTATAAAGGATTAAAAATAACTGTGTGCATGCACAGGTGGGGGCAAAGTATGAACAATAAGATACAAAAAGGCAAAAACCCAACTGCTACTTCTCAGGTGCCAGAGCAAAAGCAGGATACCACGCATGATCCCTGCACACAACACCACCAAGAGTTGGGCAAATCACGTAAGCCACCTCAGGTCCAACCCACTGACCTGCCCACCTTCACCCCATTTAGGAACCAACTTGCTCTCCACCCTTGGGGAGCGAGCAGGGGCACCTGTTACTTGTTCTTGCTCGCTCATACTGCAGTACAAGTCTTAATAAATCTTTGCCTGAATTTCTGTTTGCCTCTTATCAACTTCTAATGATTAAAGAGTCCAAGAACCGAGATAGGTAAAAGTTTCATGTGTGTTTCTGATTACAGACACCTTATTTAATATACATTGTTGATTAACATTGAATTCATGGCCAATAATATTATAATTGTTTCCTGAAGAAAACTTATCTAACACAGAATTTTCTTTTTAAGGCACATCACTGCCTCTGCACTTAGGAGCCCTAGAGAGCACTTCAGCACTTGGGGCCATTTTAAAGAGTGGAGACACCAACGAAAAGCATTTAAAAATGCAAAAGATGTGCCACTAAATAAACTGTGAAAAGGACAGTTTATAGTATGAGAGCTGAAACAAGAAGGTAGGTTTTGGTCAACATCAGCAGGTAATCCACATGCCCAGCAGGTTGTATTTCCACCACTCTGCACACATCCACCAATAACTGCTAAAGCTTCATGAGTATTGATGTGGGATTACAAATATATTTTAGCAAGTAAACATATTAACAAATGTAGACTCTTCGAACAGTGAGGTTTGAGAGTATCTAACAACTGGTAAGGTAGGAGCACTAACAAATCAGGAGACATTCAAATCACATCATTTAAGGCCCTGGGAGCTCTGGATGTTCCAGGAAGGAATACTTGGATTGTTGGGTGCTGGATCATGGAGTGTAAGGAGAGCCCAAAGGAAGAGCTGGGAGGCCAGGGATGGCATGGGGACAACAGCAACTTACTAACATTTTACAGAAGAATTCCAGTATCTTACTAATGTTTGGCTGTTCTGGCCCTTCCTGATACCAGGGTAATACCAGGCTGAGAAATCCCAAATTTTCCCCATTACTCACTATTTTGTAAGTCAGTTTGACCCACCTACACTGAAAATTTTATTACCCTTGCTTCAGACAAAAAAACTTAATTGTATTGATATTTGAAGAAGGGGGAAATCTCCTACCAAACAATTTTAATAACAATCTGTTGTCTACTGGAAAAATGATTATGTTTAAAGTGGCACCACCCTCAATCTTTGTGGCCAGGAGCTGAGCCTGCTTTGCAAGAAATCTTAGTATTGTTCAAGTTTGCAAAATGCCAGTTCATAATAGTATCACACAAGTGCATAGGGCAGTGGAAAAGAGCAGCCCTTCAGGGTGCTTCAGAGATTTGATGCAGAGATGAAAGGAGTCATAGCCTGGCCCTGGCTCCAAGCCCTCCAAGGTACAATCTGTCTTGACAGTGCTTCACAAATGTTATTTGCATGCAGACCACCGGGGAATCTTGCTAAATTGCAAATCAATTCAGTAGGTCTTAAGTGGAGCCCAACACTCTACATGTCGAATAAGTTCCCAAGAGAGGCTGATGCTGCTGGTCCATGAAGCACACTGAATATTAAGGGTCTGTGCTGGAGCAGTGATTCTCAATCACACCTGAGCATGCATCAGAATCACATAAAGAGTCTGTTAAAACTTGTATTGCCGCCCCACCCTCACCCTCAGAGTTTCAGACTCAGCAGCCTGGGGTGAGGGCCTAAAATTTTGCCTTTTTAACAAGTTCCTAAATGACAATAATGTTGCTAATCTGGAAATCACACTTCGAGAATTACTGGTCTAGACTAAGCAAGTCAGACTCTTGAATCTTGTTTCTTCCAGCTTTTTTATAGACATAATATTACTAGCCTTTCATCATGCTGGCAAAGAGCTTAAGATTCCCATGAAAGATATCACTCTAATAATAAATTCCTGAGGTCGGGCCAATATTGTTACCAATCTGGGTTCTTGGACTCTTTAATCAATAGAAATTGATGAGGCCAAATTCAGGAAAGGCTTTATTGGGGCTCATGCTGCAGCATGAGGGAGCAAGAATGAGTAACAGGTACCCTGGCTTGCTCCCCAAGGGTGGAGAGCAAGCTGGTTTCTTAAATGGTGTGAAGGTGGGCAGATCAGTGGGTTGGGCCTGAGGTGGTTTAGGTGATCTGCCCAGCTCTTGCTGGTGTTGTGCAGGGATCATGCGTGGTATCCTGCTTTTGCTCTGGCACCTGAGAAGTAGCAGTTGGGTTTTTGCCTTTTTGTATCTTATTGTTCATACTTTGCCCCCACCTGTGCATGCACACAGTTATTTTTAATCCTTTATAGCTTCTTTGTATCTGTTGCTCAAGGAGACATTGTCCAGATGCAAGCCCACAGTAAAGGGTCCCAGTTTTTGCCCTTTTTGTATCATATTTTGCCTTAACTGTGCATGCACACAGTTATTTTTAGTCCCTTATAGCTTCTTTGTATCTGTTGCTCAAGAAGACATTTGTCCAGCTGCAAGCACTGCAGCAAAGGGTCCCAGGTCCTAGGTCTCAGCCTGTCTCAAAACAAGGTTATGTATTGACCAGGTGATGAAAATGTGATCACAGGTTCCCAGGAACCTAACCCTATGTTTCTCCTAGAAGCAGTGGTTCAGGAGTCACTAATTCAGTGTTTGTGGTCAATGTATACAGCATAACTGCTGTGAGCATGAGAATCAACTGGATTTAGAATATTGCCTCAGGAGTGTGGCTTATGTTTAATCTAACCCTTGACTCTTGCTAGCTTTTCTGAACATGTAAAGAATGCCATCACTTTACCTTCTCTCTGGATTGTGAGTTTCAAAGTATTATACTAGCTGGGTGGGAATGGAGGATGGAATAGTAAGTGCTGCAGAGGGAAATTTTCTGAAAGGCGTTGTGTATGTCTGCATCTTTGCATATGATCCCTGCACACAGCATGACCAAGGGGTGGGCCGACAACCAAGCCCTCCCTCTGGCCTGATCCAAGGCAGCATTTACTGTTTCCTACGTATGGTTAATTGATTGTGAGTCTTAAGGGGAAACCCCATGAGCCAGTGATGGAACTGTCAGGAGGGATAGAGAGACATTTAGACTTTGGGCCAATGGTCCTTGCAAAACTCATAGTTCCTTTAGCAACAGCATGGATGTGAGAAGCCATGGTCTCTGCCCTTGAGCACACTAACCCATGAGCAAGACAGACAGGTAAACAATTCCCACCCTGTAATCATGGCAAACAAGGGGGGATAGAATGTTGGGGATGGGGGGGCTGGTGAGTGGACCCCATGATCAGGGGTTTGGACCTTGCACTGTAGGCCATAGTGTAACAGGGAAGAGCCAATTTTGACTCCATGTTGGATCTGTTTCTTTGACTTTAACCTTTGCTTTTCATTGCTTTTGTTATTATAATCATACATAATGGCCTGCCTCAGGGAAATCTGCCCCTCTGTCTGAATGTTAAACTAAGGTGCCTTTGTTCAGCTCACTGGGAGACAATCTAACCCTGCCCAAGTGTGAGTGGCTGCAGAAAAGAAGAAATTAACACATCCTCTCCTCACTGCTGGCCAAGCCAGGCAAAACTAATGGCCTTTTAACTTTATTTCCTCAACTCCTCCCCCTCTCTGTTCTATAAAAGAAACTGGCACCCAGCCCCCATAATATGCTTCTTTTGAGACACTAGTCTGCCATCTTCTCGGTCTGCCAGCTTTCCGAATAAAGTCGCTATTTCTCGCCTCAAAACGTCATATCCCGATTTATTGGCCTATTGTGCGGTGAGCAGAGTGACCTTGGACTCAGTAACAGTAGGAGAGCAGTATGAGGTCTGAGCTTAGGAAAGGTCACTCTGGCAGCCATGGGAAAGGTAGATGGGAGGAGGGAGGTTTTGTGCTACCATTAGTGCTGGTGATTTACACCCAGTTCACTCTGCCCCTCCAGAGAAATCTCCATGTCCTGGGAAATCCACAGGGGTTTCTTCCTCTGGTCTGTATCTCTAATTTTAACCTTTTCAGGCTTGAATGGGCATGCAAAGTGCATTGAAATGCAAATTCTGATTCAGTGGTTCTGAGTGGAGTCCAAGTTTTTGCAGTTCTAAAGAGTTCCCCAGTGATTCCAATGCCACCAGTCCATAGACACACTTTGGGGAGAAAACTCCAACTTGCTTCCACACTGGAACAACCTGGGTTTAAAAAAAAAAACACAAAAACTTATGTCTGGGACCACCCATGAGATTCTGGTTTAATAGATGTAGGGTGTAGCCTGAGCAACGAGAATTTTAAAAGTGTCCCAGGTGAAGGACCAGGTTTGTTTGGTTGGTTTATTTTTTAAATTTTACTAGAGGATTCAGGAATCTGGAACCACCAACCACGCGGGATTGGCAGTGAGTGGATTCAGTGTCCTGGGAGGGAAGGAGTGATTGCTTCACCTGGGCTTGTGCTGGCTGCTGTAGGTTGGAGTGGGCTGTAATGGGACGCTACTTCCCTGCTCATTGTGCTTCCCAAAACCGTGGTCCCTGGGAGGGTAGGCAGATCCCAGGGATCCATAATCATTGCCTGGTAGTGCTGGTTTCACTTGTCAGCTAAATTGTTTCTTAAGAGCAAGGGGGAGACCGTTTTCCTAGCTTTTTGGCTCTTCCCCTTAACTCTTCTCTCCCCATCTTCATGGCTTGTTGTGATAGATACCGACTTTAAACCTCCTCCTCGAGAGCCACACCAGCTACCTACTCCCACGCTCTGTACTTCAACAAGCCTTGTTATTCCATGCAGGTTATTTCTTTCCCATGCCTTAAAGTGCTAGCAAGGAGTCCCAGTATAATGTTGCATAGAAGTGGTAAAAATGATTGATCACCCTTGAGTTTTTCCTGACTTTATAAGAAATTATTTCAATGTGTTACCACATTTCCTCTTATTTCTGGAGGGGAGGAGGAAATTTCTTTATTAGGTTAAAGAAATTTCCTTCTATTCTTGATAGAGTTAGGAATTTTTCTTTTCTTAAAATTATGAACATTATTGATGTTCATCAAATGTTCTTTTTTATCTATTGAGAGGTGACACTTTTCTCATCAAGTTTACTAAGGTAGAGAATTACATTAAAGGATTTTCTAATGTTAAACTACTCTTGCATTCCTGGAAAAAAATCAATTTTGTATGTATTATCTTTATTACACATCACTGGATTTGCTTTGTTAGAATTTTGTTTACCATTTTTGCAAAAATAACATTTTTATATAGTAATGAGTGAGATTTTCCTGTAACTTTTCTTATTTGTACTTTGTCAGTTTGGGCATCCAGATTTTGCTAAATTCATTAAATAATTCTCTATTCCTTATTCCCTAAAAGAGTTTCTATAAGACTGGAATTATTTGTTTCTTGAATGTTTGATAAGCTTGATTGTTAAGCCATTGGAGCCTGGGTTTTTGGGGGGTTTTTTTGGTAGATTTTTAACTAATGACTTAAATTCTCTAACAATTATAATGTCCACTGATTTTGGCAGTGTAAATTCTCCCACTGTGGCTGTTAACAAGGTATCAACAGTTAACAATCACCTCACAAAATTCCTTAATACTTAATAATTGGCTCCTGGATTTAACTGTGAGATGACTCCAGGACACTCATTTATAGGGCTATTATCTTTTGGGATTTTTGTTGGAATTGCATTATATTTTTTCTAGAAATTTGTCCATTTCCTCTATTTTCAAGTATATTGACTTAAAATTGCTCATAATATTTTCTGGATACCTTTTAAATCTCTACATTATATTTAACTATGTATTTTTTATTCTTAATATTATGTTGGGGGCTTTTTTTCTTGATCAATCATGCTAATGTTTGTTAACTTTTGTTTTTATCCTCTTTATATTTGTTTTATGATGTATTAATTTCTAACTTATCTTTATTTTTCCTTCTATCTACTTTCTTTGGATTTATTCTGTTACTTCTTTCTTAACTTCTTGTTGGATGATCTGTCAGCCAGGGTCCTGACAGGGAATAGATGGCATACTCAAAGAAAGAGTTAATTGAAAAAAGTTCAATGGAGACAGTACATAGATTTGACAATGGTAAGGAAACCAACTAGAGATGAAACAGCCAGAATTCACAGCAGTAGGAAGCCAGTATTACTCCTCAGCCTGAGGGGAAGATGGAGTGCTTTCAGACCCCCTGATGAGACCTGTAGCCTTGGGAGAGGGGCTGCTCAAGGAGAGCTATGACCTTAGGCAGAGCAATGTAGATTCTGCCAAAACCATGGTTCAGTAAGGAGGGAGCAGAGAATAAATAACCTGATCTCTCTTGTCCCTAAAGATGAGCCTCATGGGGGCACAGAATGATGAAGAGAAGGGCAACCGATGGATCTGTAACAGGGATGAGCAAATTTTGACTCCATGTTTGATCTTTTTCTTTGATTTTAGCCTTTGTTTTTCATTGCTTTTGTTATTATAATCATGCATAATGGCCTGCCTCAGGGAACCCTACACTCCTGTGAATGGCTACAAGAAAGAAGAAATTAACACATCCCATCCCCAAGGCTGACCATTCCAGGAGATGTTTTGCAAGACTGATGGCCCTTTTTTACTTTACTTCCTCCCCACCTCTCTTTCTCTATTCTGCCTTTTTACTTTACTTCCCTCTCTGATTCTATAAAAGAAACTGGCATCCAGACCCCAATAAGATGGGTTTTGGGGGACCCTAATGCATCTTCTTCTCAGTCTGCTGATTTTCCAAATAAAGTCATTATTCCTTGCCTCAATACCTCATCTCCTGATTTATTGGCGTGTTGTGTGGCGAGCAGAGTGGGCTTGGACTCGATAGCACATTCATGGATTTTGGTATGCTTGAGGGTCCTGGAACCAATCTCCCACAGATACCAAGGGACAACTGCATGCCTATTAGTCCTCATTAGATCAAGTGTCTTCTTTATTCAAATCTTCTATGTCCTTACTGATTTTTGTCTCCTTGATCTATCAATTACTGAGAGCAGTGTATTAAAATCTGTCATTATGATGGTAGATTTTTTTTTCTATTTCTCTTTTCTTTCTGTCAATTTTAATACATTTGAAAAACATTATATTAGAAAGATAGAATTTAGACTCATTTTTTCTTCCTGGAGAATCCCACTCTTTGTAATATGTACTGACCATCTTCATCATCTGTTGTTCCTTTTTGTCTAAAAGTCTGTTTTGTATGTGTTGCTCGCTCTGGTGGAAACAGCTTTCACATCCTCCTTTCACCTTTCTTACCCATCCTTCAAGTCTCAGCTTCTCTGTCATTTCCTCAAGAAAACTTTCTCCACAGCCCAGACTAGGTCAGCCTTCTGTTTATGTGAAGGATTTAGCATCTTCTTTGTCTCTGTTCAGTTATTTTCATGGTTTGTAATTCTACATTTGACTATTTGATTTCACACCTGTGTCCCTCAGAAGACTGTAAGGTCTATAATGGCAGGGTTGGTGTCTGCCTTTGTTCACAATGTGTTTCCAGCACCTACAACAGTTTTGGAAGTCAGTAAGTTCTCACTAAGAATGTGATGAATAAGTATGTGGAGTGAAAGCTGATTGTAAAAGTTGTGTAATCGTTTGTTAAGGCTGCTGTAACAAAGTACCACAAACTGGGTGGCTTAAACAACAGACATTTATTCCCTCACAGTTCTGGAGGTTATAAGTCCAAGGTCATGGTGTCAGCAGGGTTGGTTCCTTTGAGGGCTGTGAGGGAAGGTTCTGTTCCAGGCCTCACTCCTTGGCTTGTAGATGGTCATCTTCTCTGTATGTCTCTTCACATGGTCTTTCCTCCATGCATATATCTATGTCCCAATTTCCCCTTTTTATAAGAACACTGGTCATAGTCTCCCCTAATGACTTCATTTCAACTTGATTACCTCTGAAAGACCCTGTCTCCAAATAAAGCCACATTCTTAGGTGTTTGGGATTAGGATTCCAACACGTGAATTTGGTGTGGGGTGGGGACGCAATTCAACACATAATACATGCTTATAGGCTACTTCCTTTCCTGGACAATGGAGTTTGAGGCTGTGAGGTATAGCAAGTTCATGATGTATGTGTGTGTGTGTGTGTGTGTATATATATATATACATATATATATGTGTATATATATATATATATACATATATATATATATATGTATATATATAGGGAATATGTTTTAAAGGAACAGAGTAGGGAGAGACCCAGTGAGTAAGAGGTAGGTCCAGAATACAAACTCTTCCACCTAAAAGAGGTGTGCTTCTTTTTATATCTGGATATTTACTTTTTGCTTTTGTGGGATAACACGTGGAACACAGGGGATTTAAAAATGAAATATAGGGACTTCCCTCGTGGTCCAATGGTTAAGACTTTGCCTTACAATGCAGGGGGTGCAGGTTCAAACCCTGGTCAGGAAGTTAGGATCCCACATGCCTCACAGCCAAAAAAACCAAAACATAAAACAGAAGCAATATTGTAACAATATTGCAATATTGTAATAATAAAGACTTTAAAAACGGTCCATATCAAAAAAATCTTTAAAATATAAAAAAAAATAAAAATGAAATATAGATCTAGGGAAGTTTTTCCCAATTTCTTACATAATGTGTGAATAAAAGATTTCATGGTAAAACACGTTTGGGAAACGTTGTAGACACTCTTCACCCTCCTAGAGTTACAAGCCACAGGGATATGTTAAAGACCCTGAGAAATCTTGGGGTGATGTGACCAATCATTTTTTTGAATTCAGTATTTCTTGAAATTATTTTAACCAAGGAATCCCTTAATTTTTGCATAATAATTTACTAATGTACTGTATCATTTGATCAGGTAGGTTTGGTAAATGCTGGCCTGGGTTGTTTCCGTGTGTGGGAGAGAAATGCTCTCCTTGGTGACTTCCTTTCTGTCTTTCTTCTCCTTGTAATAGGGCTCCCTCTTCCCATTTACACTTTATCAGTGCTTAGACCTGTCACATTTAGGTTTTGTATGAATGGCAAATGCTCTTGCTGTGGTTTATAGTTTCAGCTGCTGTCATGAGAGATGGTGTTTGTATTTATTGGTATAAGTTTGTTTATAAGGAACATTACAGGAAATTTGTAAAGAAAGCCTCCTTTGCTCCACTTAGAAACTGTGAGCCCAAAACACAAGATCTTTTCTGGGTCTTTATGAGTCTCAACGATGATGTGCATGGTAGTCATGCATCTGTTGCAGGCTTTTCTTTGTTAAGATCCCAATTTTAAGAGCATCAACAGTATAAAATTTCACTCCTGAGTGGGTGGATGATTTTAAAATGACAGATGAGAGAATAAAATTTGATTGCTATTAATTCCCTTAAGGCTAATTTCACAGGTTTTGTGAGAAGTGAGAGCAGACATTCTATAGCATCTGCTCCTTCCTGCATTCCTCCCACTTAAGCGTAACCAGATGAATTGCTTGTGGAAATCCCCAGTCAGGCAGCTATAGTCGTCTTGGAGATGGAAGATCAACATTTTGGTGAGTACAATTAGGGAGCAAGGGAATCATTGCATATTGACATCAACTCATCACCATCTGTGACACACCAGAAATACTCCCCTTAAGCAATACCTGGACATGACTGCTTGAGATGATTCATGGGATAAAAAGAAGGCTGAGGAAAAAATGTGAATTCCCTGGCCTTCAGCCTGGGAGCTCAGTTTTCCTTTGTTTTAGGTCCAGAATTATGGTTCTGACTGTATATCTCTCTGAGGAGATGAGGCCTGGTCTAAAGGACCCTGGGAAAGCCAGGATTCAAGGGGCCAGCTGAGAGGTTTAGGGAATCTTTGGGGTGAATTTGGTCCAGGAAAGAGATGTGAACTTGTGTGGACACCCCTAAACGGTTCTCTTAGGAAGGATTCTCCAGAGACCACTTGGTTTCTCCAATTCTAGGGTCCTTCACCTTAGAAATGAAGTGATAAGTGTAAGAACAACTGCCATCGATTGCCTACTATGTGTCAAGCACCCAGCTAAGTGCTTTACAGTCACTGTCTTTTAAGCTGTTAAATCACCTTATGATGTGGCTTCTGTAATTATCTTTATTTTGTAGATGTTGAAACTGAGGATCAGAAAGGTAAAGCCTCCTGATCAAAGTCACACATAGCTTGGACTCACATCCAGACCTGTCTGACACCAGAACCCCTGCTCTGAACCACTATGCATGTTGCCTAATTGTGTGTGCATACAGTGTTTTGTGAGTGGAAATATTTTTTCCCTTTCATCTCCTAATTGCTACTGTGATGGTGTGGGGCAAGGTACAAGGTCCTATGATTCTCCTGCTGCAGAGGAGGAAACTGAGGCACAGAGAGGCTGAGAGACTTCCTCAAGGTCCCAAGGGCAAGTGACAGGATCAAGGCTGGGACCCATGTGTCTCCAAGTCTGGATTCTCTCCACCACTGCTTCTCTTAGAAATCTGCTGTTTTCCAGCCTCTGCTGCTTCTCTAGGCTGAAGGTGTGGTCAGGGGGAGCATGTAATTGAGTCAGAACCCAATTAATTAGGAAGAGTACATGGTAAGTCCCTTAGAATGGAAAACTTCCCATCAACAAAACCTAGAGTTTTAGTCTGAAATACAACTGTATTACTGACCTGCTCCTTAGTGTTCCTCCTTGTGTTAACAAACTTGATGTGATAAAACTGTAACAAAACCGAAAGTTGCCTAACAGAATCAGTCAGGTTTTACTTTATTGTCAGGGAGTGAATGCATATGTAGAAGTGAGAGAAACAAGGGAGGTGGGGGGCCGGGGGCAGCATGCAGTGAGGAAGAAAAAGCAACAAGCTGCGAGCCTCTGAAATGGAGCAGTAGTCTGAATGACTGCATTTAAAAAAACCCTGTGAATTAAACTTTAGAGGTTTAAAAAACAAAAAATAAAATCCTGATAGATTGCAGTCAAGGTGCTCTTCTCGCCTTTACCTTTTATTGATACATACTAAAGCATTTATAGATGAAATTATATGTCTGAGATTTTATTCTGCATCATCCAGAGGGTGGGGGTGAATGGATGAGGTAAGTAAACAAGATTGGCCACTTGTTGATAATTGTTGACATTGGGTGATGGGTACATGGGAGTTCATTATATCATCTCTGCTTTTGTGTGTGTTTAACAAATTCCATGGTAAAAAGTTTTAAATTTTTAAGAAACTGTTTCACCATAGCCAGCTAGTGCCATCTATGGGTGATCCATGGAAACTGTCCTATAGGGGAGGAAAACCAGAAAGGCTAAAATCTACAGAGTGACTTAAGAAATGAAAGACTTGTCCACTCAGTTACTTCAAAGAACTAAGCAGTGGGCAGCTGATGGGCTGGCTTCTAATTTTGGAGTCAGAGGGTTGGGAAGAGAATGAAATATAAACTTTCCGTGCCTAAATCACAGGTACAGACCTTAACACAATATCTGGTCAGCTGTTAGTACTCACTGAATGTTCA
Organism: Physeter macrocephalus; assembly: GCF_002837175.3. Classification (NCBI taxonomy): domain Eukaryota; kingdom Metazoa; phylum Chordata; class Mammalia; order Artiodactyla; family Physeteridae; genus Physeter; species Physeter macrocephalus. The sequence continues at coordinate 35,866,288 of NC_041214.2, forward strand.
TGGATAAATGAATGTGTGATTAATTTATTGACAACAAAGCAATTTTTGCAGAAATGGAATGGGTCATATTGAAAAATTCATGGGATTGGGGGTCCAGAGTGTTGATTCAGACACACCAGTTAATTTAAAAGTTATGTTTGCTTCATCTGCAGGAAAAAAATAGCATACTTGCACATTTTTTTCTTGTCTTTCTTTCTTCCCTCAATTCCTCCTTCCCTCTTTCCTTCTTTCCTTTTTTGACAGACCTTAGCAAATCAACAGATTGGAGGGTCACACAAATTCTATTATAAATAATTTTGACATTAGAAAATATGTTTTCTGAAATCATCTCCACACTACTTTTTCTTAATCTTCCTTAGGTTATTCAAGGTCTGTAACAGGAATATTTTTCCAGAGCTCAGGGTCAGTGTGTATACTTTCCTCTCATTGAATTGATTCTCTTCTGCCCAAATAGCCTACTTGCAGGTTAAGCATCATTTCTAATCAGGAAAAGAATGGGAAGACAACCATTTAGATATCTATTTTCTCCTGTCTCTTTACTTTTCTCATTCAGTCCTCACAAACACACTGTCATGTTGGTATTTTTATTACTTTGCCAGACCAATACCACAGACTGGGTGGCTTAACCAACAGACATTTATTTCCTCACAGGCCTGGAGGCTGGAAGTCCAAGATCAACTTGTCTGCAGAGTTAGTTTCTTCTGAGGCCTCTCTCATTGGGGTGCAGATGGCTGCCTCCTTGCTGTGTCCTCACAAAAGTAGTCAGATCATCTAACTACAATAAGTAGTTAAGGGACACACAAAATTAAAAGTTTTTAAATATGATGTCAAAAAAGTGAAACAGGGAGTGAGGTAGTGTAGTAAAAATGTAGTGTTTTTAAAATGCATTCCAATTTAACTGACCATAAACTTAAAATAAAATGCTATATGCATAGGTTGTTATAAATGAACCTCATGGTAACCACAAATCAAAAACATATAATAGATACAAAAAAAAATAAAGAGAAAGGAACCTAAAAATAACACTAAAGAAAATCATCAAACCACATGGGGAGAAACCAAGAGATGAAGAAAGGAACAGGGAAGAACTACAAAAGCATCCCGAAAATAATTAACAAGATGGCAATAAGTACATACCTATCTTGTAGTTCATACCCTACAAGATGTACCCAATACTTGAAGGCTAGGTATATACTGACATTTAAAAACAATGATTTTTCTTATTTAGTATGTACTTTTTGTGGAAAATTTATTTGCTTAATGTTCTTAGAGAATTGGTGAATAACACTACCTGTGATTTTACATATGGACATAATCACTGTTACTTTTTAATCACTTTCTGTACCATTCTATTTCTCTTTTGTTCAATGTGTATAGACATACACATACTTACAAACATGTACTGTGTGTATGACATGTGCATACACACACATGCATGCACACACACTGTAGCTAGTGGCTGTGTCATTGAATTCAAGTTCATGTGCCCAAAGCACAGTGAGGCCAAACAAACCAAAACATTGGAATTTGGATCAGAGAAAGGTCTATTGAGGGACCAAGCAAAGCAAACAGGCGGCTCATGCTCAAAATACCTGACGTCCCTGATGATTTTCAGGGAAGAATTTCTTTTTTGAATTTTTGAATTTTATTTTATTTATTTTTTTATACAGCAGGTTCTTATTAGACAAAATAATCTTGAGAAAGAACAATGGAGCTGGAGGAATCAGAATCCCTGACTTCAGACTATACTACAAAGCTACAGTAATCAAGACAGTATAGTACTGGTGCAAAAACAGAAATATAGATCAATGGAACAGGATAGAAAGCCCAGAGATAAACCCACACACATATGGTCACCTTATTTTTGATAAAGGAGGTGAGAATGGAAAAAAGACAGTCTCTTCAATAAGTGGTGCTGGGAAAACTGGACAGGCACATGTAAAAGAATGAAATTAGAACACTCCCTAACACTGTACACAAAAATAAACTCAAAATGGATTAGAGACATAAATGTAAGACTGGACATTATAAAACTCTTAGGGGAAAACATAGGAAAACACTCGACATAAATCACAGCAAGATCTTTTTTGATCCACCTCCTAGAGTAATGGAAATAAAAACAAAAATAAAAAAATGGGACCTAATGAAACTTAAAAGCTTTTGCACAGCAAAGGAAACCAACATGCCCATTGACAGATGACTGGATAAAGGAGGTGTGGTACATATATACAATGGATTATTACTCAGCCATAAAAAGGAATGAAACTGGGTTATTTGTAGAGATGTGGATGGATCTCGAGACTGTCATACAGAGTGAAGTAAGTCAGAAAGAGAAAAACAAATATTGTATATTACCGCATATATGTGGAACCTAAGAAAAATGGTACAGATGAACCGGTTTGCAGGGCAGAAATTGAGACACAGATGTAGAGAACAAACGTATGGACACCAAGGGGGAAAAGTGGCAGGGGGGTGGGGGTGGGGGTGTGATGAATTTGGAGATTGGGACTCACATGTGTACACTATTCAGAGAAGAGTTTTTAAAAGCAACTTTTACAGTGAGGGCTACAGGGTGTGTGACTTTCTTCTGATTGGTTGGTAGTGAGGTAACAGGGTGGTGTTCTAAGAATGTGGAATCCAGGACAATATAGACATAGAATATTTCCATCATTATAGAAAGTCCTGCTAGACAGTGTTGCTCTAGACTCCACCAGCTGTCTGACCAAATGAAAACTGCATACTATTCATACATATTATATATATATATATAATAATATTTCTGAAATGAACTGTGGTGTAACGAATCAGCATTTTATGGGGAAGCATTAAATGAGATATGTTTCTACCTATAAAAGTTTGAGACTAGTTGAGTTTCATGTAAATATTACTGAGTGCCCACTATGTGTCAGAACTGTGTTAAGCTCTAGAGATAACAAAGTCATGAATCAGATTCCTGCCTAGGAGGAGTTCATCATCCAAAAGAGGAAACATACAGGTAAACAAATATTATATTGCAGTATGATATGTGTTACCATTGAAGTGTGTTTGAAGTATAGAGTCAGCACAAAGAAGGTTTAATAAACTATCTCTACCTTGAAGGTGGGAGAAAATTGGTATTTGAAGTACGTGAGGGAACAGGCAATATGTTAATCTAATTGGAGAAATAAAGATCTAGGATGATTTTCAGTTCATTCCAGGCCATTGTAAAAAGGAATAAACAAACTGGTTTCTGGTCTAAAGGGCAAATGGTGAGCTGTGTTCCTAAGTATCAATAATTCAAGATTTGTTATTGCTAAATTGGAAGACGGGTTAGATTGGTGGGATTAGGAACACCAGCTGAGTTAATGTCACAGACTCTGTGTATTAACTGGGAAGCAATTGTTTAGAGAAGATGTGAGTTTGGTAACAAGAAAATAGTAACATGACTACTGAATCAAGACATGAAAGAGAATGAGATGTTGAATGAATTGGGGATAATGGCACACTAAGCTAGGGAAGTGAGGAAGAGGCAAGAAAGGGTAAACTGTATTGGGAAAAAACAAAAGGGTCTTCTCTGACCCTTCTTTACCCTGGGTAGACAGGACATCTTGGAGAGAGTTCTAAGGGGATGAAGTTGCTGGAGAAGAATGGAGAATAGGCTGGCCTCCCAGAAGCCTGCTGGGTGGATGTGGATAGCTGATGGAGAAAAAAGTATAGCCTCGGGAGAGGTTAGAAAATGGAAATGCCTTTTTTCAGTGCTGAAAAATCTCACCGAGTCTTACTGTTATTGCCCTTATGCAAAGTTCCATCTTCCTCATTTGTCTGGGGCAGATATAAGTGATTCTCTCTCCTTCTGGACAGGAATGTAACTACTTAGCCCAGGGAACAGAAGATATCACTACCAAGTGGGTCTCCCCACCACCATGCTCAGGAAAAGAGCATGAAAGGCTTCCTACATCTGAATGTGAATTTTTGGATGCCAATCATTTAGAGGAAGGCTAAGGAAAATACCCCTTCTGTGACACAAACTAGGATTGGGTGTAAGCTGAGGCAGAGGGACAGACTAGGGAATTTAAGGGCTGCTTAGAAGGAAGCACAATGGATGATGGAGAGTGGAAGGGGCAGTAGTGAAGCAAGAAGTGACAAGTGCCTAGCTCGGGATATCTGTTCTCAAAGAATGACCTTTGAGACACTTCCTCCTCCAACCTCCAGAGCTCCAAATAAACTATCTGACTCATGATATGAAAACCCACATCATTCAACTGTACCATTAACAGAGGCGACTGGCTCTGCAGGACCACTGCTGATGCAGTTTATATTCTCTGGGTTTCCAATTTGAAGGAACTGTAACTATAGAACAGAATAAAAAGTCTCGGGCTTCCCTGGTGGCGCAGTGGTTGGGAGTCCGCCTGCCGGTGCAGGGGATGCGGGTTCGTGCCCCGGTCCGGGAAGGTCCCACGTGCCGCGGAGCGGCTGGGCCCGTGAGCCATGGCCGCTGGGCCTGCGCGTCCGGAGCCTGGGCTCTGCAACGGGAGAGGCCGCAGCGGCGGGAGGCCAGCGTACCGCAAAAAAAAAAAAAAAAAAAAAAAAAAAAAAGTCTCAACAGGTGCTTTTTAAATCTCCATGGGAACTCTCTCATTGTCTAAGGCAGTGGTTCTCAAAGTGTGGTCTCTGGACCAGCAGTGTTAGCATCACCTGGGAAATGGTTAAAAGTGCAGATTCTCAAGTCCCACCCTGACCTACTGTATCAGACACTCTGGATCTTACCTTTGAGCCTTACAAGTCTTCAACACCTAGCCAACTGAAAACACATCTCCCCCAAAGTTCTGTAATCCCCATGTCCCTTAGCTTTAACCAGGTTACTATTTTGGAATTGTTAGGAATTTTAAAAATTGGGGGGCACGTTTCATCCTTCTCACTTGGAGCACACAAAGGAATATCTAATAAATTGAAAAAACTCAATGCTTCTCTCTCCTCACCCATTGCGAGTACTCTTAGCACATAAAATAAAAAGACAACTTTATTAGTAAAGGAAATCCATAGCAAATTGGAAAGCTGCAGATGCCACATTAAGATCAAGATCTTGCAAAATGCTTATTCGTATGGTACATACAGATATTTTGTAAAATTCATGGAAAGGGAAGAAGAAAGCAGGGTGGAGAGGAGTGGGCTGCAGAGGCATCAGTGACACCTGCTGCTCAGTCTTGCACCTTCCTGCAGGTGCCCTCATTATTCATCCTTGAAAAGGGTGTTTCTCACCCTGAAAGCAATGCTCCGCCAGCAGGCCTGCTCTGACTACCTGGGGCATCTTCACCTTCTGCTGCCTCAAGTACCAGCCATATTTTCTCCCTGTGCCTCCACTTCCTCCTTCTTTCTTTTGTGAGATTGCCAGTACCTTCCTGTCTATGCTGGGCCAAGGTAGAACACATCTTGGCCCTTCCTACTTCTACTGGCCACCTGATGACATGTCCCCCTCCCATTACCTTAATTGTGGCCTTGATGGGAGAGAGCTATGTTTATTCAACACATACATACTACCTTTTAGCTAAAGAAGGACTCAATTCTAATAATGCTTTACAGGTTGCTAGATTTATCAAATAGAAATGCAGATAAATATGTCCTATGCCCTGCTGTATAGCATGGGTAACTCTACTCGGTACTCTGTGGTGACCTGGATGAGAGGTCAGTGCAAATGGGAGGGGATATGTGTATACATATGGCTGGTTCACTTCGCTGTGAAGCAGGAGCTAGTACAACATTGTAAAGCAACTATACCACAATTTAAAAAAACAAGTATGTCTTATGCAATACTTGGGATGCAGTTATACTAACAAATTATTTGTTGTTTATCTGAAATTCAAATTTAACTAGGTGTCTTGTATTTTACATGGTAAGTTCACTTCCAGGGAACTTCTACTTTCAGCAGCCTAAACCAGGACAGGCAATTTCTCTTAGAAAGGAACATATTTAGTCATAAAAATAAGGACAAGCTTATCTGTATACTAGCCACGTGTTGCTACATACTGATTACATATTGAAATGATAATATTTTCATATATCAGATTAAAATGTATTATGAAAATTAATTTCACCTGTTTGTTTTTGCTTTTTAAATGTGGCTACTAGAAATTAAAAATTTTGCTTGCATTTGCAGTCTGCATTACATTTCCAATGGGCAACTCTGGTCTAGAGTGGAAGCCAAGTCAGGGAGACCTGATGACCATCAGGCCAGGAGCCAGGTGCCAGCCTGCACTGAAGGAGTTAGATTCTCCTCATTAGAAGCTTGTGTGGCTGAAATGGTTGGGGGTGTACAGAATCCTTGAGTGTAGTGTGTGTTCACAAAGTTTTCATTGTTTTTCTTTTCTATCCTGACCAAACCTTGGGGGTTTTTGAGTGATTATAGAACAAATAGGATTGGGACTGATGTTTCCTATTAAGTATATTTGCAGTTGAATTATGACATTAGATTGAGACACAGTGGGAGGAGGCAGGATGGGGCTGATGCAAGATGGTTAGTTGGGAAAGGTTCTGGTTCCTGGAAGCTGTGCTGAGTTGTTCTTGTTTACTCCTTCTTTTTCTTTCTTTCGTTTTATGATTGCACATTGTTGGTGTCAGGACAGCTCTGACTATATTTGCTAGAAGCAGATGTCCACATTAATTTAGAATTTTAGAGATTGAAAACCAGAGAGGGTGGCACTATGAAATATGGAAGAGGCAAATGAAAGTTTTGTCAGCCAAGTTCAATCTCTGTGAGTCTCCTGACTTCTGAAAACTATTTACAGAACTGGGTTCTTGGAAGTGGGACATCTTTTTATAACGGACAATATTTTAGGGTTTCAAAGTTTAGATCTAGGACTTAAATTCTCCTTGATCTCCCACTCTCTTCCTCCTCCAACTGCCTAAGCTTCTTCTGAAGTTCTTGAGAAGTAAGGGAACATTAGTGAAAGCAAAGAAACAAAAATCCAAGACCTTGTGGAGGCCAAGGGCTCAGTCTATGGTCAAATAACCTGGCCTTTGCCAAGTTTCATTTAAAATCTCTATGCCAACCATGTCAACCTGAAGAATCAGCTCTCGGCTGCAGGATCCACTATCTCGCCATTTCCACTTTTTCTCCCTGGTCTCATTACTCTCTGCCTGCGTTGCCACATTTCCACCCACAGATGCCTTCTAGTATACGATGTCCAAGATGTCAGGCCAGTGGGAAGGAGTTGCTGCCACATGCCTTATCAGCTGTCAATCTAGTGAATCTAGTGGTTATTTCATTAATCCACAGCCTTCCCCCAACCCTAGATCTTCTTTTTGACATTTTTGTTATTAATTTGAGGACTACTATAGTACACGTGTGACACATGGCTTTTCAGTAAGAAGAGCTGATTCAGTAATAGACTGGCAGAATGAGACACAGGGCTGTGTGCCAGATTCCATTTGGGAGAAGGAGAACATCTCACTTCCCTTGAAGCCTTGAGATCTCAGACCCAAAGGAGACTGAGACTGAATGTGTAGAAGGATGGTGGGTGCTGACCAGGAAATTTGAAAGTGTGAGAAAGTATTGCTACTAGCTGCACTCTTTCCCTCATGGAGAATCCTGGCTTGTCTAGAGGAGTCTGAGGCAATGGTATCTGGCTTGGAGTTCTGCCAAGTGAAGCTGGAGATTTGCCAGAAGCTCACCATCTACTGGCCACTGGTCCTTGTCCTGGATGAAATGGAAACTGGAGATGTAGTGTAATTTTCTAGATATAGGGGCCAGGACAAATAAAAACAAAACAAAAATTTCAGAAGTCTCAGGCTCAGCCCATCATACCATATTGCCAAGTGTCAACTATTAGACTCTGTCTCCTTTTGCCTTATTTACTGCCTACTCATAATCATGTTACTCACCACTGTGTTTGTGCTATCTTGTGTTTCATCCATAAGGCAGTGCAGTTTAACATGTCAAATCAGAGCCAGTAAGGGGAAGGACAGGGTCTGGATCTTAGCTTCATATGTTGTGATGGTGGTTGGAGATAAGCAGCAAGACAGGAAAGGAACAGGACCCAAGGGCACTGCAAACTCCAGTCCTAGTTGAAGCATGAAGTGATGGAATGCCCCAGCAGCTACAACAGTGATGGCAAATATAGATAGGTGGTTCCAGTTATGTACTGCAGAAAATAAACCATCCCTAAGTTAATGATGTAAAACAAAAGTTATTATTATGCTCACAAATTCTGTGTGAGATGGCTTGTCTCTGGTCCACATTGTCTGGGGCCTCAGCTGAGAGGATTTGAAGGCTGAAGATGACTTGACAGCTAGGGCTAGAATGACCTAAATATTTGTTCACTCACCTTTCTTGTTGGACTTTAGCTCGGGCTGCTGACCTGAATACCTATACATGACCTTTTAATATGGCAGCTTTGGCTTCCTCCTTGCATGGTGGCTGGAATCCAAGAGCAAGAATCCCAAGAGAAGCAGGTGAAAGCTACATATCCCTTTCTGACCTAACCTTGGATGTAACACAACATTACTTCTGCCATACTCTCCTAGTTGTAGAAGTCCAAGCCCCTGATTAGAATCAAGTGAAGGGGACATAGACACCACTTTTCAATGGGAGAAGTGATAAAGAAATTTGGGGTCATGTTTTGAAACAAAATCTATCCTCTGACCACAATTGTTTGCATTCCTCCCATATGCAAAAAACATTTAATCCTTGCCAGACCCTACAAAAGTCTCACTCCATTATGAAATCAGGTTCAGCCTGAACGTCTAGGTGCAAATGAGGCTCCCTGGGTTCCTCAAATCCGGGTCCTTGGGTACCATTTTTCTCAATCTGAAGACCTGTGAGCAGAAGAGATTATCTGTCCCACTGTGGTGGGACAGACATGGGGTAACTGCAACAGACAGTCCCATTCAAAAAGATGGAAAACAGGATGCACACAGCAGCCACTGAGCCTTCGCAATTCTGAAATCCAGCACGGCACATGTGACTAATTTCTTATTAGGGCTCAGTGCTACTATCTGGGAATATTAATTCCGTGGCTCTTGACTCTGCTCTCCAGGATATTAGTTTTATTCTCAGAGTTACTCTTCCGTGTCCAAAGGAAATAGACTCACAGGTAATGCAAGGAGTTTGGGGAAGGGAGGCAGCCAACACCTGGGCTACCTGTCCATAGGGAGCAGAGCTTTGACCCCTGGGTTTGGTTTTGGAGCAGGGATCTGGCCATTCCTGGGCATAGAGACTGGTGATATAGTGAGACATACAGCCCTGGTCCTTGTTGAGGGGACTAGACAGAAATTAGTGTCCAATATCCCTCACACAAAGTGAGGTAGAGTGGAGGATCCAGATAGATGAGGGAATTTTATTATATACAAAGAGTGAAGCTATTTCACTCCCTCTGAAGTTGGTCAAATCAGCAAAAACTTCATGCTTGTTTTTTTCCCCAAGCTTAATTCCCTTCCTAGAAATCAATCAGAGCTATTAGAGAGCTGTATTCTTCACAGCAATATTAAAATAATGCACTAACGTGCTGTTTCCAGGTGGCACAGTAAAGGAATTTAACCTGAATTAGTTTTCCTTCAGAGCTACTAGGACATTTTAATTCTCTCCTTACAGTTTATATGTCACGTACTTCCAAATAGGATTGAGGCAGTATACATTAAAAAAAAACAAGACTATCAACATAAAAATAAAGGGTCAAAAACTGTGTAAATAGTATGCTAAAAATGAGAGTTACTTTAGTAACAGTAATTGGTATTAAATTTGCTCTGAGCTTCATTCCACAAAAAGCTTTCATGCAGCTTTGTGTGTTCGACATATCTTTGACAGTGTACAAAAGTCTAAGTATTTGCTTCTGGAAATATTTACTTCCAGCTTCTTTAAAGATGAAGCTTCTCTTAGTGTATTTAGAGCATTGTTTAAAAGTTTATTTTGAATGGAATGTTTGAAGTTGGAGGGGTCTTGAGATATCATTAATTCCAGTTCTTTTTTTCTGCAGATGAAGGTTGGAGGATTTAAAGAGATTCAGGGGTTTGCTCAAAGGTCAGATGGATTGAGCAGAGCTAGGGTTGACTGCTAGCCCCATATTCTGCTTATACCATAGAGGAGAGATTCTCAGGTCTTAAGTTTTCAGAGTTATTGCTACATAAATCTTAGTGAGAAATAAAAAACTATAAATATTTGAAGTAAGGAATTATGATTTGATATACACTGGTCTTATTTCAGATATAAAGGGACTCTAAAGAGACATGAACCAGCATGGCTGGACAGTGGTGAGTACCAGGGGACAGAGGAAGCAGAATAGAGAGAAAGAGATAAGGGTGAGATTGTAGACAGAGATGCCAATGAAGCCAGAAGTCGTTCTTCCGGTTGCTGCCTTACAGGGAAGCTCCAGAGAAAATGAGGATTGCATCTGGATGCCACTACCCGCCATTGAGGTGAAGGACTTCACAAAGCAGGATTTAAGCAGATCAAAGAATTTCAGCCTCCACATGTTGTTTGCTGGCTTACCTCCTCCAGTAACTAGTTAAGATTCAAGCAGAAAAGTAGGACCATGTAAGCGGTATAAAGGATTTATTACAGGGATGAGACGTCATGCAATTGTGGGAGCTGGTTGAGCAATGTATGTGAGTTTGCTACCCTGTGTCTGTGCTGGGCCTGAGATCACTGAGGTCAGCAGTCCAGAAGGGAAGATGAATGTGAAGCAGGGGCAAGACAGGACTAAGTAGAACCACAAAGACAAACTGGAACCCACAACAGTCTCTCAATGTCTCCAAACCTCCAAGCTCAACGATGTGGGTGACCTGCTGGCACACTTCACTCCAACGCTGCTCATGAACCTGGCCCAGGATTCAGAGAGCTAAGGAGGAGGTCCAGTGGGAAGTGGACAGAGCTGTGAGCCTGAGGCTGCCCAAAGCCAAGGTAGGCCATGAGATTGGTGAGTGTGAATGGACTGCAGCCACACCTTCCCTGAAACACATCACTTCCACACTCATGTCTCCCGCACACTTTCCTGTGGGTGCAGCCCTAACCCAGAACCATGCAAGGAAGGGAATTCTGGGAAATGTAGTTCCATTTTAGCTAAAGACACTTCATACCCACTACCACATCTATGAATTAAATTATCCCCCTGATCCTCCCAATAACCACATATTCATTGTTCTAGCCAAGGGGTTGGCGGGTTAGCTGTTTTTTTTGGAGATTTTTAGGAAAGCTTAGAAAGGATGTGTGTATGTCAGGAAGGACAATATTTCATGAAGCAAATTAGCAGAGGCATTCATGGAAGGGCACACTGATGAGGGTGTTACACAGTAACTTTTAAGGAAGAAACTTTTCCATAAATGAGGCACATCTTTACCTGAAATTATAACACCTAAACTAGAACAGTGCAGTCAGAATAGCTTGAATGTACTTTGTAAAAGAGCTTTTGTTTCATTTAGAGAATAAATTGAACCCTGGGAGAACCTTGGTTGATTTGAGAGACAGAAAGAGGAAAGAGAAGAGAGACAGAGAGAAAGAGAGAGTGAGTTTGAAAGTAAAAAACAGCAGTCATCGTGACCTCAGGGCAACGTAAAGCAGATGGTTTTCCCTTGAAGTTTCTTTGTTATGGAACGCGCAAGTTCATGTGCCCAATGCACAATGAGGCCAAACAAACCAAAACATTGGGGTTTGGAGCAGAGAAATGTTTATTGCAGGGCCATGCAAGGAGAACAGGTGGCTTGTGCCCCCCAAACCCCAAACTCTCTGAAGAGCTTCAGCAAAACTTTTTTTTTAATTGAAGAATAATTTGTTTACAATGTTGTGTTAATTACTGCTGTAAAACAAAGTGATTCAGTTATACATTTTGTAAAATATTCTCTCCCATTATGGTTTATCATAGGATATTGAATATAGTTCCCTGTGCTATACCATAGGATCTTGTTGTTTATCCATTCTATATACAAAAGCTGACAAATGCTAACACCAACCTCCCACTCCATGCCTTCCACAATGCCCTCCCTCTTGGCAACCACCATCTATGTCCGTGATTCTGTTTCTGTTTCACAGATATGTTCATTTGTGTCTATTTCAGATTCCACATATAAGTTATATCATATGGTATTTGTCTTTCTCTTTCTGACTTACTTCACTTAGTGTGATAATCTCTAGTTGCATTCATGTTGCTGCAAATGGCATTATTTCATTCCTTTTTATGGCTGAGTAGTATCCCATTGTATATTTGTACCACATCTTCTTTATCCATTCATCTGTCAATGGACATTTAGGTTGTTTCCATGTCTTGGCTATTGTGAATACTATTGTTGTGAACATAGGGGTGCATGTATCTTTTTTAATTGGAGTATAATTGCTTTACAATGTTGTGTTAGTTTTGCTGTACAGTGAAGTGAATCAGCTATATGTATACCTATATCCCCACCCTCTTGGACCTCCCTCTCACCCTATCCCCCATCCCACCCATCTAGGTCATCACAGAGCACCGAGCTGAGCTTTCTGTGCTTTATAGTGTGTTCCTGCTAGCCATCTATTTTATGCAAGTAGTATATATATGTGAATCCTAATCTCCCGATTTGTCCCACCCTCTCCTTCCCCCTCTGTGTCCACATGTCCATTCTCTATAGCTATGTTTTTATTCCTGTCCTGTTAATAGGTTCGTCTGTACCATTTTTCTAGATTCCACATACATGTGCTAATATATGATGTTCTTCTGGTTTACTTCACTGTGTATGACAGACACTAGGTCCATCCACATCTCTACAAATGACCAAATTTCATTCCTTTTTATGGCTGAGTTACATTCCATTGTATATATGTACCTCATCTTCTTTGTCCATTCATCTGTCATTGGACATTTAGGTTGCTTCCATGACCTGGCTATTGTAAATAGTGCTGCAATGAACATAGGGGTACATGTGTCCTTTTGAATTATGGTTTTCTCTGGGTATATGCCCAGTAGTGGGATTGCTGGGTCATAGGGTAGTTCTATTTTTAGTTTTTAAGCAACCTCCATACTGTTCTCCACAGTGGCTGTATCAATTTACATTCCCACCAACAGTGTAAGAGGGTTCCCTTTTCTTCACATCCTCTCCAGCATTTATTGTTTGTAAATTTTTTGACGATGGCTATTCCTACCGGTGTGAGGTGATACCTCATTGTAGTTTTGATTTGCATTTCTCTAATATTTAGTTATGTTGAGCATCCTTTCATGTGCCCCTTGGCCATCTGTATGTCCTCCTTGGAGAAATGTCTATTTAGGTCTTCCACCCATTTTTTTTTTTTTTTTTTTTTTTTTTTTTTTTTTTTGTGGTACATGGACCTCTCACTGTTGTGGCCTCTCCCGTTGCAGAGCACAGGCTCCGGACATGCAGGCTCAGCGGCCATGGCTCACGGGCCCAGCCGTTCTTCGGCATGTGGCATCTTCCCGGACCGGGGCACGAACCCGTGTCCCCTGCATTGGCAGAGGGATTCTCAACCACTGAGCCACCAGGGAAGCCCTTCCACCCATTTTTTGGATTGGCTTGTTTGCTTTTTTGATATTGTGCTCCATGAGCTGTTTGTATATTTTGGAGATTAATCCTTTGTCTGTTGCTTCATTTGCAAATATTTTCTCCCATTCTGGGGATTGTCTTTTACGTTTGTTTATGGTTTCCTTTGCTGTGCAAAAGCTTGTAAGTTTAATTAGGTCCCATTTGTTTATTTTTATTTTCATTACTCTAGGAGCTGGGTCAAAAAAGATCTTGCTGTGGTTTATGTCAAAGAGTGTTTTTCCTATATT
>NC_041214.2:35881380-35925305 GCF_002837175.3 Physeter macrocephalus
TTGTCCATTCATCTGTCATTGGACATTTAGGTTGCTTCCATGACCTGGCTATTGTAAATAGTGCTGCAATGAACATAGGGGTACATGTGTCCTTTTGAATTATGGTTTTCTCTGGGTATATGCCCAGTAGTGGGATTGCTGGGTCATAGGGTAGTTCTATTTTTAGTTTTTAAGCAACCTCCATACTGTTCTCCACAGTGGCTGTATCAATTTACATTCCCACCAACAGTGTAAGAGGGTTCCCTTTTCTTCACATCCTCTCCAGCATTTATTGTTTGTAAATTTTTTGACGATGGCTATTCCTACCGGTGTGAGGTGATACCTCATTGTAGTTTTGATTTGCATTTCTCTAATATTTAGTTATGTTGAGCATCCTTTCATGTGCCCCTTGGCCATCTGTATGTCCTCCTTGGAGAAATGTCTATTTAGGTCTTCCACCCATTTTTTTTTTTTTTTTTTCAAAAAAGATCTTGCTGTGGTTTATGTCAAAGAGTGTTTTTCCTATATTTTCCTCTAAGAGTTTTATAGTGTCCAGTCTTACATTTATGTATTTAATGCATTCTTCGTTTATTTTGTGTATGGTGTTATGTAGTGTTATAATTTCATTGCATCTGGATATATGCCTGGCAGTGGGATTGCTGTATCATATGGTAATTCTATTTTTATTTTTTTGAGGAACCTCCATACTGTTTTCCACAGTGGCTGCACCAACTTACATTCTCACCAACAGAGTAGGAGGATTCCCTTTTCTCCACACCCTCTCCAGCATTTGTTAGTTGTAGACAGCAAAGCATTTTTAAAGGCAAGGTGAGGGAGGGATGTGGTTGGTTGTTGCAAACTTTTTGGTGTAGGAATCCTTTGTTCTTGCAGCTGTCCACATAGCTCAGGTCACCATGTTCCTGTAAATCTCCAATAAGACAAATGTTATTCTCTATTCTGCAAATTTTTACCTCTATATGAGTAGAAAAGTGTTATACCCTTAAATATCAGAGCCTTGAGAATGGGTTATCCTGTATATTGCAGGCTATAGGCAACATTCTTAACTTGAAGCAAAAGTAATAGAATACCAAGGTTAAAGTAAAAGAAACAGATCAAATATCAAGTCAAATTTGTTCTTCCTTATTACATCTTGAGATATAAACTACAAGGCAATTATTAAACATACCTTTTGGCCAATCTTCCCCTTGACAATTCATTTGGGTGCCCTTTGATTGGGATGTTCTTTCTCCCTCCCCTTTAATAAAACTAACATGCACACTCCCCAACTTTCTTATCTGTCTGCAGGCTTAACAAAACTTGCAAGGCTTTCCTGGACCACATGCCAACAGAAGAGAAAACCTGGACACAGGACAGATCTATTTGCAGGTTTGCACATGGGGCTCAATCCAGAGGCTGCATCTCCAAGAGCAGAAAAATAGAGGATAATATTATCTTTATTTTGCTTTGTTGTCAAGTGAGTACAACAAAAAGGGGCTAAAATCGATGACACAGTGACCATCTAGGGAATGAAGAGCGTCACGTGGTGCTGTGCCCTGTTGGGAGCAGTGAGAGGCATTGGATTTGCTATAAATTTTGAGGAAGAGTTTGTCTCGGTCTGTGAATCAGTCAAAGTCTGTTCACTAACAGACTTTAGGAGCTTTCCATCCAGTGAGACAAGTGTTACGTGTTCCTGCCATTTCTGCAGTGCACATGTGTTTGGTTTTTTGAGGTGAGGTGCTTTATTACTCAAGTTCTTTCTAATATTAGAGCATAGATTTTTTTTGGTAGCACCAACTTACATTCTCACCAACAGAGTAGGAGGATTCCCTTTTCTCCACACCCTCTCCAGCATTTGTTAGTTGTAGACAGCAAAGCATTTTTAAAGGCAAGGTGAGGGAGGGATGTGGTTGGTTGTTGCAAACTTTTTGGTGTAGGAATCCTTTGTTCTTGCAGCTGTCCACATAGCTCAGGTCACCATGTTCCTGTAAATCTCCAATAAGACAAATGTTATTCTCTATTCTGCAAATTTTTACCTCTATATGAGTAGAAAAGTGTTATACCCTTAAATATCAGAGCCTTGAGAATGGGTTATCCTGTATATTGCAGGCTATAGGCAACATTCTTAACTTGAAGCAAAAGTAATAGAATACCAAGGTTAAAGTAAAAGAAACAGATCAAATATCAAGTCAAATTTGTTCTTCCTTATTACATCTTGAGATATAAACTACAAGGCAATTATTAAACATACCTTTTGGCCAATCTTCCCCTTGACAATTCATTTGGGTGCCCTTTGATTGGGATGTTCTTTCTCCCTCCCCTTTAATAAAACTAACATGCACACTCCCCAACTTTCTTATCTGTCTGCAGGCTTAACAAAACTTGCAAGGCTTTCCTGGACCACATGCCAACAGAAGAGAAAACCTGGACACAGGACAGATCTATTTGCAGGTTTGCACATGGGGCTCAATCCAGAGGCTGCATCTCCAAGAGCAGAAAAATAGAGGATAATATTATCTTTATTTTGCTTTGTTGTCAAGTGAGTACAACAAAAAGGGGCTAAAATCGATGACACAGTGACCATCTAGGGAATGAAGAGCGTCACGTGGTGCTGTGCCCTGTTGGGAGCAGTGAGAGGCATTGGATTTGCTATAAATTTTGAGGAAGAGTTTGTCTCGGTCTGTGAATCAGTCAAAGTCTGTTCACTAACAGACTTTAGGAGCTTTCCATCCAGTGAGACAAGTGTTACGTGTTCCTGCCATTTCTGCAGTGCACATGTGTTTGGTTTTTTGAGGTGAGGTGCTTTATTACTCAAGTTCTTTCTAATATTAGAGCATAGATTTTTTTTGGTAAAAAATACATAACATTATATTTATCATAGTGTTAAGTATAATCATATTGTTGTGCAACAGATGTCTAGAACTTTTTTTCTTGCAATGTAACTCTTTGGAACTCAAGCCAGATTATTTGGCTCCTGTAACTTATAGTTTAAAAACATATGAACTTTTACTTTTGTTTATGTTTTGACAATGAAAACAAATTCACATGTGTGTGAAAGGAGCAGGGAATTAGGAATACAACAGCAGGTCAGCTTAACCATCATTACTGAACCCCCATCTTGTGGCAGGTGCTGTTCTGGGCCTCATGAAGTATATGAAATCTCAACAATATGGACAGGAGCCTCAAGGCCAGTACAAGCCCAACAATTCTTCCCAGAGCATGTCCTGTGTATTAGGGGTCTCCTGAGAAAAAGAACCAATAAGATGTATATATGTATATAAAAATACCTATGATAAGTAATTGACTCACATGATTTTGGAGGCTGAAAAGCCCCAAGATCTGTAGTCAGCAAGCTGGCGATCCAGATGAGCTGATGTTTCAGTTTGATTCTAAAGGCAGGAAAAGACTGATGTCTCAGCTCAAAGTAGTCAGGCAGGAGGAAGTCCCTCTTGTTCTTTTTTATTTGTTATTATTGAAGTATAGTTGATTTACAATGTTACATTTTTTTCTGGTGTACAACATAGTGATTCAAAATTTTTATAGATTATATTCCATTTAAAGTTATAAAATATTGGCTATATTCCTTGTGCTGTACATTATATCTTTGTAGCTTATTTAGTAGTAGTAGTTTGTGCCTCTTTATCCTCTTCCCCTTTCCTGCCCCTCCCCCTTCCCTCTCCTTACTAGTAACCACTAGTTTGTTCTCTGTATCTGAGTCTGTTTCTGTTTTGTTATATTCCTTCATTTGTTTTACTTTTTAGATTCTACTTATAAGTGATAACATATAGCTTTTGTCTTTGTCTGACTTATTTTACTTGGCATAATACCTTCCAGGTCTTTCCATGTTGTTACAAATGGCATAATTTTTTATGGCTGAGTAGTTTTCCATTGCGGACATGCACACACGTGTGTGTGTGTATCACGTCTTCTTTATCCATTCATCTCTTGATTGACACTTAGGTTGTTTCCATGTCTTGGCTATTGTGAATAGTGCTGGTATGAACATAGGGGTGCATGTATCTTTTTGAATTATAGTTTTGTCCAGATATATGCCCAGGAGTGGGATTGCAGGATCATATGGTAGTTTTATTTTTAGTTTTTTGAGGAACCTCCATACTCTTCCACAAATTTACATCACCACCAAGAGTGCATAAGGGTTCCCTTTTCTCCACATCATTTCTAACACTTGTTATTTGTGGTCTTTTTAATTTACTTGATCTTTCTATTCAGTTCTTCAGTGGATTGGAAGAGGCCCACCTAAAAAGAGAGGATCCATCTGCTTTACTCCTTTACCAATTCACATGTTGATCTCATCCAGAAACACCCGCATAGACACATCCTGAATAATGACGCCAAATGTGTGGGCACCTTGTGGCTCATTCAGATGGACACATAAAATTAATCATCACACTGTGGTTATCACTGAGTGTTTCCAAGATGACTTTGGGGACCGTGGACAAATTTAACAGCTGTGTGACCTTAGACAAGTTATTTAACCCCTCTGTGTCTCAGTTTCCTCATCATAAAGTAAAGATGATAATTGTTCCTCTCTCATTGAGTTGTCTTAAGGATTAAATGAATCAGTATTTGTAAAACACTTAGAAGGGTGCATGGCAAGTTGTAAGTGTAACATGTGCTAAATGCAATTTTAACAAATACCCAAAGCTCTGTATTTGCTTTGATGTGCAGTACAAAGAAATATAATTGGCATGATTTCAGGGATATTTTTGCTTAGGATGAGGCTAAATATAAAACATTAAGTTGGGCCTTCCCTGGTGGCGCAGTGGTTGAGAGTCTGCCTGCCGATGCAGGGGATGCGGGTTCGTGCCCCGGTCCGGGAAGATCCCACATGCCGCGGAGCGGCTGGGCCCGTGAGCCATGGCCGCTGAGCCTGTGCGTGTTTAAAAACATATGAACTTTTACTTTTGTTTATGTTTTGACAATGAAAACAAATTCACATGTGTGTGAAAGGAGCAGGGAATTAGGAATACAACAGCAGGTCAGCTTAACCATCATTACTGAACCCCCATCTTGTGGCAGGTGCTGTTCTGGGCCTCATGAAGTATATGAAATCTCAACAATATGGACAGGAGCCTCAAGGCCAGTACAAGCCCAACAATTCTTCCCAGAGCATGTCCTGTGTATTAGGGGTCTCCTGAGAAAAAGAACCAATAAGATGTATATATGTATATAAAAATACCTATGATAAGTAATTGACTCACATGATTTTGGAGGCTGAAAAGCCCCAAGATCTGTAGTCAGCAAGCTGGCGATCCAGATGAGCTGATGTTTCAGTTTGATTCTAAAGGCAGGAAAAGACTGATGTCTCAGCTCAAAGTAGTCAGGCAGGAGGAAGTCCCTCTTGTTCTTTTTTATTTGTTATTATTGAAGTATAGTTGATTTACAATGTTACATTTTTTTCTGGTGTACAACATAGTGATTCAAAATTTTTATAGATTATATTCCATTTAAAGTTATAAAATATTGGCTATATTCCTTGTGCTGTACATTATATCTTTGTAGCTTATTTAGTAGTAGTAGTTTGTGCCTCTTTATCCTCTTCCCCTTTCCTGCCCCTCCCCCTTCCCTCTCCTTACTAGTAACCACTAGTTTGTTCTCTGTATCTGAGTCTGTTTCTGTTTTGTTATATTCCTTCATTTGTTTTACTTTTTAGATTCTACTTATAAGTGATAACATATAGCTTTTGTCTTTGTCTGACTTATTTTACTTGGCATAATACCTTCCAGGTCTTTCCATGTTGTTACAAATGGCATAATTTTTTATGGCTGAGTAGTTTTCCATTGCGGACATGCACACACGTGTGTGTGTGTATCACGTCTTCTTTATCCATTCATCTCTTGATTGACACTTAGGTTGTTTCCATGTCTTGGCTATTGTGAATAGTGCTGGTATGAACATAGGGGTGCATGTATCTTTTTGAATTATAGTTTTGTCCAGATATATGCCCAGGAGTGGGATTGCAGGATCATATGGTAGTTTTATTTTTAGTTTTTTGAGGAACCTCCATACTCTTCCACAAATTTACATCACCACCAAGAGTGCATAAGGGTTCCCTTTTCTCCACATCATTTCTAACACTTGTTATTTGTGGTCTTTTTAATTTACTTGATCTTTCTATTCAGTTCTTCAGTGGATTGGAAGAGGCCCACCTAAAAAGAGAGGATCCATCTGCTTTACTCCTTTACCAATTCACATGTTGATCTCATCCAGAAACACCCGCATAGACACATCCTGAATAATGACGCCAAATGTGTGGGCACCTTGTGGCTCATTCAGATGGACACATAAAATTAATCATCACACTGTGGTTATCACTGAGTGTTTCCAAGATGACTTTGGGGACCGTGGACAAATTTAACAGCTGTGTGACCTTAGACAAGTTATTTAACCCCTCTGTGTCTCAGTTTCCTCATCATAAAGTAAAGATGATAATTGTTCCTCTCTCATTGAGTTGTCTTAAGGATTAAATGAATCAGTATTTGTAAAACACTTAGAAGGGTGCATGGCAAGTTGTAAGTGTAACATGTGCTAAATGCAATTTTAACAAATACCCAAAGCTCTGTATTTGCTTTGATGTGCAGTACAAAGAAATATAATTGGCATGATTTCAGGGATATTTTTGCTTAGGATGAGGCTAAATATAAAACATTAAGTTGGGCCTTCCCTGGTGGCGCAGTGGTTGAGAGTCTGCCTGCCGATGCAGGGGATGCGGGTTCGTGCCCCGGTCCGGGAAGATCCCACATGCCGCGGAGCGGCTGGGCCCGTGAGCCATGGCCGCTGAGCCTGTGCGTCTGGAGCCTGTGCTCCACAATGGGAGAGGCCACAACAGTGAGAGGCCCGAGTACTGAAAAACAAACAAACAAACAAAAAGACAAATATTAAGTAAATACTAGTATAGGATGTATGCGAAATGGTTAAAAAAAATGAGAAAGTGGAAAGTGAATGATTAAGTTTTGGAAATACTATGAATGAGAAAAAATAAGGTCATATCTACGGTGACCAAACAACCACAGCCTGGTTTTCTGAGGGATTTCCTGGGATGCAGGGCATTCAGTGCTAAAACCAGGAGAATCCCCAGCAAACCAGGACATTTGGTCTATCTATATAACTACAGTTTGGTATTTATCCCACAAACATTTATTGAGCACCTGCATCATTCCAGGCACTGGGGGCTTCCAAAGAGCCTCTAAGGAGTTGGCAGTGGAATGGACCCTTGGTCTGCTCTTGCTACTGTTATGTCTGACTTTAAGCAGAGCTCTTCATTTTCACTCCATCTGTTTCTTAGTCTGCAAAGGAAGTGGTTGGAATAAATGATCTCTAAATCCCTTCCAACACTGGGGTTCTTCAATATGAAGCACACAGGACATCTGTTACTGCTAAAATCTCTACTCCCACTAATGTCCAGGGTGATAAAAGAACAATGAGCAAAGAATGCATGTGATTCTTTTCTTAGCTCTCAATTCCAGCCTGAGGTAGGGGAGAAAATGAATGTAACTGAGAATCTCCCCTCTCCTGGGGTCCCAACCAACCACCACCATGACACATTAGGATCCTTTGAAAAGATCTCAATAATGCATGTTGTCAGGAAATTGGCAGAAGAGAGCCTTCCTTACAGGTTTAAGCAAGTAAGTTTCCATGAGAAGCACTTCTCAGGGGGAGAAGAGATGTTTATGATGCTCAGAGATACAGGGTGCTCCAACTGTGGTTGTGTTTGGAAGTGAAAAGGAATCTTTGGTGGTAGGAATAGGATAGGTGATTTAATCAGTTAAAAGGCTCTTGTTTGGAGCCTTATTTCTCTTCATCAAATGACCTTTTGGAGTTGGCAGTATTCCAAGTTTCAGTCAAGTTATGTTTCATAAGAGTGTATCTCCTTGACCATCTGTCTTTGTGTAAAATCATCTTACAGTTATGTCTTGGAAAAGCTATCTCACACAAATCATTATTTATACAAATTTTTTCCAGAATCAGTTTAACGTAACAAATGTCTATTGAGTGCCCGTTTTGAGCTCAGTTCTGTGAAGTCAGAAGAGCAATGAGGATCTCAGTTGCTGGGAGCCGTGGCTAAGGAAGCATGACAGGAATCCAATCATCACATTATACTGATGATGCTATTTGTGGAAAACCTGAAGATTTTTATCTGGAACCAAGGTTCACTTTGAATGAGATATGGCAGACAGCAGAGGCTTTGGGTATGGAAAGTCTAAGTTTCTAGGCTCAGAGAACTTAATTCTCAGGAGTCAGATCTTTTTTCATAATGAAATTCTAAGACTTGTGATGCCCAGACTTCTTCCAGGCAGCATTCTGTCTAATTATTCCCCTGAGTTACTGCAGGTGTTTAGAACCATAATGTTGAGAGAGAGAGAGATTATGAAAACAAGTCCATGTCAGTGGAGGTATAGCTCAGGGGTAGAGCATTTGACTGCAGATCAAGAGGTCCCTGGTTCAAATCCAGGTGCCCCCTGCATATTCTTCATGCTTTAGAAAAATACATATTGATTTTGACTTCTATCTTCTGTGGCTCATGGCTCTTTAAATAATCACTAATTTCCCTTTTGTATATGCCAGGTGGCAGACTGTGTTCTTTATGTTAATTACCTCCTTCATTTCTCATCAAAATTTTACAAGGCACATTATCTCCATTTTGCATGAGGAGTCTGAGACTTGGAGATGCTACAAAGCTCAGATCCAGAAATTGAACTCAGAGCATGGTTCTCAATGACTTCGTTATACTACTCATTCTGTTCACCTTCTGTTAAAATCTTTGTCACAAAATTCCACTTAGCAATGCTCCCAAGGTGCTAGAACTGTCCATAGAGTTTTAGAACATTTGGCTGCAGGGCAAACCCAGTAACATAGTGATGGTGCCCACACTTTACAGTGTCCTGGGGGCAGTCAGGGAATAGAGTCCTTGTTCACAGAACACTGCTGTGGATAAACATGAACTGGCCTAAAGTTTAGGGAACTGCACTCCTTTCCTGCTCTAAAGCTTGAGGAATTTCTATTACCTTTCCACCCCCAGTTCATTGCCTGCAGCGAGCACCCCACCTTGGATGCCTGCATTCCAGACCCAGGCTGGGGCCAGAGGTCAGGCTTTAGTCTAGGTTTAACTCCTGCCTGCAGCTCAGGCACTGCTGCATTTTTAAATCAGCTTGAATGACATACACTGAGCCCCTACTACATGCCAGAATTGTGCAAAGTGTGAACCCAGAAGTGAATATGACACAGCCCCTGGACTCAGTGTGCTCTCAGCCAGGAAGCAGGCCTGTAAAATAAGAAGTCAGACAGCTGTGAACTGGACTGAGCTGGGCCAGCTTCAGGAATGCAGAGGAGGCAGCTATTACCTCTGTCCAGAGGATGGAGGTTACCAGAGGCTTCCAAGAGGAGTTGATGGCAAGTCAGTGTCTCACAGAAGAACAGTATCACACCAGAGGGAGGGTGGAGGAGAGGCAGGGGTGTGGTGAGTGAGGGTTGGGTCCCAGGCAGAGAGAACTGCATGGGCAGAGGCTGGAGCCAGATGGATGCAGTTGGAGGCAGCTGGAGCACAAAATGTGCTATAGGCAGTGTCAGCAGAGGATGCTGAAGCTGAGGAGGCAGACAGGGATCAAAATGTAAGAACTCTTGTTGTGCTGAGAGGTTTGCAGTTTATCATGAAGGCCTTTAAGAGGAGTGGCCTAGATGCACCTGATTTTAAAATGACTGCTGTGGGAGCAGTAGGGGATGGGTGTGAGGGGTGGAGGCTGGGAGGCCATTTAGGAGGTGGTGGCACTGTGGTGCAGGGGTGGGAGTGGGCTTAAATGATGTCAAAGCTAAAATCAGCAGCACCCAGTGATTAACTTGCACTGGGGAGGAGAGGTTGGAAGAAGCCCAGAGTTGTGTTACATGCTTTGGCCAAATGACTGAGTACACAGTGGTGTCACCAACCAAGACAGGGAGGAGGCTGATCAGATGGTTAAATAGGCAGGCCTGGCACCCAGCTCTGAGCCCACACTGAAATCCTGGCCCCACCACCTCCCAGCTGCATGGCCACTCTGTGCCTCAGTTTCCTTACTTGCAAAATCAGTATGCTAACAATAATACCTGTCCTGTGGGATTTTTTGGTAATTATTCAGCAGGAAGTTATGGTTAGAACTTTTAGTATTGAGCCTGGCACATAGCAAGTGTTTAGCAAATATGGACTATTATTATTACAACAAAGCAAAATAGGAGGAGATGCAGGTTTGAGCAGGAAGACAGCAAGTGTAGTTTGGGGCACACTGGGTTTGCAATCTGAGGATTCTGTAGAACCTCAGAGTGGAGAGGCTGGGAAGGGTCGTCTACAGCCCTCAGAGAGCTGTGAGCTGGAGCTCTGGGGGCTGTGGGATCCTTATCTTCACAGCAGCTGCCAGGCTTCATCAGGGAGAACTTACTGCAGTGACAGAGATTTCCTTGACCTTTCTTCTCCATCTTAGAGATACCCACGATTGAAAGTTCTCAGACTGGAACTCAAGGAACTAGGAATCTGTGGTGTTCAAAGGTGAATTTTGGACTTCTTAACTGTTTTTTTTTTCCAGCTGTAAAATGAAATGTTTCACCTGGATGAGATCCCCTTGAAAATCTGATGAAACCATGTACAAATACAATCCATGCACACATACAATATTTGCCTGTAATTCAGAGTTGAACATGAACCTCTGTAGTCCAGTTGTGGATTCCCAGTTAAGACCCCCTCCATGTCCAATACTTGATGGCAAGCCATGATATTTGCAATATTCACTGATGTGCCTGGAGATTTATGGGCAGTTGGTGGGTATTTTAAACACTGGAGAGTTAGACTGAGACTATAACACTGAGCTTTAAGTTCTGAGAAGAGAATGAACGTACATGATCTGGGAAAAGTAGGAGGTGATGTGGCTAGAAGGGAATCAGGGATGAAATTAAATCTAGGAGGAATCTCAGCCACACAGATATTTATGAAGTATGATAAAACTCATAAAAGTGGAATAAGTGCTTATAGGGGCATAATTGCATCAGGGGGTATAGCTCAGTGGTAGAGCATTTGACTGCAGATCAAGAGGTCCCTGGTTCAAATCCAGGTGCCCCCTGTTTTTTTTGTTTTGTTCTTCCTTGCAGCTTCATTAAAAGCCTGGATCTAGGGTGAGGTAAGCAAGGTGCCTAGGGCTCAAAATGTAAGGAGACACTCACTCTCAGGTTCATGGAGGCGCCTTGGCTTATTAATTCCCTCACAGTAGAACTATGTGATCATGTAAACCCACCCTGCCTGCTCCAGACACACACAAACACAGCCACACACCCAGAGGCACCCAAAGACACCCCCATACCAGATGTCCCCTAACCACACACACACACACAGATCCACACACAGTCACACACAGACACACCAATAGACAAAAATACACACACACATGCACTTTCTCACATGTACCTTTATTTCTCCGGTCCTGTATATTCAAGTCTTATCAACCAGAAATTTCCAGCTTCCTTTCTACAAACTTTTTATCTTTTAGTAATTTTAGAGTTACAGAAGAGTTGTAATGATAGTACAGAGAGGTCCCCTATAACTTTCACTCAGCTTCCCCTAATGTTGACAAGCTTACATAACTGTGGCATATTTCTCAAAACTATGAAACATCAGTGCAGCACTATTAACCAAACCAAAGACTTCATTCAGGTTTCACCAGTTTTTCCACCAGTGTCTTTTTTCTGTTCCAGGATTCAATACAGTGTACCATATTGCATTTAGTCGTAATGTCTTCTTAGTGTCCATCAACTTCTGACAGTTGCTCAGCCTTTCCTTGTGGGTTTTAAAAAATTGAAATGCAGTTGATTTACAATGTTGTGTTAATTTCTGATGTATATCAAAGTGATTCAGTTATACATATATGTATAATTCTTTTTCATGTTCTTTTCTATTATGGTTTATCTCAGGATATTGAATATAGTTCCCTGTGCTATACAGTAGGACCTTGTTGTTTATCCATTCTCTCTCTCTCTATATATATATTCTATATAATAGTTTGCATCTGCTAACCCCAAACTCCCAGTGTATCATTCTCCTAACCCCTTCTCCCTTTGGCAACCACAAGTCTGTTCTCTATGTCTGTAAGTCTGTTTCTGTTTTGTAGATAAGTTCATTTGTGTCATATTTTAGATTCCACATATAAGTAATATCATATGATATTTGTCTTTGGCTTACTTCACTTATGTCTAGTTCCATCCACGTTGCTGCATTATTTTGTTCTTTTTATTCCATTATATATATGTACTACATCTTCTTTATCCATTCATCTGTCGATGGATATTTAGTTTGTTTCCATGTCTTGGCTATTGTGAATAGTGCTGCTGTGAAGAGATGGGTGCATGTATCTTTCTGAATTAGAGTTTTGTCTGGATATATGCCCAGGAGTGGGATTGCTGGATCATAGGTAATTCTTTATTTTTTATTGCACATATATTTTAATGCTCAATTTTAAAATTAAAAACATAAGAGATAAACTTTTGAAAACCTGTTTTTGGTAACTTTTAACAGATTGTACACTCAATTAAATTCCCATAAAATTATATCTGAATTACAAGTTTGTTCATAATTTGGTTTTTGATCACTTCAGACACGTTAAAGAATAGCCAAAACATCCAAATAGAAATTTTTTTTACAAAATTCACTGTTACCTGCCTACTTAACATACTCTGAAACTCATCTTCATGAATTTAATTCACTTTCTTGTTCTCTTGACATCTACTTAGATTTAGAGTTACCCCTGCTTTTTATATTCCCTAATGGTTTCCTAATGTTATTTTGATAACTTCCCAGGGTTTCAGTAGACTTACAAGAATATGGGGCTCTAATTAATGGGTCTGGATTTCTACCTGACTAATTTTTTAAAATGTTTGAAGT
Source organism: Physeter macrocephalus (assembly GCF_002837175.3). Lineage (NCBI taxonomy): Eukaryota > Metazoa > Chordata > Mammalia > Artiodactyla > Physeteridae > Physeter > Physeter macrocephalus. The sequence goes on from NC_041214.2 coordinate 35,894,270, forward strand.
ATAATATGCATACATAAGCATAAACAAAACTTACCCATCTAATCAGTCCCCAGAGCAAGAATGATAACATTACTAGTGAGTAGAGGGAGTTGATGAAGCAGCTCTGTTTTACTCAGTTCTTGTTTAAATCTATAGCCATCGTAATGACCCTTGGTCAACTCTGAGAAATAAACTACTGGAATGTTCACATAGCAGCTGGGTAAAGATATTAGTCTATATGCCCAAAGTAGTGAGTCAAGATGAGCAAGCATGTTAAAGTAAACATCAAGTTTCATGATGTGTACCCAGGGCCTGGTTTGGGGTTCACACCCATGGCTATAAGAAGTGACCAATTCCATTTAGGAACTTTGGACCCCAAGACTCAAGCCAACTTTCCCGAGCATGGTCATCTCACACATATTCTTGTACTTCCCAGCTGGAGAAGAAGATGTATTCCCTGCATAGGGAGGAGAAGAAAGTCTGCTTTTGACCTCTCTAACCTTTGCCTGTATATATCTTTTTTCTGTTATTTCTGCCCTGTATCCTTTGCAGTAATAAAGCTTAGCCATGACTAAAACTATGTTGGGTCATGTTAGACCTTCCAGTGAATCCCCAATCTAGCGGGTGATCATGGGATAGCTGAGACAACTAGCACCTCAGAAGATCCCTTCTTCCTCCTTTCAAATCAGTATGTCTCCCAAGAATAATTACCGTTTTGACTTCTAACAGCATAGAGTAGTTCTGCTCGTTTTTGAACAATATATATTTGGAATCATACAGTCTGACAGTCTGTGCTCTTTTGTACCTAGCTTCTTTCACTCAAAATTTTTGTGTGAGTCATATATGTTATGTGTGTAGTTGTAGTTTATTCATTTTCATAGCTGAATTGGGTATTTTCATTAACTATATTACAATTTATCTTTCCATGCTTCTGTAGATGAACATCAGGGTTGTTCTAAGTTTTGGATGATTATCAGTGTTGTTGCTGTGTATAATTGATTCATGTCTTTTGGTGAACATGTGTATACTCTTCACAATAATTCTATTTTTTGCTTTTTGAGGAACTTTTGTACTGTTTTCCATAGTGGCTGCACCAACTTACATTCTCACCAACAATGTAAGAGTGTTCCCTTTTCTCTCTTTGTGGGTTTTTTTTTTTTTTTTTGTATACTTAACACTTTTTAAAACTCTGGGTCAGATATTTTGTAGAACACTCCTCACTTTGGGTTTGTCTGGTGTTTTCTCATGATTAGCCTGGGGTATGTACTTTGTGGAAGAAGATCACAAATGTGCTGTGTCCTTTTTAGTCACATCTTATTAGGGGCAGAAGAAAAACACAGTAGCAATTTACTGCTACATTGGTAAAACGTTTAGGTGTCCAGTGTCTGAGGCACATCAGGATATGCCTTCTACAGTGAGAGACAGAACACAGAACAAGACGCATCACTCAGTGAGCCTCTTTGGGTTTTGGTGGCAATGTGTTTCTCTGGTATGTTTACTAGATAACAGTAACGCATAAGATTGTCAGTTTTTCTGTGTGTGGATCCCAAGGCGAGAAAAGGGTCAGCACACAGGCTGTGGTGAACAGTAAAGATTGGTATCCTTTTCCTGCAAGGTCTGATGCAGGTATGGTGGCTTCTGTCCCTCTTGTAGCTATGTCATCTAGCAAAATGTGGCCCTAGGGTCACCGTTCCAGTTCATAGCTGCCTTAGCCCAGGAGTGACATACGTCACTTCTGCTTACAGTTTTCAGGACAGAACTAGTCATGTGTTTCCAACTTCATGCACTGGAGGTTAGGAAAGGTAAGAAAGCATTTGGGTTCTTGGTGAGTATGAATTTTCTTTCCATAACCCATCTTACCCATTCCAATATGGACACTTAGTTGGTGACAATTCTTTCTGATTCTTCTTGTCAAGTGACTGGCAAGGTCCTTGCACAGAGTAGGGGCTCAGAAATTATTTGGTGAATAACAGCTACTGGCTAATTCAGTGAATGAATAAATAAATGAAGCAAGATATACAAAGAAAGTATATTTCTAAATTATTTGGAAACTAATTTTATTATAAGGCAAGACTTATACCTCTCACATTAAAAAACTACTTATTGCTGCTTTTCTAAACAATTTCTTAAAAGAGTCAACCTTTTATTGAAGAAGAAAATGTTGTCTGTGACCATCATGTAAAATACAGAATAATAATTGTTTTTACCAGTTTGTTTTACTCTGAGAAATGTTTTCTACTCTGCCTCCCTTTCTAAAAGTGTCCACATGACCTTCAACCATTGTAAAATCCAAGCACTTTTATTATATAAAATTTTAAACATATATCAAAGAATATAGGAGGGGGCTTCCCAGGTGGTGTAGTGGTTGAGAATCTGCCTGCCAATGCAGGGGACACGGGTTCGAGCCCTGGTCTGGGAAGATCCCACATGCCGCGGAGCAACTAGGCCCGTGAGCCACAATTACTGAGCCTGTGCGTCTGGAGCCTGTGCTCCGCAACAAGAGAGACCGTGATAGTGAGAGGCCCGCGCACGGCAATGAAGAGTGGCCCCCACTTGCCACAACTAGAGAAAGCCCTCACACAGAAACGAAGACCCAACACAGCCATAAATAAATTAAAAAAAAAAAAGAATATAGGAGGGAATAAAAATTGGTTGGCTCTTCACCACTGTCTTTAAAACTGTTGTCTTTTTTATATGTGATTGTGTTTGTACATGTGTGTGTTTTTTCGTGTGAATGTATGTAAATATTTATTAAGCAAAAATGCATCAGGCATATCTTAGGCAGCATCTCAGATCCTCTTGGCCTTGACCATTTCTGAGGCCCTTGACCACCTTTTCTGCCCTGGCTGCCACAGGGGTAACTGAGTATGTAAGGACCTGTCAGCTCCACCCAGGCATGCCCTGAATCCTTACCTCCTGTTCACGCTGGATGCCCCAGCCTCCCCCTCTTGGCTTCCTTCATGCTTTTGAGGTGTGAGAGGTCACGGGCCCACTTGGTGCCCCCACATACAGAACCTGGAAGTGTTAAAGAGCTCATGCACCATGGGGAAACTTTTCACCAATGAGATGCAGAAGCTGAGGATAAAATCTTCTCCTCATTTCTTAGGACAGATTGTCTGGGGATGCAGTTGTTCACACATTCTCTCAAGAGGCAGTTTTATGAGATCAAGCAACTTGTGCATTTGTTACCACGTGGAGGCCAGCTTGGAAATTCACCTTTGAACTTATTGAACCTTCTTTCTCTTCCTCCCTCCCTTTTCCCTCACTCCTGCTCCTTGGGATGGCACTTTCTGAAAAACTAATAGCACACAAGTTTTTCTCAAGCTCAAGGTTCTGGGGTACACGGGTACAGCAGACACTCTGGATGCTTTGCCAATTTTCCCTTCAGCCCTTCCCACACAGTTCACCCTGGCCTGATTCCAACTGCCAGCATCTGCATCTCTTCTCCTGAGGGTTTTTTTTTTTTTTTTTTTACCAAGAGCCTACTTTGCATATGTTCATGGTAAGGGAGAAGTGCCAGAGAATTAATGGCCCTTGGGAACAGCCCTCAAACAATGACTGACAGAAGCTGTTGTTTAAATAACCCTGATTTCTTACACCTTCCACGGGATCACTCTGAGCCATGATGCCTTCCGCCTGGGCTCCAGAGTTCCCAGTGGAATTGAGTTGGGTTTTCCACGGTTGTAACTTGAATGGTACAGTCTCTACTGGCTTTCCCTTTCCTGTCCCACTCCCACTATCCTCACCAGTGTGCCCTGTGGTCATCTCTCAAATAAGTTACTTGAACTTGAATTCTTGACTCAAGAGTCTCCTGCTGTGGAACCCAAACCAAAATATCAGCCTAAGATATATTTTTAAATTAATTAATTAATTAATTTGGCTGCATCAGGTCTTAGTTGCAGCACATGGGATCTTTGTTGTGGTATGTGGAATCTTCCTCTTAGTTGTGGCATGCAGGTTTCTCTAGTTGCTGTGTGCAGGCTTCTCTCAAGTTGTGGCACATGGGCTCCAGAGCATGTGGGCTCAGTAGTTGCAGCACGGCACACAGGCTTAGTTGTCCTGCAACATGTGGGATCTTAGTTCCCCAACCAGGGATCGAACCTGCGTTCCCTGCATTGGAAGGCAGATTCTTAACCACTGGACCACCAGGGAAGTCCCTAAGACATATTTTGTTAAGTTGATATAACTGATTTTTTCCATTTAATAATATATCCTGTACATGATGTTAGATATTCTAAAACTTTTCTAAAATATATGAGTTTTAAGTGCCACATGGTGTTTAACATATGGATTACACAAATAATATGTTGAGCATTTCAGTTGTTTCCAAGTTTCCTATGCAACTGTAATTAACCAGCACTAAATGGAGCTGGACAGGCTTTGTCTCTAGGGCAGAGTTACAAATACACAAGCCACAGACAGGTCATTTGTGCATGTGATGGGAAAGAAATAATCAACGTAGAGATTGCCCCTGACTTCTATTTGATGTTTTTTGAAGGTTGCCATATAACAGGGGTTCTTTAGAGATAAATCAAAGGAATCTCAATTATATTCTATAATACTTTTAAAGGAAATGAGTTGCATCCAAGCTTTCATCAAACAAGGTACCATCTCTCTCTCATTTCTCTTTGAAAAGAAATGACAGTTAAAAGCTGATCATGTGGTACTTTGCTACCTGATGGATTTTGTTTTTCTGTGGGGAAACTTTGGCTTCCTTCTTCCAAAGGTACATATATCTCTGTCACTGTTTTACAGTTAGGATAACTTCTAATGGTTTATTCTGGTTTCCTGAATGATTTGGGGCCAGTTAACCACCCACTGTAAGCTCTGGGTTCTTTTCCTTTGTACATTGGGGATAATAATAATATTCCCCTTACTAAGTTTGATGTCAGAATTGTATAATATAATGTCAATAGAGTACATAGTAACTGCTCAATAAATGAGAGTAATTATTTTCCAGTTACTTCCTTTTCAATGGTGAAGGGAATAGTGTAGAACAGAGGTTGGGGCTTAAGAAATATGAAGGGGCATAAGGGTGGGACATGCAGATGTCTAATTAGATTCAGGGAACATGAACGGTTCTCTGCTCAAAGCAATCTTCTGTACAGATTCTTCCTGCTGTGACAGACCAGGTCCCACAGCCCTGCATAATCCCAGCCTTCTTACCTTGCTCAGTGCTTCTCAAAGTGCCCCAGGAGCATCAGCAACACCTGGGAACTGATTAGAAATGCAGATTGCCAGGCTCCCTTTTGATTTTTAGGCTCAGAATCTCTGGGGGAGGGCAGCAACCTCTGTTTAAAAACATCTGCTGATGAACATTAAGGGCTTGGGCCTTTGTATCTGGTCTGTCCTGGGGTTCCTGCCTGATTCAGGTCCCCCCTCTTATAGCCTTCATCCTGAGATGTTACTATTTGCTCTGTCTCAATTATGTATTCCTCTCCAGCTCTGATTTTCACTCCTCAACTTTCGAGTTGTACTAAGACCTTTGATCTGCCATGGGATGTGATTTCTACTTGTCTGTTGGTCCCTGTATCTGGTGGCTCCAGACAATTCATCCTTGGGCCATTTAGCCACTGGGACTTCAGTCTGCCTGGAGCCAGACCAGGAAGCCAATATTTCTACCAGGTTTTGGCCCCTGTGGGAGGACTGGCCCATTACTAGCCCAACTTCCAAGCTCAGTCCTGCCCCAGGCTCTGCAGCAATGGGACACCACATCAGGGAAATAAAAGAACCTCTGGATTCATAGCTCTGTCTCCAGGATTCAGTCCAACATGTGGTTCCTGTTGCTTTGACTGCCCCCAATTTCCACCTGAGTTCCTGTTTTCATTCCCAGCTCAGTGTTTCCATTCCTCTTGGGCTGGGGTCCTGCTTCCCTCTCATTAGTCTTAGTGGCTGGAGTCTTATTGCTCTCAGTATATCAGTTACCTACTGCTGCATAAAAATTTACCCCATCACTTACTGACTTAAAACAATGATGAACATTTGTTATATTACACAGTTTCTGAGTGGCAAGAATTCAGAGGCAGCTTTGTTAGGTGATTGTGGCTCGGGGTCATTCATGAGGTTGCCATCAAGCTATTCATGGAGGAAGACTTGGCTGCCACTGGCCGTGCTGCTTTCTAAGGGAGTCATTCACGCAGTCAGCAAACTAATACTGGCTGTTGGCAAGAAGCCTAAGCTCTTTGCCATCCAGACTTCTCCACAGGAGTGCCTGAATATTCTTAGGATGTGGCAGCTACCTTCCCCTGCATAAACCAACATTTCTGTCACATTTTATTTGTTAGAAGCCAGTCATTAAGGGCACTCCACACTCAGGGGAGGAGAATGAGTCTGTACCTTCTGAAAAGAGAAGTGTCAAAGAATTTGTGGGTTTATTTTAAAACAACTGGAGTCAGTCTTTAGGGAAAAACTTCCTTCCACATACCACCCAATTTTTAAGATGCTCTGCTCTGCTGGCCTATTCTGGCAGATTCTAGACGCTGACTTTTATTTTGGGCCAGGTAACTTCACTTCCCACCAGACAGAGAGCCCCTCTTACCTCTTTTCAGTATTCAACCCAGGTTGGTATTGATATCCAAGAGGTCTTATCTCTTTATAATGATAAGATTCAGTCATAATTAAGCACCTGCTGTGTGAATTGATAACTGATTTATTGTTGCCTTTTTCTAACTTGGTGCATCAGACATGTCCTAACACAATCAAAGCCTTTGTCAATAAGAGATTGAGTTAATAATTATTTTGTATGTTAACCAGGCTCAAGGCTGCCACATAAATATATGCAGCTAGAACATCATGCAAAGCTGCCCATCTGAGCAGGGTAGTAGTAGCTGAAATCCAGGCCACACTCCATTAGCCGAGCTAGCCTGGGCTGCATGTGCCTACAAGGAAGGGAGACTTTTTCTTTGCTTTTATTTATTTATTTTTAAATGTATTTTATTGAAGTATAGTTGATTTACAATGTTGTGTTAATTTCTGCTGTACAGCAAAATGATTCACTTATACATAAATATACATTCTTTTTCATTTTATTTTCCATTATGTTTTATCACAGGATTTTGAATATATTTCCCTGTGCTATGCAGTAAGACTTTGTTGTTTATCCATTCTAGATATAAAAGCTTACATCTGCTAACCCCAACCTCCCACTCCATCCCTCTCCCGTCCCCCTCCCCCTTGGCAACCACAAGTCTGTTCTCTATGCCTGTGAGTCTGTTTCTGTTTTGTAGATAAGTTCATTTGTGTCCTATTTTAGATTCCACATATAAGTGATATCATATGGTATTTATCTTTTTCTGACTTACTTCACTTAGTATGATCATATCTAGGTCCATCCCTGTTTCTGCAAATGGCATTATTTTTTCTTTTTTATGGCTGAGTAATATTCCATCTATATATATCTATCTGACATCTTTTTTATCCATTCATCTGTCAATGGACATTTAGCTTGTTTCCATGTCTTGGCTATTGTAAATAGTGCTGCTGTGAACATAGAGATGCATGTATTTTTTTGAATTATAGTTTCATCTGGATATATGCCCACAGTGGGATTGCTGGATCATATGGTAATCATATTTTTAGTTTTTTGAGGAACCTCCATACTGCCTTCCACTGTAGCTGCACCAATTTACATTCCCACCAACAGTGTAGAACAGTTTGAAGGGAGCATTTTTCTAATGTGCATGGATGTGCCATTAATTTGTTGAGCATTAAACCCTCAGGGCTGTGCCCACCCAGTGTGGATATCTTTTCTAATTCTCACAAAGGTGTGTATCAGCTAGGAGTGGCCCTGGTTGGGTGTCTTTTTGTTGCACACAACAGAAGCCCAACTCAAATTGGTGTTTGGAAAACAGGAATTTAAGTGAAAAATCTAGGTTTCATATTTGGCTTTAAACATGGCTGTACCCAAGTCATGTTACCAGGAATCTGTTTCTCTCCCTTTCTTGGATCTGCTTTTCTTTGTGTTTACATTATTCTCAGGAAGATTCTCTCCAAGTTGTGGCCAGTTGACCAAATTGACCTCCTTTCCACGTAGCCATCAAAGGACAAAGGAAGTTTGTCTTCTGGATACTTCCAGCACAAGTCCTGTGATTCTCACTGGCCTCTTTCTGAACCAGTCATGTAGCGCTGGCCATGGAATTTTGTGATTTGACTGTGTCTTCATTCTTTGCCTATTTCTAGAGCTGGGGAGTTGGTTCTGCCCATTCAGACCACACTAAGATTGGGAGTGGGTGGTTACCTAAAGAAAAAGTTAGATGCCCTTATCAGAAAAGAGAGGGTAGATTGAGAACAAGGCATTGCAGCTGAATGCATTCACCAAAGTGTTATCATGGGGTGGAGCAGCAGAAGGTGGCTGAGAAGGTGATGAAACCAAACCTTGGGTTTTGCCCATTATCCTGTGGTGGCCACAGGTTCCCTGCAGGCTGCCTCTCACAGTTCAGTGTGGCCTCCTCATGTCAGCAGTGTAAATGGCTCTCTCACACAGCTTCTGCATCTTATCTCATTCCATTTCATTTCCCATCCAGCTCTTGCTCAGGGTTCCTTGACGTCACCAGCCTTTTCCTTTCTTGTTCTCATGCTGTCTCACTTCTGAGCTTGTATTCTGAGAAGCAGGATCTGATATTCACAAACTTACAGATGCAAAAAGGAGACACCAAACACAGTAAGTTAAGCCAAATGAGAAGACAGAGAAACACACAGCAGATAAAGGAGCAGGTAAAAACCCACCAGACCAAACAAATGAAGAGGAAATAGGCAGTCTACCTGAAAAAAATTCAGAGTACTGTTAGTAAAGATGATCCAGATCTTGGAAATAGAAAGGAGAAAAGACAAGAAATATTTAACAAGGACCTAGAAGAAATACAAAGCAATCAAACAATGATGAACAACACAAAAAATGAAATTACAAATTCTCTAGAAGGAATCAATAGCAGAATAACTGAGGCAAAAGAATGGATAAGTGATCTGGAAGATAAAATAGTGGAAATAACTACTGCAGAGCAGAATAACAAAAAAGAATGAAAAGAATTAAGGACAGTCTCACAGACCTCTGGGACAACATTAAATGCACCAACATTACAGTTATAGGGGTCCCAGAAGAAGAAGAGAAAAAGAAAGGGACTGAGAAAAAATTTGAAGAGATTATAGATGAAAAATTCCCTAACATGGGAAAGGAAGTAGTCACCCAAGTCTAAGAAGTGCAGAGAGTCTCATACAGGATAAATACAAGAAGAAACATGCCAAGACACATATTAATCAAACTATCAAAAATTAAATACAAAGAAAATATATTAAAAGCAGCAAGGGAAAAACAACAAATAACATATAAGGGACTCACCATAAGGTTAACAGCTGATCTTTCAGCAGAAACTCTGTAAGCCAGAAGGGAGAGGCAGGACATATTTAAAGTGATGAAAGGGAAGAATCTACAATCAACATTACTCTACCCGGCAAGGATCTCATTCAGATCTGATGGAGAAATTAAAACCTTTACAGACAAGCAAAAGCTAAGAGAATTCAGCACCACAAAACCAGCTTTACAACAAATGCTAAAGGAACTTCTCTAGGCAGGAAACACAAGAGAAGGAAAAGATCTACAATAACAAACCCAAAACAATTAAGAAAATGGTAATAGGAACATACATAACAATAACTACCTTAAATATAAATGGATTAAATGCTCCAACCTTAAGATATAGACTGACTGAATGTATAAAAAAACAAGACCCATATATATGCTGTCTACAGGAGACCCAAATCAGACTTAGGGAAGCATAGTGACTGAAAGTGAGGAGATGGAAAAAGATATTCCATGCAAATGAAAATCAAAAGAAAGCTGGAGTAGCAATTCTCATATCACACAAAATAAACATTATTTATTTATTTATTCTTGTGATACACGGGCCTCTCACTGTTGTGGCCTCTCCCATTGTGGAGCACAGTCTCCGGATGCACAGGCTCAGTGGCCATGGCTCATGGGCTCAGCCGCTCCACAGCATGTGGGATCTTCCCAGACCGGGGCACGAACCCATGTACCCTGCATCAGCAGGCAGATTCTCAACCACTGCACTACCAGGGAAGCCCACAAAATAAACTTTAAAACAAAGACTATTACAAGAGACAAAGAAGGACACTACATAATGATCAAGGGATCAATCCAAGAAGATATAACAATTGTAAATATTTTTGCACTCAACATAGGAGCACCTCAATGCATAAGGCAAATGCTAACAGCCATAAAAGGGGAAATCAACAGTAACACAATCATATTAGGAGACTTTAACACCCCACTTTCATCAATGGACAGAGCATCCAAAATGCAAAAAAAAAAAGGAAATACAAGCTTTAAATGATACATTGAAAAAGATGGACTTAATTGATATTTATAGGACATTTCATCCAAAAACAACAGAATACATGTTCTTCTCCAGTGCTCATGGAACATTCTCCAAGATAGATCATATCTTGGGTAACAAATCAAGCCTTGGTAAATTTAAGAAAATTGAAATCGTATCAACTATCTTTTCTGACCACAATGCTAATGAGACTAGATATGAATTACAGGAAAAAATCTGTAAAAAATACAAACACATGGAGGCTAAATAATACACTACTAAATAACCAAAAAATTACTGAAGAAATCAGAGAAACTAAAAAAATACCTAGAAACAAATGACTATGAAACATGATGACCCAAAACCTATGGGATGCAGAAAAATCAGTTCTAAGTGGGAAGTTTATAGCAATACAATCCTACCTCAAGAAACAAGAAACATCTCAAATAAACAACCTAAACTAACACTTAAAGCAATTAGAGAAAGAAGAACAAAAAAAACCCCAAAGTTACCAGAAGGAAAGAAATCATAAAAATCAGATCAGAAATAAATGAAAAAGAAATGAAGGAAATGATAGCAAAGGTCAATAAAACTAAAAGCTGGTTCTTTGGGAAGATAAAAAAAAATTGGTAAACAATTAGCCAGACTCATCAAGAAAAAATGGGAGAAGAGTCTAATCAACAGAATTAGAAATGAAAAAGGAGAAGTAACAACTGACACTGCAGAAATACAAAGCTTCATGAGAGATTACTACAAGCAACTCTATGCCAATAAAATGGACAACCTGGAAGAAATGGACAAATTCTTAGAAATGCACAATGTTCCGAGACTGAACCAGGGAGAAATAGAAAATATGAACAGACCAATCACAAGCAATAAAAATGAAACTGTGATTAAAAATCTTCCAACAAGAGAGAGGGACACTACCAAACTCATTCTATGAGGCCACCATCACCCTGATACCAAACCAGACAAAGATGTCACAAAGAAAGAAAACTACAGGCCAATATCACTGATGAGCATAGATGAAACAATCCTCAACAAAATACTAGCAAACAGAATCCAATAACACATTAAAAGGACCATGAACCATGATCAAGTGGGGTTTATCCCAGCAATGCAAGGATTCTTCAATATATGCAAATCAGTTTGATAAACCATATTAACAAATTGGAGGATAAAAACCATATGATCATCGCAATAGATGCAGAAAAAGCTTTCCACAAAATTCAACACCTGTTTATGATAAAAACTCTCCAGAAACTAGGCATAGAGGAAATTTACCTCAACATAATAAAGGCCATATATGACAAACCCACAGCCAACATCATTCTCAATGGTGAAAAACTGAACCCATCTCCACTAAGATCAGGAATAAGACAAGTTTGTCCACTCTCACCACTCTTATTCAACATAGTTTTGGAAGTTTTAGCCACAGAAATCAGAGAAGAAAAAGAAATAAAAGGAATCCAAATCAGAAAAGAAGAAGTAAAGCTGTCACTGTTTGCAGATGACATGATACTATATATAGAGAATTCTAAACTACTAGGGCTAATCAGTGAATTTGGTAAAGTTGCAGGATACAAAATTAATGCACAGTAATCTCTTGCATTCCTATACACTAATGATGGAAAATCTGAAAGATAAATTAAGGAAACACTCCCTTTTACCATTGCAACAGAAAGAATAAAATACCTAGGAATTAACCTACCCAAGGAGACAAAAGACCTGTATGCACAAAACTATAAGACATTGATGAAGTAAATAAAAGATGATACAAACCGATGGAGAGATATACCATGTTCTTGGATTGGAAGAATCAACACTGTGAAAATGACTCTACTCCCCAAAGCAATTTACAGATTCAATGCAATCCCTATTAAACTACCACTGGCATTTTTCACAGAACTAGAACAAAAGATTTCACAATTTGTATGGAAACACAAAAGACCCCGAATAGCCAAAGCAATCTTAAGAACGAAAAATGGAGCTGGAGGAATCAGGCTTCCTGCCTTCAGACTATACTACAAAGCTACAGTAATCAAGACAGCATGGTACTGGCACAAAAACAGAAATAAAGGACAATAGAACAGGATAGAAAGCCCAGAGATAAATCCCCACACACATGGACACTTTAGTTTTGACAAAGGAGGCAAGAATGTACAGTGGAGAAAAGACAGCCTGTTCTATAAGTGGTGCTCGGAAAACTGGATAGCTACATGTAAAAGAATGAAATTAGAACACTCCTGAACACCATACACAAAAATAAACTCAAAATGGATTAAAGACCTAAATGTAAAGCCAGACACTATCAAACTCTTAGAGGAAAACATAGGCAGAACGCTCTATGACATAAATCACAGCAAGATCCTTTTTGACCCATCTCCTAGAGAAATGGAAAAGCAAACAAACAAACAAAATGTGACCTAATGAAACTTAAAAGCTTTTGCACAGCAAAGGAAGCCATAAATAAGACGAAAAGACAACCCTCAGAATGGGAGAAAATACTTGCAAACGAAGCAACTGTTAAAGGATTAATCTCCAAAATATACAAGCAGCTCAGGCAGCTCAATATCAAAAAAACAAATAACCCAACTCAAAAATAGGCAGAAGATCTAAATAGACATTTCTCCAAAGAAGATATACAGATTGCCAAAACACATGAAAGGATGCCCAACATCACTAATCATTGGAGAAATGCACATCAAAACTACAATGAGGTATCACCTCACACCAGTCAGAATGGCCATCATGAGAAAAATCTTCATGGTTTCCCTGGTGGTGCAGTGGTTAAGAATCTGCCTGCCAATGCAGGGGACATGGGTTTGAGCCCTGGTCCCGGAAGATCCCACATGCCGTTGAGCAACAAATCCCATGCACCACAACTACTGAGCCTGCACTCTAGAGCTCACAAGACACAGCTACTTAAGCCTTCTTGCCTAGAACCCATGCTTGGCACAAGAGAAGCCTCCGCAATGAGAGACTTGCACACTGTAATGAAGAGTAGCTCCTGCTCGCTGCAACTAGAGAAAATTCATACACAGCAATGAATATCCAATGCAGCCAAAAATAAAATGAAATAAATAAATAAATAAATAAATAAATCTACAAACTGTAAATGCTGCAGAGGGTGTGGAGAAACGGGAACCCTGTGGCACTGTTGGTAGGAATGTAAATTGATACAGCCACTATGGAGAACAGTATGGAGGTTCCTTAAAAAACTAAAAATAGAACTACCAGATGACCCAGAAATCCCACTACTGGGCATACACCTTGAGAAAACCATAATTCAAAAAGAGTCATGTACCACAATGTTCATTGCAGCTCTATTGACAATAGCCAGGACATGGAAGCTACCTAAATGTCCATTGACAGATGAATGGATAAAGAAGATGTGGCAAATGTATACAGTGGAATATTAGCCATAAAAAGAAACAAAATTGAGTTATTTGTAGTGAGGTGGATGGACCTAGATACTGTCATAAGGAGTGAAGTAAGTCAGAAAGAGAAAAACAAATACCTTATGCTAACTCAGATATATGGAATAAAAAAAAAAAGTTCTGAAGAACCTAGGAGCAGGACAGGAATAAAGACTCAGACATAAAGAATGGACTTGAGGACACGGGGAAGGGTAAGGGTAAGCTGGGACGAAGTGAGAGAGGGGCATGGACATATATAGACTACCAAATGTAAAATAGCTAGCTAGTGGGAAGAAACCACCTAGCACAGGAAGATCAGCTTGGTGCTTTGTGACCAACTAGAGGGGAGGGATAGAGAGGGTGGGAGGTAGACACAAGAGGTGGGAGATATGGGGATATATGTATATGTATAGCTGATTCACTCTGTTATAAAGCAGAAACTAACACACCATTGTAAAGCAATTATACTCCAATAAAGATATTTTGAAAAAAGTCAGGAAATAGTCACTTGAGGAGGTTATCCTGTTTCAGATCATATGTTTGGGGTGGCCCATTCTTGGTTTGGCGCCCTAAGCCTATGAGACAATTACATTTCTCTCTCTACAGTAACAGGTTAAGGAATGGAGTCACAACCCAGGCACAGCCAATGAGATTTTAACTTGACTTTGTTTTAAAATTAGGTTTATCACAAACTGGTCTCATTTTGCATTGATATGTGTTAGTAAAATAGATTTAATAAGGAGGAAATTAACCACATGATACAGATACTGGGAAAGAGCAGGCAGCTGAAAAATATTGGGAAGGAGGAGGAAAGACAGAGGATGAACAGAAAGCGGAGAAAGGCAACATGGATTGAGGTAGAAAATATAGTTGGATCAACCTTTGATCATGGTGTCAAATTTTGGTTAGATAGTAGAATATTGGTAGGTTTGCCAGATTTAGCAAATAGAAATATAGGACACCTGGTCGAATTTGAATTTTAGATAAGTTAGATATTTTTAGTATAATTATGTCACATTTAAATATTGTGTGACCATCCTTAAATGTAAGAATATGGAGATTTTTCTTTTCTAGGGTGAATGTGTTATCTTGTGGCATCTGGGTTCTACAGGTGACACTGACTCCAGCTCATACCTTGAGATGAAACTATGGAGGAGCTGTACTTTAAGTTCCTGGAACTTCTGGCCTCTTCCTTATTTCAACAGATGCTTCAGCAGGCTGAAATATTCACATATTCTTTCTTACCTCTCCCTGAGCACTATGACGAAACCTTTTTAGTTTGGAAATTCTTTCAATACAAACGTGGAGAGAATCGTCATGAACTTCCACGTCCCTATTTGAAGACTTATTGACACTTTGTCAATCTTCTTTCATCTAGTCTCTTCCACTCCTTTTATTTTGCCTGAGTGTTTTTTAAGACATCCCAAACTGGGACTTCCCTGGTGGTCCGGTGGCTAAGACTCTGCATTCCCAATGCACGGGGTCTGGGTTCGATCCATAGTCAGGGAACTATATCCCCCATGCTGCAACTAAAGATCTCACATGCCACAACTAAAAAAGGATCCCACAGCAACAATGCAGACAAATAAATAAATAAATATTAAATGTCATCCTTAAATACTACGTTTTAAAAAAAATTTTTTTTCCTTTCCTGTCCTTAAGTATATCTAATTGGTTTAATATGGCCAAGATCCCACTTTTCACCTGTCTCCCTTCATATAAAATAGTAAATATAAAATAATGTCTCTCCCTTCAAAGATGATATTCCTTTGTTTTCTCCCTCAAATTACCCCTATAGTTCATGATTTTCCCTTAACTCTGTAGCCTGTTCAGGACTCAAGGGATCTGTTCCACACTGTGCTGAGGGGTCCTTGGACTGTGGTGGGTGGGAGGAGAGGTGGGGCGAGGGTGGGATTGGAATGATCATCTTTCTCTCAAACATCCTTCCTATGAGAAATACTAATCTTTTCTCTCTTTACTCCTAGCTTTTATGCACCATGCAAGTCTATACTTTTAAGCATAACTGTTGGATCCTCTGATTTAACATTTAAATATTCCTAGGAGTGGGTGTTTTTTTAATGTGCCTAGGATAAGAGTGGGTTGGAAGATCCTGAGGGCATCATGGCAGAGGACAACTGTTCTCAAACTTCTATGTGCACAGACCTCCCCCTCACTCCGAGGTCTTGTTCAAACACAGGTCCTGGGACCCACCTCAGAGTTTATGCTTCAGTAGGTCTGGGGTGGGGCCTGAGAATGTGCATATCTGCAAGTTCCCAGAGAATGAGTTGCTGGTAGCCCTGCGAGCATGG
Organism: Physeter macrocephalus; assembly: GCF_002837175.3. NCBI lineage: Eukaryota > Metazoa > Chordata > Mammalia > Artiodactyla > Physeteridae > Physeter > Physeter macrocephalus. The sequence continues at coordinate 35,910,308 of NC_041214.2, forward strand.
TGAGAACCACTTGTATAGGAAAACCTGAAATTATACTATATCTGAAATTTGGTTATATAAACCCGAAGAAGAATCCTTACCCTGTGAACTTGGGCAGGTTACTTAGCCTCTCAGGTTTACTTTCCTCATCTGTATTCAACAAATGTTCATTTCTTTTCTTTTTCCAATAGTGACTTGCTTTTTAAGAGCAAGAGCTCACTTTTCTTCATGTTGTTTTGTCAGTTGCAAATTGGACGAGGCTTGGCCTGTATTCACCTCTCAGAATCCAAGTGCATCTCAAGTGGAGAGCTGTGGATAAACAAGAATGATGCTGAGTTCAGGGGATTGTACCCAGGCTCCTGCAGAGAGACAGTGATGAGGAGATGGCTATAACACATTCATTCACTTAGCAAATATTTATCGAGCACCCATTCTGTGCCAGTCACTGTTCCAACTGTTAGAGATACAGTTAGATGGGATCATGTCCTTAGGGAATGTACATTCTAGTGGGATGAGTGAAAGGGAACAATCTTGGTGGGGCCCTAATGAAATAGGAAAAATACAGTGATGAGTCAACCCCAAACTAATATGTATTATTCTCTCACAGTTCTGAAGGCCAGAAGTTCAGATTCGGTTTCACTGGGCTAAAGGTAAGTTGCTGGCAGGGCCATGCCCTCTCTGAAGGCTCTAGGGGAGAAATCTGCCTCCTTGGAATTTCCAACTTCTAGACCTGCTTTTATTGGCTCATGGCCCCTTCCCAATTTCAAATCCAGCAGCGTAGTGTTTTCAAACTGCTCTACTTCAACACATCACCTTCTTCTTTTCCTTGTGTATCAACTGAATATAGTATGAGGTTGACAGGAAGACTGCAGGGTGAAGGATGATCCAGGAAGGATGGGCACAAGATCTGAAAGCTGTGATTACAACCTGCCACAGGTGTTGCATGAAGTTGCCTGGTCCTGCGGTGATGATGATAAACATTTATTGGAAGGTTTCCATGTACCATGTGCTAACAGGTATTCCCACTTTAATTCATACTAAACCTTTGTCCTGTTTTACAAATGCAAAAACTAGGCTCCAAGTTCAACTTGCCCAGAGACGCACAGTTAGTGAGTGGTAACACCAGGATTACTAGGCAGGCAGCCTGCCTTCAGAAAAGAACCCTAACAAAAGCCTTGCTACTCTGTGTGGTCGGAGGACCAGTAGCATTGGAATAACTCAGGAACTTTTAAAAAATGCAGAATCTCAGGCTCCACCCTAGACCTGCTGAATCAGAATCTGCATTTTAACAAGAGCCCAAGTGATTCCAATGCAGAATAAGATCAGTGAGAAACTACTACCAAGCATGGAACTTAAAATGCAGTGAAACTACATTTTCAGCTACTGTGGAAGCTGGCAGAGATATCTTTCTCTTTGGTGTTTGTTTTCACAGTATGAGGAAGCCAGTTAGTCTGATGAGTCTTCATCTGAGTAATCAAATAACAACAATTAAACAAAACCCTCTCAAGTTCATGTCTCCAAGCCTAAGGAAGGACACCACAATGCATTCTAAATAGCAGTCACTTGTGTCCTGGAGGCTAAAATATTTGCTGACTTAGTTATTTACCATCTCTGCATGCTCCAGGTCCAGGGTGATAAATTATGGAAGAGAGTTATTAAATTACAACACTTTTTAAAAAAACATCTTCATTGGAGCATAATTGCTTTATAATGATGTGTTAGTTTCTGCTTTATAACAAAGTGAATCAGTTATACATATACATATATCCCCATATCTCTTCCGTTTTGCATCTCCCTCCCTCCCACCCCCCATCCCACCTCTCTAGGTGGTCACAAAACACCGAGCTGATCTCCCTGTGCTATGCGGCCGCTTCCCACTAGCTATCTATTTTACATTTGGTAGTGTATATATGTCCATGCCAATCTTTCATTTCATCCCAGCTTACGCTTCCCACTCTCTGTATCCTCAAGTCCATTCTCTAGTAAGTCTGCATCTATATTCCAGTCTTGCCTCTAGGTTCTTCATGACCATTTTTTGTTTGTTTATTAGATTCCATGTATATGAGTTAGCATAAGGTATTTGTTTTTCTCTTTCTGACTTACTTCACTCTGTATGACAGACTCTAGGTCCATCCACCTCACTACAAATAACTCAGTTTCGGTTCTTTTTTATGGCTGAGTAGTATTCTATTGTGTATATGTGCCACATCTTATTTATCCATTCATCTGTTGATGGACACTTAGGTTGCTTCCATGTCCTGGCTATTGTAAATAGAGCTGCAATGAACACTGTGGTACATGACTCTTTTTTTTTTTTTTTTTTTGCAGTACGCGGGCCTCTCACTGTTGTGGCCTCTCCCATTGTGGAGCACAGGATCAAGACGTGCAGGCTCAGTGGCCATGGCTCACAGGCCTAGCCGCTGCACGGCATGTGGGATCTTCCTGGACCAGGGCACAAACCCATGTCTCCTGCATCAGCAGGCAGACTTTCAATCACTGCGCCACCAGGGAAGCCCACATGACTCTTTTTGAATTATGGTTTTCTCAGGGTATATGCCTAGTAGTGGGATTGCTGGGTCGTATGGTAGTTCTACTTTTAGTTTTTTAAGGAACCTCCATACTGTTCTCCATAGTGGCTGCATCAATTTGAATTCCCACCAATGGTGCAAGAGGGTTTCCTTTTCTCCACACCCTCTCCAGCATTTATTGTTTCTAGATTTTTTGATTATGGCCATTCTGACTGGTGTGAGATGACATCTCATTGTAATTTTGATTTGCAGTTCTCTAATGATTAAAGATTTTGAGCATTCTTTCATGTGTTTGTTGGCAATCTGTATATCTCCTTTGGAGAAATGTCTATTTAGGTCTTCTGCCCATTTTTGGATTGGGTTGTTTGCTGGTACGCAGGCTTCTAACTGTTGTGGCCTCTCCCATTGCAGAGCACAGGCTCTGGATGACAGGCTCAGCCACCATGGCTCACGGGCCCAGCCACTCTGTGGCATGTGGGATCTTCCCAGACCGGGGCACGAACACGTGCCCCCTGCAATGGCAGGTGAACTCCCAACCACTGCACCACCAGGGAAGACCTTGTTTTTTGATATTGAGCTGAATGAGCTGCTTGTATAATATGGAGATTAATCCTTTGTCAGTTGCTTCATTTGCAAATATTTGCTCCCATTCTGAGGGTTGTCTTTTCATCGTGTTTATGGTTTCCTTTGCTGTGCAAAAGGTTTTAAGTTTCATTAGGTCCCATTTGTTTATCTTATTGTTTTTGCTACTCGAGGTCTTTTATGTTTCCATACAAATTGTGAGATGTTTTGTTCTACTTCTGTGAAAAATACCAGTGGTAGTTTGATAGGGATTGCATTGAATCTCTAGAATGCTTTGGGTAGTAGAGTCTTTTTCACAATGCTGATTCTTCCAATCTAAGTACATGGTATATCTCTCCATCTGTTTGTATCATCTTTAATTTCTTTCATCAGTGTCTTATAATTTTCTGCATACAGGTCTTTGTCTCCTTAGGTAGGGCTTATTCCTAGATATTTTATTCTTTTTTTTGCAATGGTAAAAGGGAATGTTTTCTTAATATCATGTTCAGATTTTTCATCATTAGTGTATAGGAATGCAAGAGATATCTGTGCATTAATTTTGTATCCTGCAACTTTACCAAATTCATTGATTAGCTGTAATAGTTTTCTGGTAGCATCTTTAGGATTCTCTATGTATAGTATCATGTCACCTGCAAACAGTGACAGCTTTACTCCTTTATCATAAATGGGTGTTGAATTTTGTCAAAAGCTTTCTCTGCATCTATTGAGATGATCATATGGTTTTTCTCCTTCAGTTTGTTGATATGGTGTATCACGTTGATTGATTTGCGTATATTGAAGAATCCTTGCATTCCTGGGATAAACCCCACTTGATCATGGTGTATGATCCTTTTAATGTGCTGTTGGATTCTGTTTGCTAGTATTTTGTTGAGGATTTTTGCATCCATGTTCATCAGTGATATTGGTCTGTAGTTTTCTTTCTTTGTGATGTCTTTGTCTGGTTTTGGTATCAGGGTGATGGTGGCCTCATAGAATGAGTTTGGGAGTGTTCCTCCCTCTGCTATCTTTTGGAAGAGTTTGAGAAGGATAGGTGTTAGCTCTTCTCTAAATGTTTGATAGAATTCGCCTGTGAAGCCATCTGGTCCTGGGCTTTTGTTTGTTGGAAGATTTTTAATCACAGTTTCAATTTCATTGCTTGTGATTGGTCTGTTCATATTTTCTATTTCTCCCTGGTTCAGTCTTGGAACATTGTGCATTTCTAAGAAATTGTCCATTTCTTCCAGGTTGTTCAATTTATTGGCATATTGTTGTTTGTAGTAATCTCTCATGATCATTTGTATTTCTGCATTGTCAGTTGTTACTTCTCCTTTTTCATTTCTAATTCTATTGATTTGAGTCTTCTCCCATTTTTCCTTGATGAGTCTGGCTAATGCTTTATCAATTTTATCTTCTCAAAGAACTGGCTTTTAATTTTTTTGACCTTCGCTATCATTTCCTTCATTTCTTTTTCATTTATTTCTGATCTGATTTTTATGATTTCTTTCCTTCTGGTAACTTTGGGGATATTTGTTCTTCTTTCTCTAATTGCTTTAGGTGTAAGTTTAGGTTGTTTATTTAAGATGTTTCTTGTTTCTTAAGGTAGGATTGTATTGCTATAAACTTCCCACTTAGAACTGCTTTTGCTGCATCCCATAGGTTATGGGTTGTCATGTTTTCATTGTCATTTGTTTCTACAAAGTTTTTTATTTCATCTTTGATTTCTTCAGTGATCTCTTGGTTGTTAAGTAGTGTATTGTTTAGCCTCCATGTGTTTGTATTTTTACGGATTTTTTCCTGTAATTGGTATCTAGTCTCATAGTGTTGTGGTCGGAAAAGATAATTGATAAGATTTCAATTTTCTTAAATTTACCAAGCCTTGATTTGTGACCCAAGATAGGATCTATCCTGGGGAATGTTCCATGAACAGTTGAGGAGAAAGTGTATTCTATTGTTTTTGGAAAGAATGTCGTATAAATATCAATTAAGTCCAGCTTGTTTAATGTATCATTTAAAGCTTGTGTTTCCTTATTTATTTTCATTTTGGATGATCTGTCCTTTGGGGAAAGTGAGGTGTTAAAGTCCCCTACTATGATTGTGTTTTTGTTGATTTCCCCTTTATGGCTGTTAGTATTTGCCTTATGTATTGAGGTGCTCCTATGTTGGGTGCATAAATATTTACAATTGTTATATCTTCTTCTTGGATTGATCCCTTGATCATTATGTAATGTCCTTCTTTGTCTCTTAAAATAGTATTTGTTTTAAAGTGTATTTTGTCTGATACGAGAATTGCTACTCCAGCTTTCTTTTGATTTCCATTTGTATGGAATATCGTTTTTCATCCCTTCACTTTCAGTCTGTATGTGTCCCTCAGTCTTAAGTGGGCCTCTTGTAGACAGCATATATACAGGTTTTGTTTTAGTATCCATTCAGCCAGTCTACGTCCTTTGGTTGGAACATTTAATCCATTTACATTTAATGTAGTTATCGATATGTATGTTCCTATTACCATTCTGTTTATTGTTTTGGGTGTGTAATTGTAGGTCTTTTCCTTCTCTTGTGTTTTCTGCGTAGGGTAGTTCCTTTAGCATTTGTTATAAAGCTTGTTTGGTGGTGCTGAATTCTCTTAGCTTTTGCTTGTCTCTAAAGGTTTTAATTTCTCCATCAAATCTGAATGAGATCCATGCTGAGTAGAGTAATCTTGGTTGTAGGTTTTTCCACTTCATCACTTTAAATATGTCTTGCCTCTCCCTTCTGGCTTGCAGAGTTTCTGCTGAAAGATCAGCTGTTAACCTTATGGGGATTCCTTTGTGTGTTATTTGTTATCTTTCCCTTGCTGCTTTTAATATGTTTTCTTTGTATTTAATTTTTGATAGTTTGATTAATATGTGTCTTGGCATGTTTCTCCTTGGATTTATCCTGAATGGGATTCTCTTTGCTTCCTGGACTTGGTTAACTATTTCCTTTCCATATTAGGGAAGTTTTCAACTGTAATCTCTTAAAATATTTTGCCAGTCTCTTTCTTTTTTTCTTCTTCCTCTAGGACCCTTATAATTCAAATATAGGTGTGTTTAATGTTGTCCTAGAGGTCTCTGAGACTGTCCTCAATTCTTTTCATTCTTCTTTCTTTATTCTGCTCTGCAGTAGTTATTTCCACTATTTTATCTTTCAGATCACTTATCCGTCCTTCTGCCTCAGTTATTCTTCTATTGATCCCTTCTAGAGAATTTTCAATTTCATTTATTGTTTTGTTCATCACTGTTTTGTTTGCTCTTTAGTTTTTCTAGGTCCTTGTTAAAGGTTTCTTGTATTTTCTCCATTGTATTTTCAAGATTTTGGATTATCTTACTATCATTATTCTGAATTCTTTTTCAGGTATATGCCTATTTCCTCTTCATTTGTTAGGCCTGGTGGGTTTTTACCTTGCTTCTTCATCTTCTGTGTGTTTTTCTGTCTTCTCATTTAGCTTAACTTATTGTGTTTGGGGTCTCCTTTTTGCAGGCTACAGGTTCATAGTTCCTGTTGTTTTTGGTGTCTACCCCCAGTGACTAAGGTTTGTTCAGTGGGTTGTGTAGGCTTCCTGTTGGAGGGGACTAGTACCTGTGTTCTGGTGGATAAGGCTGGATCTTGTCTTTCTTGTCGGCAGGTCCACGTCTGGTGGTGTGTTTTGGAGTGTCTGTTGACTTATTATGATTTTAGGCAGCCTCTCTGCTAATGGGTGGTGTTGTGTTCATGTCTTGCTAGTTGTTGGGCATAGGGTGTACGGCACTGTAGCTTGCTGCTCGTTGAGTGGAGCTGGGCCTTGGTGTTGAGGTGGAGATCTCTGGGAGATTTTCGTTGTTTGATATTACGTGGAACTTGGAGGTCTCTTCTGGACCAATGTCCTGAACTTGGTTCTTCCACCTCAGAGGCACAGCGCTGATGCGTGGCTGTAGCACCAAGAGCCTGTCATTCACATGGCTCAGAATAAACGGGAGAAAAAAGAAAGAAAGAAAGAAAGAAAAAAGATAAAATAAAATAAAGTTATTTAAAAAAATAATTATTAAAAATATTCTCTTAAATATTAAAAAAAAGAAACAAAGAAGCGAGCAACCAAACCAAAAAAACAAATCCACCAAAATAACAAGTGTGAAAAAGTATACAAAAACAAACAAACAAACAACAACAAAAGAAAATCAGACAGACAGAACCCTAGGACAAATGGTAAAAGCAAAGCTATACTGACAAAATCACACACAGAAGCATTCACATACGCACTCACAAAAAGAGAAAAACGGAAAAAAATATATATTGTTGCTACCAAAATCTACCTCCTCAATTTCGGATGATACGTTTTCTATTCAGGTATTCCACAGCTGCAGGGTACATCAGGTTGATTGTGGAGATTTGATCCACTGCTCCTGAGGCTGCTGGGAGAAATTCCCCTTTCTCTTCTTTGTTCACACAGCCCCTGGAGTTCAGCTTTGGATTCGGCCCCAAATCTGAATGTAGGTCTCCTGAGGGAGTCTGTTCTTCGCTCAGACAGGACGAGGTTAAAGGAGCAGCTCATTCGGGGGCTCTGGCTCCCTCAGGCCCTGGGGGGGAGGGGTATGGAGTGCGGGGTGAGCCTGTGGTGGCAGAGGCCAGCATGACCTTGCACCAGCCTGAAGCACACCATGTGTTCTCCCGGGGAAGTTGTCCCCGGATCACAGGACCCTGGCAGTGGCGGGCTGCACCAGCTCCTGGGAGGACAGGTGTGGATACTGACCTGTGCTTGCACACAGGTTTCTTGTTGGCTGCTGCAGTAGCCTTAGCGTCTCATGCACCGCTCTGGGGTCTGCGCTGATAGCTGTGGCTTGCGCCCATCTCTGGAGCTCCTTTAAGTGGCGCTCTTAATCCCCTCTCCTCGTGCACCAGGAAACAAAGAGGCAAGAAAAAGTCTCTTGCTTCTTCAGTGCCACCAGCCGCAGCGGGTCCTCAAAGTGCAGCAACAATTGACGAGAGAGGGTAGGGAACGGAAAGCACCAAGGTATGGGATCAGAAGGGCACAAACAACTGATGGTTGCAAGGCAAATTTATTAACAAAGCATAGTCATATATATACCCCTAAAGCAGGGACTTTGCACAGTCATTGTGCCCTAAGGCAGAAACTTTGCATAAACATTGTTCTATAGAAGTGGTATTTCGTCTCGGCTCAGTCGCCACCTTATCTGCATCAGAGGGTCTATTGCTTGTTCTACAAAGGCACCAACTTCCCCTCCAGGGTTGCTTTTCCTAGCTTTAGGGAACAACCAGGGACTCTCATTATCTGAGCAGGTTCCTGGAACGATCTGGCCAAAGGTCATCTCCTTTTTTACATTCATACCATAAAGTCCAGGATGCATACCACGGAGAGTACAATTGGGCTCTGAGGCTTAGGAGGGTCTTAATGGTGCATTTCTCAGAGGGCAATGCTCGCCACACTTCAGCAGTTCCAGTCTTTTTCCCAGACTCCCTCCCGGCTAGCTGTGGTGCACTAACTCCCTTCAGGCTGTGTTCACGCAGCCAACCACAGTCCTCTCCCTGGGATCTGACCAAAACAGGAGCCTCAGCTCTCAGGCCCTGCCTGCCCCAGCGGATGAGCAGAAAAGCCTCTCGGGCTGGTGAGTCCTGCTCGGCACCGATCCTCTGTGTGGGAATCTCTCCGCTTTGCTCTCCGCACCCCTGTTGCTGTGCCCTCCTCCGTGGCTCTGAAGCTCCCCCCTCCCCCACACGCAGTCTCTGCCCGTGAAAGGCCTTCCTAGTGTGTGGAAACCTTTCCTCCTTCACAGCGCCCTCCCACTGGTGCTGGTCCCATACCTATTCTTTTGTCTCTGTTTTTTCTTTTTTCTTTTGCCCTACCCAGGTACATGGGGAAGTTTCTTGCCTTTTGGGAGGTCTGAGGTTTTCTGCCAGCATTCAGTAGGTGTTCTGTAGGAGTTGTTCCACATGTAGATATATTTCTGATGTATTTGTGGGGAGGAAGGTGATCTCCACATCCTACTCTTCCACCATCTTTTTTTTTAAACATCTTTATTGGAGTATAATTGCTTTACAATGGTGAGTTAGTTTCTGCTTTACAACAAAGTTAATCAGTTATACAAATATATATGTTCCAATATCTCTTCCCTCTTGCGTCTCCCTCCCTCCCGCCCTCCCTATCCCACCCCTCTAGGTGGTCACAAACCACCTAGCTGATCTCCCTGTGCCATGCGGCTACTTCCCACTAGCTATCCACCCTACATTTGGTAGTATATATATCTCCATGCCACTCTCTCACTTCGTCACAACTTACCCTTACCCCTCCCCTTATCCTCAAGTCCATGCTCCAGTAGGTCTGTGTTTTATTCCCGTCCTACCCCTAGGTTCTTCATGACATTTTTCTTTTCTTAGATTCCATATATATGTGTTAGCATATGGTATTTGTTTTTCTCCTTCTGACTTACTTCACTCTGTATGACAGACTACATGTCCATCCACCTCACTACAAATAACTCAATTTCGTTTCTTTTTATGACTGAGTAATATATTCCATTGTATATATGTGCCACATCTTCTTTATCCATTCATCTGTTGATGGACACTTAGGTTGCTTCCATGTCCTGGCTATTGTAAATAGAGCTGTAATGAACATTTTGGTACATGACTCTTTTTGAATTATGGTTTTCTCACCTCTCCAGCATTTATTGTTTCTAGATTTTTTGATGATGGCCATTCTGACCGGTGTGAGATGATATCTCATTGTAGTTTTGATTTGCATTTCGCTAATGATTAATGAAGTTGAGCATTCTTTCATGAGTTTGTTGGCAATCTGTATATCTTCTTAGGAGAAATGTCTGTTCAGGTTTTCTGCCCATTTTTGGATTGGGTTGTTTGTTTTTTTGTTATTGAGCTGCATGTGTTGCTTGTAAATCCTTTGCCAGTTGCTTCATTTGCAAATATTTTATCCCACTCTGAGGGTTTTCTTTTGGACTTTTCAATGGTATCCTTTGCTGTGCAAAAGCTTTTAAGTTTCCTTATATCCCATTTGTTTATTTTTGTTTTTGTTAACATTTCTCTAGGAGGTGGGTCAAAAAGGATCTTGCTGTGATTTATGTCATACAGTGTTCTGCCTATGTTTTCCTCTAAGAGTTTGATAGTGTCTGGCCTTACATGTAGGTCTTTAACCCATTTTGAGTTTATTTTTGTGTATGGTGTTAGGCAGTGTTCTAATTTCATACATTTATATGTACCAGTCTAGTTTTCCTAGCACCACTTACTGAAGAGGCTGTCTTTTCTCCACTGTATATTCTTGCCTCCTTTATCAAAGATAAGGTGACCATATGTGTGTAGGTTTATCTCTGGGCTTTCTATCCTGTTCCATTGATCTATATTTCTGTTTTTGTGCCAGTACCATGCTGTCTTGATTGCTGTAGCTTTGTAGTATAGTCTGAAGTCAGGGAGCCTGATTCCTCCAGCTCCATTTTTCATTCTCAACATTGCTTTGGGTAGACAAGAGAGAAGATGGCGGAAGAGTAAGATGCAGAGATCACCTCCTCCCCACAAATACATCAAAAATACGTCTACACGTGGAACCGCTCCTATAAAACACCCACTGAATGCTGGCAGAAGACCTCAGACCTCCCAAAAGGCAAGAAACACCCCACGTATCTTGGTAGGGCAAAAGAAAAAAGAATAAACAGAGACAAAAGAATAGGGATGGGACCTGCACCAGCGGGAGGGAGCTGTGAAGGAGGAAATGTTTCCACACACTAGAAGCCCCTTCGTGGGCGGAGACTGCAGGTGGCAGACGGGGGTAGTTTCAGAGCCATGGAGGAGAGTGCAGTAACAGGGTGCAGAAGACAAAGCAGAGAGATTCCCAAAGAAGATCGGTGCCGACCAGCACTCATCAGCCTGGGAGGCTTGTCTGCTCACCCACCAGGAAGGGTGGGTGCTGGGAGATGAGGCTCTGGCTTCTGTTGGAAACCAGGAGAGGACTGGGGTTGGCGGCAAGAACACAGCCAGAAGGGGTTAGTGCACCACGACTAGCCAGGAGGGAGTCCAGGAGAAGTCTGGAGCTGCCGAAGAGGCAAGAGACCTTTTCTTCCCTCTTTGCTTCCTGGGGTGCGAGGAGAGGGGATTAAGTGCGCTGCGTAAAGGAGCTCCAGAGACGGGCGCGGAGCTGCCAAAGAGACAAGAGACTTCTTCTTGCCTCTTTGTTTCCTGGTGCGAGAGGAGAGGGGATTAAGTGCGCTGCGTAAAGGAGCTCCAGAAACGGGCGCAAGCCGCGGCTCTCAGCGCGGACACCAGAGATGGGCATGAGATGCTAAGGCTGCTGCTGCTGCCTCCAAGAAGCCTGTGTGTAAGCACAGGTCACTTTCTACACCTCCCCTCCCGGGAGCCTGTGCAGCCCACCACTGCCAGGGGCCTGTGATCCAGGGACAACTTCCTCGGGAGAACACATGGTGTGCTTCAGGCTGGTGCAAGGTCACCCTGGCCTCTGCCACCACAGGCTCACCCTGCACTCCATACCCCTCCCTCCCCAGGGCCTGAGGGAGCCAGAGTCCCCGAATGAGCTCTTCCTTTAACCCTGTCCTGTCTGAGCGAAGAGCAGACGCCCTTGGACGACCTACACACAGAGGCGGGGCCCAGTCCAAAGCTTAACACCAGGAGCTGTGCAAACAAAGAGGAGAGGGGGAGGTCTCTCCCAGCAGCCTCAGAAGCAGCAGATTAAAGCTCCACAATCAGCTTGAAGTGCTCTGCATCTGTGGAATACCTGAAGAGACAGCGAATCATCCCAAGTTGAGGAGGTGGACTATGGGAGCAAGATATATTATTATTTTCCCCTTTTTCTCATTTTGTGAGTGTATATGTGTGTGCTGCTGTGTGAGATTTTTTCTGTATAACTTTGCTTTCACCATTTGTCCTAGGGTTCTTACTGAACCACTTAAAAAATTTTTTTTCTTTTTAACAATTATTTTTGATTTTAATAACTTTATTTTATCCTACTTTATTTTATCTTCTTTCTTTCTTCCTTTCTTTCTTCCTTTCTTCCTTCCTTTTTTCCTTCATTTCTTCTTCCCTTCTTCCTCCTCCCTCCCTTCCTTCCTTCCTTTTTCCCTCCCTTCCTTCCTCCCTTTCTTCCTCTCTTCCTTACTTCTTTCCTTCCTTCCCTCCTTCCTTTCTGGCTTCCTTCCTTCCTTCATTTCTTCCTTCCTTCCTTCCTTTCTTCCTTCCTTCCTCCTTCCTTCCTTCTTTCCTTCCTTCCTTTCGTTCTTTCCTTTCTATTTTTCCCCCTTTTATTCTGAGCCATGTGGATTAAAGGCTCTTGGTGCCCCAGCCAAGCATCAGGCCTGTGTCTCTGAGGTGGGAGAACCAACTTCAGGACACTGGCCCACAAGAGACCTCCCAGCTACACGAAATAGCAAATGACGAAAATCTCCAAGAGATCTCCATTCTCAACAACAAGACCGAGCTTCACTCAACGACCAGAAACCTACAGTGCTGGACACCCTATGCCCACCAAATAGCAAGACAGGACTACAGCCCCATCCATTAGCAGAGAGACTGCCTAAAATCATAATAATGCTACCGACATCCCAAAACACACCATCAGACGTGGATCTGCTCACCAGAAAGGCAAGATCCAGCCTCATCCACCAGAACAGAGGCACTGGTCCCCCCAACCAGGAAACCTACTCACCCCACTGAATCAACCATAACCACTGGGGACAGACACCAAAAACAATTGGAACTACCAAACTGCAGCCTGTAAAAAGGAGACCCCAAACACAGTAAGCAAAATGAAAAGACAGAAAAACACACAGCAGATGAAGGAGCAAGGTAAAAACCCACCAGACCTAACAAATGAAGAGGAAATAGGCAGTCTACCTGAAAAAGAATTCAGAATAATGATAGTAAAGATGATCCAAAATCTTGGAAATAGAATAGACAAAATGCAAGAAACATTTAACAAGGACCTAGAAGAAATAAAGAGGAAGCAAGCAATGATGAGCAACACAATAAATGAAATTAAAAATACTCTAGATGGGATCAATAGCAGAATAACTGAGGCAGAAGAACGGAGAAGTGACCTGGAAGATAAAATAGTGGAAATAACTACTGCAGAGCAGAATAAAGAAAAAAGAATGAAAAGAACTGAGGACAGTCTCAGAGACCTCTGGGACAACATTAAACGCACCAACATTCGAATTATAGGGGTCCCAGAAGAAGAAGAGAAAAAGAAAGGGACTGAGAAAATATCTGAAGAGATTATAGTTGAAAACTTCCCTAATATAGGAAAGAAAATAGTCAATCAAGTCCAGGAAGCACAGAGAGTCCCATACAGGATAAACCCAAGGAGAAACACGCCAAGACACATAATAATCAAACTGTCAAAAATTAAATACAAAGAAAACATATTAAAAGCAGCAAGGGAAAAAAAACAAATAACACACAAGGGAATCCTCATAAGGTTAACAGCTGATCTTTCAGAAGAAACTCTGCAAGACAGAAGGGAGGAGCAGGACATATTTAAAGTGATGAAGGAGGAAAACCTACAACCAAGATTACTCTACCCAGCAAAGATCTCATTCAGATTTGATGGAGAGATTAAAACTTTTACAGAGAAGCAAAAGCTGAGAGAGTTCAGCATCACCAAACCAGCTTTACAACAAATGCTAAAGGAACTTCTCCAGGCAAGAAACACAAGAGAAGGAAAAGACCGACAAGAACAAAGTCGAAACAATTAAGTAAATGGGAATAGGAACATACATATCAATAATTACCTTAAATGTAAATGGATTAAATGCTCCCACCAAAAGACACAGACTGGCTGAATGGATACAAAAACAAGACCCATATATATGCTGTCTACAAGAGACCCACTTCAGACCTAGGGACACATACAGACTGAAAGTGAGGGGATGGAAAAAGATATTCCATGCAAATGGAAATCAAAAGAAAGCTGGAGTAGCAATAATCATATTAGATAAAATAGACTTTAAAATAAAGAACATTACAAGAGACAAGGAAGGACACTACATAAAGATCAAGGGATCGATCCATGAAGAAGATATAACAATTGTAAATATTTATGCACCCAACATAGGAGCACCTCAATACATAAGGCAAATACTAACAGCCATAAAAGAAGAAATCAACAGCAACACAATCATAGTAGGGGACTTCAACACCCCACTTTCACCAATGGACAGATCATCCAAAATGAAAATAAATAAGGAAACACAAGCTTTAAATGATACATTACACAAGATGGACTTAATTGATATTTATAGGACATTCCATCCAAAAACAACAGAATACACATTTTTCTCAAGTGCTCATGGAACATTCTCCAGGATAGATCATATATTGGGTCACAAATCTAGCCTTGGCAAATTTAAGAAAATTGAAATCATATCAAGTATCTTTTCTGACCACAACGCTATGAGACTAGATATCAATTACAGGAAAAGATCTATAAAAAATACAAACACATGGAGGCTAAACAATACACTACTTAATAACGAAGTGATCACTGAAGAAATCAAAGAGGAAATCAAAAAATACTTAGAAACAAATGACAATGGAGACACGACGACCCAAAACCTATGGGATGCAGCAAAAGCAGTTCTAAGAGGGAAGTTTATAGCAATACAATCCTACCTTAAGAAACAGGAAACATCTCGTATAAACAACCTAACTTTGCACCTAAAGCAACTAGAGAAAGAAGAACAAAAAAACCCCAAATTTAGCAGAAGGAAAGAAATCATAAAGATCAGATCAGAAATAAATGAAAAAGAAATGAAGGAAACAATAGCAAAGATCAATAAAACTAAAAGCTGGTTCTTTGAGAAGATAAATAAAATTGATAAACCATTAGCCAGACTCATCAAGAATAAAAGGGAGAAGACTCAAATCAATAGAATTAGAAATGAAAAAGGAGACGTAACAAC
>NC_041214.2:35925315-35926230 GCF_002837175.3 Physeter macrocephalus
CAAAATTAGCAGAAGGAAAGAAATCATAAAGATCAGAACAGAAATAAATGAAAAAGAAACGAAGGAAACAATAGCAAAGATCAATAAAAATAAAAGTTGGCTCTTTGAGAAGATAAACAAAATTGATAAACCATTAGCCAGACTCGTCAAGAAAAAAAGGGAGAAGACTCAAATCAATAGAATTAGAAATGAAAAAGGAGATGTAACAACTGACACTGCAGAAATACAAAAGATTATTAGAGATAACTACAAGCAACTGTATGCCAATAAAATGGACAACCTGGAAGAAATGGACAAATTCTTAGAAATGCACAAGCTGCCGAGACTGAACCAGGAAGAAATAGAAAATATGAACAGACCAATCACAAGCACTGAAATTGAAACTGTGATTAAAAATCTTCCAACAAACACTGAAATAGAAACTGTGATTAAAAATCCTCCAACAAACAAAAGCCCAGGACCAGATGGCTTCACAGGCGAATTCTATCAAACATTTAGAGAAGAGCTAACACCTATTCTTCTCAAACTCTTCTAGAAGAAAACAGAGGTAGGAACACTCCCAAACTCATTCTATGAGGTCACCATAACCCTGCTACCAAAACCAGACAAATATGTCACATAGAAAGAAAACTACAGGCCAATATCACTGATGAACATAGATGTAACAATCCTCAACAAAATACTAGCAAAAAGAATCCAACAGCACATTGAAAGGATCATACACCATGATCAAGTGTGGTCTGTCACAGGAATGCAAGGGTTCTTCAATATACGCAAATCAATCAACGTGATACACCATATCAACAAACTGAAGGAGAAAAACCATATGATCATCTCAGTAGATGCAGAGAAAGGTTTTGACAAAATTCAACACCCATTTATGATAAAAACCCTGCAGAAAGTAGGCATAGAGGG
>NC_041214.2:35927130-35927763 GCF_002837175.3 Physeter macrocephalus
TCAGTGGAACAGGATAGAAAGCCCAGAGATAAACCCACACACATATGGTCACCTTTTCTTTGATAAAGGAGGGAAGGATATACAGTGGAGAAAAGACAGCCTCTTCAATAAGTGGTGCTGGGAAAACTGGACAGCTACATGTAAAAGTATGAAATTAGAACACTCCCTAACACCACACACAAGAATAAACTCAAAATGGGTTAAAGACCTAAATGTAAGGCCAGACACTATCAAACTCTTAGAGGAAAACATAGGCAGAACACTCTATGACATAGATCACAGCAAGATCCTTTTTGACCCATCTCCTAGAGAAATGGAAATAAAAACAAAAATAAACAAATGGGACCTAATTAAACTTAAAAGCTTTTGCACAGCAAAGGATACCATAAACAGACCAAAAGACAACCCTCAGAGTGGGAGAAAATAGTTGCAAAGAAAGCAACAGACAAAGTATTAATCTCCAAAATTAATAAGCAACCCATGCAGCTCAATAACAAAAAAACAAACAACCGAATCCAAAAATGGGCAGAAGACCTAAATAGACATGTCTCCAAAGAAGATATACAGATTGCCAACAAACACATGAAAGAATGCTCAACATCATTAATCATTAGAGAAATGCAAATCAAAACT
>NC_041214.2:35927921-35932911 GCF_002837175.3 Physeter macrocephalus
CAGGACATGGAAGCAACCTAAGTGTCCATCAACAGATGAATGGATAAAGAAGATGTGGTACATATATACAATGGAATATTAGCCATAAAAAGAAATTAAACTGAGTTATTTGTAATGAGGTGGATAGACCTGGAATCTGTCATACAGAGTGAAGTAAGTCAGAAGGAGAAAAACAAATACCATATGCTAACATATATATGGAATCTAAGAAAAAAAAATGTCATCAAGAGACTACTGTTTGGACAGGAATAAAACACAGACCTACTAGAGCATGGACTTGAGAATATGGGGAGGGGGAAGGGTAAGCTGAGACAAAGTGAGAGAGTGACATGGACATATATACACTACCAAATGTAAAATAGATAGCTAGTGGGAAGCAGCCGCATAGCACAGGGAGATCAGCTCAGTGCTTTGTGACCACCTAGACTGGTGAGATAGGGAGGATGGGAGGGAGGGAGACGCAAGAGGGAAGAAATATGGGAACATATGTATATGTACAACTGATTCACTTTCTCGTAAACAGAAACTAACACACCATTGTAAAAGAGTTATACTCCAATAAAGATGTTAAAAAAAAAGATTGCTTTTGCTATTCGGGGTCTTTTGTGTTTCCATACAAATTGTGAAATTTTTTGTTCTAGTCCTGTAAAAAATGCCAGTGTTTTGATAGGTATTGCATTGAATCTGTAGATTGCTTTGGGTAGTAGAGTCCTTTTAACAATGTTGATTCTTCCAATCCAAGAATATGGTATATCTCTCCATATATTTGTATCATCTTTAATTTCTTTCATCAGTGTCCTATAATTTTCTACATACAGGTCTTTTGTCTCCTTAGGTAGGTTTATTCCTAGATATTTTATTCTTTTTCTTGCAGTGGTAAATGGGAGTGTTTTCTTAATTTCACTCTCAGAGTTTTCATCATTAGTGTATAAGAATGCCAGAGATTTCTGTGCATTAATTTTGTATCCTGCTACTTCACCAGATTCATTGATTAGCTCTAGTAGTTTTCTGGTAGCATCTTTAGGATTCTCTATGTATAGTATCATTTTATCTGCAAACGGTGACAGCTTTACTTCTTCTTTTCCGATTTGGATTCCTTTTATTTATTTTTCTTCTCGGAAATGGTTTCAGTTTTTCACCATTGAGGACGATGTTGGCTGTTGGTTTGTCATATATGACCTTTATTATGTTGAGGAAAGTTCCCTCTATGCCTACTTTCTGCAGGGTTTTTATCATAGATTGGTGTTGAGTTTTGTTAAAAGCCTTTTCTTCATCTATTGAGATGATCATATGGGTTTTATTCTTCTATTTGTTAGTATGGTGTATCACATTGATTGATTTGTGTATATTGAAGAACCTTGCTGTCCTGGGAGAAACCCCAGTTGGTCATATTGGATGATCCTTTCAATGTACTGTTGGATTCTGTTTGCTAGTATTTTGTTGAGGATTTTTGCATCTATGTTCATCAGTGATATTGGCCTGTAGTTTTCTTTCTTTTTGACATCTTTTTCTGGTTTTGGTATCAGGGTGATGGTGGCCAAATTACAACATTTTATATCAGGTGCTGGTGTTAGGCATATTCTGGGCACTGCAATTGTCACACAGCAAGTAGAGAGTATCATGATTATTATGTTTATAAAAGATGCTTATTCACAGAAGCCTGTCTTTACCCTAGGTCCTTGTTGGGCTGGTACTCTATCTAAGCCTCAGAATGTGTAGTTTTGCCTAAATCTGGAATAAGTAAAAATAGAAATAGAAAATGACTTGTAGACTAGTGTTTCTCATGGACCACTTGCATTATAATCATTGGGTGTTAGTTAAAAATACAGGTCTTCGGGCCCCACCTGGAAAATTAGAGTCTCTAGGGGTGATATTCAGATAGTTAAATTTCTAACAAGCTTAAAAGGCAATTCTTACATAAACTAATAGTTGAGAATTTCCATTGTTTACCATCAGACTAACCCTGTTATTGTATGGATAGGGAGTCAGAAAAAGAAAGCAATATAATAATTTGCCTAAAATTTCACTGTCCCACATAATAACATTTTTCATTTCCATGTATATATATGATTATTTTTATAATGGAAATGAATATATATGAATATATATAAATATAAAAAATATATATATTTATGAATATTTATATATATATATTTTTCAGAAGAAAACCTGATAGCTGTCTTTTTAGGAGACACTTTTAGATCCATAATATCTAATAAAGGCAGGGTTAGCTGATTTTGAGTGGCTGCATAGGAGGTAGGCAACTAAGTGCTAAGGAAACAGTAGTTAAATTTAGAACATCTCTCATGTGATGTGACCGTTTGTCATCAGGCCTGCTCAATCCGTAGGATTTTACTAGAATTTAAAAAGTTAAGCACCTGGCTGAGTTCCTTGATAGACCTGACGTAATGCCACTAACTGCCGGTAGGGGGCAGCAGAGAGCTGCTGGAGGGCCTGTAGAGGCCAGGTGAACCAACGTTAACCAGAGGAGGTTGTTAGCACAGCATCCCAAAGCTGGCTCCTCCAGCAGAGTCTGCCAAGGATGCATCTAGTCTGGACAGGCTGAAGCTTCGCTCCTAACAAAGAGATCTGAGTCCAAGCGGAGCAGTTACCTCTCATGAAAAGAGACAATGCCCAGGCTACTGGGTGGAGGAGAGGAGATGAAGTCAGAAAGGCAAGTGGGGCTGAGTCAGGAGTGGGGTGAGTGGTGGGTGTGTCACAGTGAGACGGTCAGGAAGCCCCAGCTTGTCCTGAGGTAGCTATCCTGATTCCCAGTATTTTAGGGGCCACTGCCGTGGTAAGATCAGGAAACAAAAGGGCTCCCGATGGAGAACATCTTCTAACTAGATCACTAAAAAATCCTGGAACCTAATCCCTTCTTCAGGTAACCCTTTGGTAGAGAGATCATCAAATTCTTTTTTGGAAAAGGCCTTATATTTGAAAAGACTTAAGGAATATAAGACAGTGCATGATTAAATACTGCAAGTATGGTACAATCAATTCTTGCTCAAGAAGCTTCAGTGAAAGGGGAGATCAGTGAGGGTTTGAGTGGCCAAGGAAGCTTCGTTAAGGAAGTAAAAGTTGATCTGAGCCTTAATGGATTTAGAAGGTGAGCCAAGGGAGAAAACTTCAGTCTTTTTGCAGACCTGGGGGAGGTCACCTGTCTGTATCAGGGTCGCTGGAGCTCGCAATGTGCTGGGGCATAAAGACGCCTGTTTGATCTTTGTTAAACTTTGTTTTGTTTGATGCTCTCCAGTATGTTCCGAAGGAATAGGGTCCAGCTTCTTTAAGCAATGGGAGTGTATCATTTACCAAGAGGAAATAAACATTGATGCCACGCGTATCTGAAACAGGGAGCTCATGATGAGAGTTTGCTCAGGAGGACATGCTGCCTGATTTCTCCCAGTTGGGGCACCATGATCATTACTCTGTGAATAGGTAGGATATGCTCAGTACATGTCTGGATATAGAAGATTATGCCCAGAATTTTATAAAGATGATAAAAGGTTTCACGGAGAATTCCATATTCTGTGCTGAGAACGAGGTACAGTTAATTATACACTTACACAGTAAAGGACACAAGAGGTCCATCTTTCATCTGCTAACAGGCTGGCAATTACCCCTTACAATTGTAGTCCAGATAGTAATTACAATGCAATTGGGTATGCATCCCACCACTGCCAGGGTCCCGTGATCCAGGGACAACTTCCCCGGGAGAACATATGGCGCGCTTCAGGCTGGTGCAAGGTCATGCCGGCCTCTGCCACCGCAGGCTCGCCCCGCACTCCGTACCCCTCCCTCTCCAGGGCCTGAGGGAACCAGAGCCCCCGAATGAGCTGCTCCTTTAACCCCGTACTGTCTGAGCGAAGAACAGACTCCCTCAGGTGACCTACACTCAGAGACGGTGCCAAATCCAAAGCTGAAACCCAGGAGCTGTGCGAACAAAGAAGAGAAAGCGAAATTTCTCCCAGTAGCCTCAGGAGCAGCGGATTAAATCTCCACAATAAACTTGATGTACCCTGCATCTGTGGAATATATGAATAGACAACGAATCATCCCAAATTCAGGAGGTGGACTTTTGGAGCAACGATGTATACATATTTTTCCCTTTTTCTCTTTTTGTGAGTGTGTATATATATGCTTCTCTGTGTGATATTGTCTGTATAGCTTTGCTTTTAACATTTGTCCTAGGGTTCTGTCTGTCCGTTTTTTTTGTTTTTTGGGTTTTTTTGTTTTTGTTTTTTTAGTATAGTTTTTAGCACTCATCATTGGTAGATTTGTTTTTTGGTTTGGTTGCTCTCTTTATTTTTTTTATTACTTAAAATTTTTTTAAATAATTATTTTTTATTTTAGTAACTTTTATTTTACTTTATTTTATTTTGTCTTCTTTATCGTTATTTCTTTTTTTTTCTCCCTTTTATCCTGAGCCATGTGGATGACAGGCTCTTGGTGCTCCAGCCAGGTGTCAGGGCTGTGCCTCTGAAGTGGGAGAGCCAAGTTCAGGACACTGGTCCACGGGAGACCACCCAGATCCATGTAATATCAAACGGCGAAAATCTCCAGGAGATCTCCATCTCAACGCCAAGAACCAGCTCCACTCAACGACCAGCAAGCTACAGTGCTGGACACCCTACGCCAAACAACTAGCAAGACAGGAACACAACCCCATCCATTAGCAGAGAGGTTGCCTAAAATCATAATAAGGCCACAGACCCCCCCCAAACACACCACCAGACATGGACTTGCCTACCAGAAAGTCAAGATCCAGCCTCCTCCACCAGAACACAGGCACTAGTCCCTTACCAATGTAATTGGGTAGACTTTCTTTGTATGTCCCCTCTCTCCTGGGATGTTAGTGTCTTGCTTTTTTTTTTTTTAACATCTTTATTGGAGTATAACTGTTTTATAATAGTGTGTTAGTTTCTCCTTTACAACAAAGTGAATCAGTTATACATATACATATGTTCCCATATCTCTTCCCTCTTGCGCC
>NC_041214.2:35934549-35936662 GCF_002837175.3 Physeter macrocephalus
AGTGTTCCATGAGCACTTGAGAAGAATGTGTATTCTGTTGTTTTTGGATGGAATGTCCTATAAATATCAATTAAGTCCATCTTGTGTAATGTATCATTTAAAGCTTGTGTTTCCTTATTTATTTTCATTTTGGATGATCTGTCCATTGGTGAAAGTGGGGTGTTAAAGTCCCCTACTATGATTGTGTTACTGTCGATTTCCCCTTTTATGGCTGTTAGTATTTGCCTTATGTATTGAGGTGCTCCTATGTTGGGTGCATAAATATTTACAATTGTTATATCTTCTTCATGGATCGATCCCTTGATCATTATATAGTGTCCTTCTTTGTCTCTTGTTATAGTTTTTACTTTAAAGTCTATTTTGTCTGATATGAGAATTGCTACTCCAGCTTTCTTCTGATTTCCATTTGCATGGAATATCTTTTTCCATCCCCTCACTTTCAGTCTGTATGTGTCCCTAGGTCTGAAGTGGGTCTCTTGTAGACAGCATATATATGGGTCTTGTTTTTGTTTCCATTCAGCCAGTCTGTGTCTTTTGGTGGGAGCATTTAATCCATTTACATTTAAGGTAATTATCGATATGTATGGTTCTATTACCATTTACTGAATTGTTTCGGGTTGTTCTTGTAGGTCTTTTCCTTCTCTTGTGTTTCTTGCCTAGAGAAGTTCCTTTAGCATTTGTTGTAAAGCTGGTTTGGTGGTGCTGAACTCTCTCAGCTTTTGCTTGTCTGTAAAGGTTTTAATTTCTCCATCAAATCTGAATGAGATCCTTGCTGGGTAGAGTAATCTTGGTTGTAGGTTTTTTTCCTTCATCACTTTAAATATGTCCTGCCACTCCCTTCTGGCTTGGAGAGTTTCTGCTGAAAGATCCGATGTTAACCTTATGGGGATTCCTTTGTGTGTTATTTGTTGTTTTTCCCTTGCTGCTTTTAATATGTTTTCTTTGTATTTAATTTTTGACAGTTTGATTATTATGTGTCTTGGCGTGTTTCTCCTTGGGTTTATCCTGTATGGGACTCTCTGTGCTTCCTGGACTTGATTGACTATTTTCTTTCCTATATTAGGGAAGTTTTCAACTATAATCTCTTCAAATATTTTCTCAGTCCCTTTCTTTTTCTCTTCTTCTTCTGGGACCCCTATAATTCGAATGTTGGTGCGTTTAATGTTGTCCCAGAGGTCTCTGAGACTGTCGTCAGTTCTTTTCATTCTTTTTTCTTTTTTCTGCTCTGCAGTAGTTATTTCCACTATTTTATCTTCCAGGTCACTTATCTGTCCTTCTGCCTCAGTTATTCTGCTACTGAGCCCATCTAGAGTATTTTTCATTTCATTTATTGTGTTGCTCATCGTTGCTTGCTTCCTCTTTATTTCTTCTAGGTCCTTGTTAACTGTTTCTTGCAATTTGTCTATTCTATTTCCAAGATTTTGAATCATCTTTACTATCATTATTCTGAATTCTTTTTCAGGTAGACTGCCTATTTCCTCTTCATTTGTTAGGTCTGGTGTGATTTTATCTTGCTCCTTCATCTGCTGTGTGTTTTTCTGTCTTCTCATTTTGCTTATCTTACTGTGTTTGGGGTCTCTTTTTTGCAGGCTGCAGGTTCGTAGTTCCCGTTGGTTTTGGTGGCTGTCCCCAGTGGCTAAGGTTGGTTCAGTGGGTTGAGTAGGTTTCTTGGTTGGGGGGACTAGTGCCTCTGTTCTGGTGGATGAGGTTGGATCTTGTCTTTCTGGTGGGCAGGTCCACGTCTGGTGGTGTGTTTGGGGATGTTGGTAGCCTTATTATGATTTTAGGCAGCCTGTCTGCTAATGGATGGGGCTGTAGACCTGTCTTGCTCTTTGTTGGGGATAGGGTGTCCAGCACTGTTCGTTGCTGGTCCTTGAGTGAAGCTGGGTCTTGGTGTTGAGATGGAGATCTCTGGGAGATTTTCACCGTTTGATATTGCGTGGAGCTGGGAGGTCTCTTGTGGACCAGTGTCCTGAGCTTGGTTCTCCCACCTCAGAGACACAGCCCTGACGTCTGGCTGGATCGTCAAAAGCCTTTAATCCACACAGCTCAAAATAAAAGGGAGAAAAAATAGAAAGGAAAGAAAAGGAAGGAAGGAAGGAAGGAAGGAAGG
>NC_041214.2:35936683-35968341 GCF_002837175.3 Physeter macrocephalus
GGAGGGAGGGAAGGAAGGAAGGAAGAAGGAAAGGAAGGGAGGAAGGAAGAAAGGAATGAATGAAGAAAGGAAGAAAGAAATGAAGGAAGGAAGAAAGCAAGAAAGGAAGCAAGGAAGGAGGAGAGGAAAGAAGGGAGGAAGAAAAGGAGGAAGAAAGGAAGGAAGGAAGGGAGGAAAGGGAGGAAGGAAGGAAGAAAGGAGGGAAGGAGGGAGGAAAGGAAGGAATAAAGAAAGGGAGAAGACAAAATAAAGTAGGATAACGTATAGTTATTAAAATAAAAAATAATTATTAAGAAGAAAAATTTCTATTAAAAAAAAAACGGGTCAGTCTAACCCTAGGACAAATGGTGAAAGCAAAGCTATACAGACAAAATCTCACACAGCAGCACACACATACACATTCAAAAAAAGAAAAAAGGGGAAAATAATAGTATATCTTGCTCCCAACGTCCACCTCCTCAACTTGGGATATTTCGCTGTCTATTCAGGTTTTCCACAGATGCAGGGCACTTCAAGTTGATTGTGGAGCTTTAATCCGCTGCTTCTGAGGATGCTGGGAGAGACCTCCCCCTCTCCTCTTTGTTCGCACAGCTCCTGGGATTCAGCTTTGGACTTGGCCCTGCCTCTGCGTGTAGGTCGTCCGAGGACGTCTGCCTTTCGCTCAGACAGGACGGGGTTAAAGGAGCAGCTGATTCGGGGGCTCTGGCACAGCCCAGGGGGAGGGAGGGGCACGGATGCGGGGCCAGCCTGCGGCGGCAGAGGCCGGCGTGGCGCTGCACCAGCCCGAGGCACGCCGCGCGTTCTCCCGGGGAAGCTGTCCCTGGATCCCGGGACCCCGGCAGTGGCAGGGTGCACGATCTCCCGGGAGGGGCGGTGTGGAGAGTGACCTGTGCTCGCACACAGGCCTCTTGGTGGCGGCAGCAGCAACCCTAGCGTCCCAGACCCGTCTCTGCTGTCTGCGCCGACAGCCGTGGCTCGCGCCCTTTTCTGGAGCTCCTTTAAGCGGTGCCCTTAATCCCCTCTCCTCTCGCACCAGGAGACAAAGAGGCAAGAAAAAGTCTCTTGTCTCTTCGGTAGCTCCGCGCCCGTTTCTGGAGCTCCTTTAAGCGGCGCGCTTAAACCCCTCTCCTCGCGCACCAGGAAGCAAAGAGGGAAGAAAAGGTCTCTTGCCTCTTCGGCAGCTCCAGACTTC
Organism: Physeter macrocephalus; assembly: GCF_002837175.3. Taxonomy (NCBI): domain Eukaryota; kingdom Metazoa; phylum Chordata; class Mammalia; order Artiodactyla; family Physeteridae; genus Physeter; species Physeter macrocephalus. The sequence continues at coordinate 35,937,876 of NC_041214.2, forward strand.
AACCGGACTCCCTCCCGGCTAGCCGTGGTGCACTAACCCCTTCAGGCTGTTTTCACTCTGCCAACTCCAGACCTTTCCCTGGGATCCGACTGAAGCCCGAGGCTCAGCTCCCAGCCCCAGCCCGCCCCGGCGGGTGAGCAGACAAACCTCTCGGGCTGGTGAGTGCCGGTCGGCACCGATCCTCCGTCAGTGTCTTGCTTTTTATTACTAATCACTGACAGGTCTTTATGTCTTTGCTTATACACATTTAAAATACTCTCTCCTTTTCAATTAATTTTTCTAGAGGACTTCTTGTCCCTCCAACACTTTCTGGAAAGGACTAGTCTGTATTTGAACTGTTGACACAGCAACTCTTGTTTCTCTGATACAGATCGTTGTTTCTCAATTTCTTATTTATTTATTTATCTGAGCAAGTTGGAGGATAAAACACTTTCCCATCAGTTACAGTAACTCCCTTGGGCAGTGATTCTTATGGGAATGGAGATGGGTTAGGGGTGAAATAGAAAACATGTCCCCCATCACCAAGAGGAACATCACATAGATCCTGAGAAATCCTCTTCTTCACCCCCTGCAGGGCTTTTAACTAAGGGACATTGCTATAGCTTCAGGATTGGGACACTGTGGGTTGTGTGTGTATGTGTGCAGAAATCAGTGCTCTCCATCTGCTTTTGGTTTGGGAGGGGCACTTAAGTTCTTTGTGTGAACCCCTTTGGTGGGTCAAATCACTCCCTACTCAGGATCTGAGGGAAAGCACATCCTCATTGGGCAACACCAAGGATGCTTGGACGGTTCTTGGACAGCACCTCTGCATTTCTTCCCGGCAGTATAAGTTTAGAGGGAGCTCAGAGACAGTACTATTTAATCATTTACTGCCCAATGTCAGGGTAAGCATTCTTTCAAGAAGGCATTTCCCTTTAGGACATCCCTCAAGGTGTCAAGCAATTCATAAAAAATTATTTGAGGAAAAGAGATAAATTTGAGGTCATTTGTTTGAAGTTCCACATAATAAGAAGGATGCTTTATTTTTTTCAGATTCTTTATAGGTTATTACAGAATATTAAGTAGAGTTCCCCATGCTATACAGTAGGTCCTTTTCAGTTATCTATTTTATATATAGTTGTGTATACATGTTAATCCCAAACTCCTAATTTATCCCTCCTCCCCTTTCTCCTTTGGTAATGGTAAGTTTGTTTTCTATGTCTGTGGGTCTATTTCTGTTTTGTAAATAAGTTCATTTGTATCGTTTTTTTTAGATTCTGCATATAAGCAATATGATATGATATTTGTCTTTTACTGCCTGGGTTACTTCGCTTAGGATGATAATCTCTAGGTCTATCCATGTTGCTGCATATGGCATTTTTCATTCTTTTTTATGGCTGAGCAATATTCCATTGTGTATATATGTACCATATCTTCTTTATCTATTCATCTGCCGACAGACACAAGTTGCTTCCATGCCTTGGCTATTGTGAATAGTGCTGCTATGAACAATGGTGTGCATGTATGTGTCTTTTCAAATTATGGTTTTCTCCAGATATATGTCCAGAAGTGGGATTGTAGGATCATATGGCAGTTTTAGTTTTAGTTTCTTAAGGAGCCTCTATACTGTTCTCCATAGTGGCTACACAAATTTACATTCCCACCAACAGTGTAGAAGGGTTCCTTTTTAAGAAGGAGGCTTTATTTTTATTTATTTATTTATTTTTAACATCTTTATTGGAGTATAACTGTTTTACAATGGTGAGTTAGTTTCTGTTTTACAACGGTGTGTTAGTTTCTGTTTTACAACAAAGTGAATCAGTTATACATATACATATGTTCCCATATGTCTTCCCTCTTGCATCTCCCTCCCTCCCATCCTCCCTATCCCTTCCTTAGATTCCGTATATATGTGTTAGCATATGGTATTTGTTTCTTTCCAAAAGGAGGCTTTAGATGAGAGGAAATCAGCCACTTGGAGGCATTTAATACCTCTCAATGATTGAGAGTTTTTAGAAATAACTAACAAATCTGAAAGCACAGTTGAACTCAGCTTTAGTGTGTCCAGGCCATATGAAAACAGACTAGAGTTGCCTATGTCTGTAGCTGGGACTATATGTGCGGAGAACGTGTACTTTATTTCCTAATTCACCGATCTGATCCACCCTTCTGGATCCTAAAGTTTAGTCCAATGGAATTATTTTAGTCCAACCCAGTAATGTAAGCCATCTCTAAGAGTTTATGCTTATTTTCTTTGCATAAACGCCCTCTTCCTATCTCCACTCTTTGTGCCTCTTCAAAGTCATAATGGGGACGTTAAGGTTGTGGCTTATGTGACTGGGTGGTGGGGTTGGCATGGGATTCTTTTTTTTTTCTTTTTTTAATTGAAGTATAGTTGATTTACAATGTTGTGTTAATTGTTGCTGTACAGAAAATTGATTCAGTTATACATATATACATTCTTTTTCGTATTCTTTTCCATTATAGTTTATCTCAGGATATTGAATATTGTTCCCTGTGCTATACAGTAGGACCATGTTGTTTATCCATTGTATATATAATAGTTTGCATTTGCTAATCCCAAACTCCCAATCCATCCCTCCCCTTTGGCAACCAAAAGTCTGTTCTCTCAGTCTGTGAGTCTGTTTCTGTTTTGAAGATAAGCTGATTTGTGTCCTATTTTAGATTCCACATGTAAGTGATATTGTATGGTATTTGTGTTTCTCTTTCTGACTTACTTCACTTAGTATTATAATCTCTAGGTCCATCCATGTTGCTGCAAATGGCATTATTTCATTCTTTTTTATGGCTGAATAATATTCCATTTTGATATATATATCACATTGTCTTTATCCATTCTTGTATGGACATTTAGGTTGTTTCCATGTCCTGCCTATCGTGAACATAGGGATGCATGTATCTTTCTGAATTACAGTTTTGTCCAGATTATAGGGCATGGGATTCTTGACCATATTGTTTTCTGGCTCTGCTCTGATCTCTGTGGTAAAAGCTGAATTGGGCTTCTCCTGGGCTTGGAAAACCCCAAGGTCAACCAGCATCATCAGAGGGGCGTTCAGTTGATGTCTGCTGAGGAATCCCAATGGTCTGGCCTCTCCCATTGCACCTGGTTTCCCTGTTAACTTAGCCCTTGCCCTGGTTTTTGCTGTGCTGTGGGTACCCCAGAAGTCTGGCTGTGACTCCCTATTGTGATGACCTCTGTGAAACTCCCCAGACTAATTCTCAGGGGCTTTGGGGAGTTTAGGGTACCATTCATGGGACCAGAAGGCAGCTTTGAAGAGTTAACTTTGAGGACTTTCCTCTGTTTAGTCATTTCTCATCATGAAAGTTTGCCTGAGGCAGTGGGCCTACACTAGGGTATTTTCATGTCAGAATTGGAAACTACAAGATGGACAGGAATCTTTTCCTTTTGGGAAATTACCTTAAGCCCTTCCTAATATACCTCTGTTCTCTGGGACTCGGGTCCAAATAGGGTAGATTAAGGTACATCTTACCTTCCTCTGCCTCCTGTGTTCCTTCCACCGTCCCTCAGGTTGGAAAGGAGAACTTTGGGCTTCCTACTTCCTCTACACCTTATCTTCTTTCTCCCTGAGGGCAGCAAGCCCCATGGTGGCCATCAGACAGACACAGAGTCTCCTCCCTGTGGTGGAGGGAGTGCTGTGGTCCAGGGAACTGCAACAGCATCACAAGGAGCTTATTAAAATGCAGAATCTTATGCCCCACTCAGACCTGATAGCTCAGATCCTGCATTTTTAACAAGATTCCCTGGTGACTTATGGGCACATTAAGGTTTGAGAAGCACAAGTGTATACTAATCACTAACCTACTCAAGGGAAATAGATGTTTCTGATATGGGAATTTCAGTATGAGGAAATGCAGAAGAGAAAGCTATTTAATCAAATTAAAATATTAGCCCTTATAGATTTTGAAAAAAGAAAAGAAAATCATGAGAGATGAGGTGAGTAAAGCAGTTAAGTTGGTGACAATATAATTTGTTATACTTAAGTTTTTCTCTTATAACCTTACTCTGGTAGTGCAGTTTGTAAGTGGAATGCAAATTTAATTCATCTGTGTCACTATATCCATACTTCCTAAACTGTGTTTTGACAAAATGCTCTAAAAAGGTGGGTTTCATAATCAATCAGTCTGCCAAATGCTATGAACTATATATTCTTCTGGGAGACTTCCTATAAACATTATTATTATAAAGGTGCTGCAAAGTCCTGCCAGGAAATCCCTCTGACTTTATCTAATGGGCATTTCTAAAACACAGTTGTCCACAGAACTCTGTTTCATGTAATATCCGTTAGCAAACCACAAAACTTGTGTTCTCTGCACCACGTTTTAGACTCTTCTAATCTAAAACAAACTCTTTATATTAAATATGCAATGATTGCTAAATCTAATTTTTAGTGTCCCCAAGCTCCACCTGGTGACTCATGATGGGTCCAAACTGAGGCAGATTCTCTTCACTCACCAGCAAGGTCAAGGGTCCCAGAATCTACAGGATTCTCTCACCAGTGCCCCTGTTCCCTCTTTCCTGGACCCAGCTGCTCTGCTCCAGATGCCTTTTTTTTTTCTAGTCCTTGTTTTCTGCCTTTCTAATCAGCCAATTCAGTTGACACCACGGATTGTCTACTTGCCTCTCAATTCAGTTTTCCCTCAGATGTTATACCCCTTAGAACTTCCTGAAATTGAGAACCAAGCAGATGCTAAAGAAGCTGACATTGACCTCTCATATCACAGCTCAGACTCCTGGGCCAGATTCCCAAGACTCTTGCCGATGTGGAGGAGAGCTAGACAATTACTGCAGCAATTACTGCAGTAAATCTACTAGAAGAGTCAGCACTGATCACCTGACAACATCTGCAAGAGGCAAAGACATGGCTTTGCGAACCCAAAGGGAGGACACATGATTTGCAAAGGATTTTTGTGTCATTTCCTCGCATAGTCTTAGAAAATTTTCAAATTCTGTGTGAGGTTAGCCTTGCAGTTTCAGATTCTTTCTGGTAACTTTGTGTAGATACAGCACATGAGTGTTTATAAAGAATGGGGTTTCCAAGAGCCTCTCCTCTGTTTCTCTCACTGGTGTGCACTGTGCTTGAAAATCAAGCCATGTTCTGTGGTCATGCATCTAGCCAACTGTGTATAGATTAGCATGAAGTGTCTTCCATGGAACTAATTTTGGTAGATATGAGTCTTAAGAGAGTCCTGTGCTCAAAACAAAGTTGGGAACTTCTGGGGTGGCAGCTGAAATGTTGGTGGGGTGAGAGCAGGATGGAAGGAACTCCAGAAAGCTAATGGAGTGTAGGAAGTTGTAGAATTACACACCCATACTCAAGTTGTGGCCTTAGAGTTGGCACCCCTTGACTAGTGTTTGGCCATGTGTCTTGCTTTGGCCAATGGGATGTTTGCAGACCTGATATGAGCAGAAGCTTGAAGTATGCTTGTGCAAGAGTGTCCCCTAGGCAGCTACTACTCCTTCAGTCTGGGTCTCAGAGCGAGCACTCCAGAGGCTGGCCTGAACCCAACAGTGTAGGCCAGAACCACACCAGCCAATCATCAGCCTGAAGCAGAGGTGCCCAACTGAGCCCAACATAGATCAGCCAAGTTATTGTCAACCTGCCGACTTGTGAGTGTCAGAATAATTGTTTGCTGTAAGCCAGAGTTTTGGGGGTTGTTTGTTATGCAGGACTATTGTGGCACTATTGTGTCTTTAAGACAGCCATAGAATGAGTGGCATTTTCCACTGGACCTTTATTTTTCAGAACAATTTATGCCTCTACCAAGGCAGGTAGAGACCAGAGCTGACCTCTAGGGAGAGGGTAATTAACTCTTGTCTTCTCTACCCCCTGGCACAACACACACACAGAAGTCCATGCCCATAAGAATGATTGCTAATATGATGAGTTACAGACACATAGTTATTGGTTCATGGTTTATGAAGAACAGTTTTTGGGTGTGCAGAGGGCAAAGGAGAAATTTTTTGAAATTGCTCCATACCTTATCTTTAGGTACACAGCTGCTAATATATCTATAGCAAATATTCATGCTTTGGGAGATGGATACAAAAGAGAATATGAAAAGGGGAAAATACATGCTCTGTTTGAGGGAGGGAAGATACCAGCTATGAGGAATTAAGAAGGGAAATATGAGGTGTGACAGTAAAAAAATCCAACTAGTTACTTATACCCACTAGTTCACTGGGAGTATGTTTCCTTCCCAAGTTTTTCTAGTGCATCCTTTTCTCTTGTGAGGGCTGATTGGAGCTGCGCCTTCATTGAGAGGAGGCTCCTGCCTTGAGAAAGCCTAGGCTGGGAAAAAAACTCAACAGCAAAATAAATTGCAACAAATTAAATTTTACAACTTGATTATTTGCAAAGAGGCAAGTGAAATTTACAAGATAGCCATCATGAAACATAAGGCTGTTGTGTATTTCTTGTGGGTTAGAAGGGTGGTTGGCACATTTAGCATTGTGGTAAGTCAGTAGAGATAACTGTGAATTCAACTCCACACTAATGAGGACCCATACCATCTGCACGGTAGCTTTCCTGCATTTCTGTGTACTTGAAACTTTAGTGACACACATGGCCCAGATTTCTTCCCTTTTATGAATTGCCTAAGTTTTGTGCCATCGCTATGTCTTACAGGATACCTGCAGGTAGTTCATTTAAGCAAGCTGGAATAGAGTTCCACAAGCAGTGTTTCCTGCTGTTTGTGATCCACTTAATTACTAGATCACCCATCATGTCACCCCAAAACTTTTCCAAAGAAACAGAGCCAAAATCAAGGAGGGAGATTTAATGGTTGCCAGCATGTAGCTGCATTTGGGGGCCAATGAATTCATCTTCAGGCTGTAAAGGCAAGCGGGTCTTACCTTCCCTTAGTTTCATAGAGGGCAGATTCTTTAGACACTCTAGGAGTACAGAGAATGCAAGCAGAGAATTCTAGCTGCTAATTTATAAATCTCTATCTTAAATTCTGTCCTATTGGCTGTCCTGAACTCTGTAAAATCTAATTAGACAATTTTCCATCTGATATTCTCCCCAAACCTTATATGTCTTTGTATCTTCTCAGTTTGATGCTTAATGAGTGGGATTGGGCTCATGCTTATCAGCTGGTATTCTTGAGGTCTACAAAGCCATCACCAGGGTGAAAAATCGCAGGTAACAGTTCCAGTTAGGAGAATGTGAGTAACTTTCTTCTAAAAGAACAAAAAACAGTACCTAGGGGCAGGACAGGAATAAAGATGCAGATGTAGAGAATGGACTTGAGGACATAGGGAGGGGGAAGGGTAAGCTAGGATGAAGTAAGAGAGTGTCATGGACTTATATATACTACCAAATGTAAAATAGATGGCTAGTGGGAAGCAGCCACACAGCACAGGGAGATCATCTCTGTGCTTTATGACCACCTAGAGGGAGGGTGGGAGGGAGACACAAGAGGGAGGAGATAGGGGGATATATGTATATGTATCCATATACATATGTATATGTATAGCTGATTCACTTTGTTATAGAGCAGAAACTAACACACCATTGTAAAGCAATTATACTCCAATAAAGATGTTTAAAAAACAAAAACAAAACAAAAAAACAGTAGCCTGGGTTACATTTGCTTTGGACTAGTTCTTGCTTTCAGTACCTAAGACAGGGATGCCTTCTGATAAACAACAACAAAAACAACTGCAATTTTAAAAAAATCTGAAAAACCGAGATGTAGTCTGTCCAGCATGCTAAAAGCTTTGGAAATGACCAAAACACCAGCACAAAGTAGATTATTATAATTACTTCTTCTCTTGCATTTTTATGAGCATGACCTAATGAGCCTATTAGAAGGGATGCATTTGAAAAGACAGTTTGAGTAACGCAGATGATATGTAATGAAATCACAAGGTCAGATTACTTTTGCCTTTGTTTTGGCATTCATTGTCTGTCTATCTCAGTTTTACTACCGACTCCTTGGAGGGGGCGTCCACCTTCCCCTTTTCACTGGTAAAATTCCACTCTCCAACTCCAAAGTTACCCAACTCCATGTTACCTAAGCCAATCAAATCATTGCATGCCTTCTGGCAATGAAGATGAGTTTTACCTGGGTCAGAGGTTCATTATTAAGCCCATGAGACATCTTTAGATGCTTGCTGAGGCATATGGGATAAGGGAAAGTGTTCTTTCCATTGGATTAGAACAAAAAAACAATGTAGTTTTGTGTGCTGTTGTAGCCATGTTGCTCTCATGTGAGTGCTCAGCATGGGTTCAACATCTAGACGATAGAGCCAAGAAATAAAGAGGAAGAAAGACTTCTGGGAACATCAATGGAGCCCTGATCAATTCACACCTGATTTCCCTATGGATTTTTCAATTGTATAAGATAATAAATCTTTTCTTGCTTAAGCCTCTTTGGGTTATGTTTTCTGTTACTTGTAAGCCAACAAGGCCTAAATATTTAGATCGAGATGAACACCATTTATGCTGAAAGGGACTGAGGGATGATGCTCTCCACACCTTATTTCTAGAACACATAAACCAGGGAGGTGGGGCACTGACTTGGCACCGAGTCCACTGGTGGTAGAAGTATGTGTAGCATCTGGGTCTCTTTCCTTTCCTGCCTTTAAATTAAGAACTATATCCAAGATAAGACACATTCAAGAAACTTACTTAATCTTTTGAGTTTATTCTCATTCAAATATGCCAGTTCTGATGTCAGTTCTTTTGTCTTCTAAAATAAAACCACAGCTGGCTTTCCAACTAAAACAAACAAACAAAGAAAAATAAGAGTTACTGTAACATGTTCTTGGCTTGTCAATCTGAGTTGAAACTATAACATCCCCTGTGGCTGTGTGGTGGGCCTGGGATAACCCTGGCCTCTGTTACCTGGTAAGTGGGTGCATCCTGCCCATCAGCATCAGATAACTTGACTTTGACCCCAATTCCTGCATGAGTTCTAACCTGCCCAACCTCTGAGATCTGAGGACAGAGCCCTATCCTGTCTCTCCTAGAGTCAGCCTCTATTCAGGCAGGCTTCTTCCCCACATGGCCGAGCCACTGCTCCTCCCCAGGGTTGATGCTAAGTGTATCTCCAGTCACCCATCCCATCTGCCCCTCACTGAACTCTCTTCCTGGGACTTTTTACATGTGACCTGGACTCTGTGTATCTCATAACCTCAACTTCTGGTCCCTTCTGCCTCATTAAAGAACATGTGTGGTGTTTTTCTACTCAGATGGTCCCTGTGACTCCTCTGACTATGCTCCTTGGGAACATAGGAATATTTCTTTTTCAGAAATAGAGCAGATACCTTATTTGTTACTCTCAGAGGATTTCACCTAGTACTGAGGTCCTGAGGGCCTAACTAAATTTACAGACTTAAGAAAAAGTCATTATGAGCCAGTATTTAAAAACTTGTAGGTTTTATGTCAACAGTATGCAGTTCTAGACTATTCTTAGAAAAATTAGATGATCTGGCAACAACATTTCCCCATTTTCACATTTCACAACTATTGGAGAGGGTATGCCAAGTCCCTAGCATCACTGTTATATTGCTTCCAGCTCTATCACGGCCTTAGCTTTCCTGCCTGTCCAGTATTCCTATTTGAGTTTGGAACCTCTTCCCAAGTTCAACCCTTCTAACTCTGCTCTCATCTCAATTATATATAATAAGTGTCTCTTATTCTCAAGGAAGATATACTTTTTTATCGAAGTATAGTTGATTTACAATGTTGTGTTAGTTTCAGGTGTACAGCACAGTGAAGCAGTTATACATATACACAAACATATATATATATAAATATATATTCTTTTTATTCTTTTTCATATTCTTTTCTTTATAAGGTTATTATAAAATATTAAGTATAATTCCCTGTACTATACAGTATAGGTCCTTCCTGGTTATCTATTTTATATATAGTAGTGTGTATTTGTTAATCCTAAACTCCTAATTTATCCCTCTCCCCACTTTCCTCTTTGGTAACCATAAGTTTGTTTTCTATGTCTGTGGGTCTATTTCTGTTTTGTAAATAAATTCATTTGTATCTTTTTTGTTTGTTTTTGTTAGATTCCATATATAAGCAATATCATATGATATTTGTCTTTTTCTGTCTGGCTTATAAGGAAGATAAGCTTTTGAAGTTCTATGTGCAATTCTGATTGTGAATATATTCATTTCGCTGTTCTTAGCCTGTTGTTTGGATATCCTGTACATATGTAACAATATGTCTTGGATTATAACTCTCAGCACAGGAGGTGCTTAGAAATGTGTCTTGAATCAATCTTTGTGAAGCAGCTACTATGCACAAGAATAGTGTAGTTTTAGTGAATGGTTCATAAACCACAAAGTTTAGAATCACCTGTGGTGCTTGTTTATGTTTGTTAAGTATATAGATTCCTAAGCCCCACCTCAGATCTACTGTAACATTATCCAGGTGTGGAGATCTGGAATTTGCATTTTCTACAAGGTACAGCTTGAGACTCACTTGTGAGCAGCTGTCTTGAGTGGGCGGCAGTGGTGGTGGCCTGAGCAGAGGGCTGAGATGTGTTCTCAAAGTTATTTCAGTCAACGGTGTGCACAGGAGTGCAGTCAGCATGATGGGGCCAGTCAGGAGGTAAGTAAGCCCACCAGTGTGGGCTAGGGACAGAGAGTGAGGACGGAAGGAGAGGCCCAGTACTTGTCTCCAGGTGGGTTTTCTGGGAGGCTGACTCTGCTTTGGAGATTTGAGAGCATAAAGTTTATTGGGTGGTGCTCTCAGGACTGACTCCTGTTGGGAGTGAGAGAAACAAGATTGGGGAGAGACAGAAGCTGAACTGCGATGCATTCAGACAAAGGGTCTCAGTCAATGCTACAGGGACTCTGGAGCTGGGAGGGCCTTTCAGAACTGTGTCCTGGATTGGGCCGCCTGGATGACGCCTCTGCATTCCCCATCACCAACCATGGGATGTGGGCCATTCCTCAGGAGACAGACTATACCTTTTGTAAGGTGAGAACAGGTCCCATGCAGGGACTCAGCTGGGGACTTTCAGCTGCTACAATTCCCAGCATCTAGAACTCTGAGTACTTTAGTCCTGGAGGGGGCAATGCAGGCAACAATACAACATCTACTACAACTGGGCTTGGCAATCTGTGGCCCATGGGCCAAATGCAGCCTGCCACGTGTTTTAGTAAATAAGCTTTTATAGGAACACAGCTGTGCTCATTCACTTACATATTGTCTATGGCTGGTTCCCTGCTGCAATGACAGAGTTGAAGAGTTGTGCCTAAAATATTTTCTATTTGGCCCTTTCAGAAGGAGTTTGCTGCAAATACTGAGGTGGAAGCAGCCCATTTCAAAGTGTCTTCTTCAACAGAAGGTCTTTGTGACACTTTCCAAGTACTGGGATAGTAGGAAGCAGGGTGGAAGGAGGGGAAGACAGCAGAGGGGGAACCTTCTGGCTTAGACAGGAGGCCTCATTGAAAAATTTGCCTAAGGCCATTTAGGTACAAGGAGGTAACCTCCCTAGGATCCCACTGAGCTGACCTGCAGCCTGGTTCAAGGTTTTCTCTTTCCTTTACACGATGGGGTCAAAGAAGGAGGTCCACAATTGTTTTCACCAAGGTGATGCAATTCACCAGAGAATTATATATTTTATATTTAAAAACTCATTTCCTACAGGAAAAGAGGGTGGTCAAATCAATCTCTCTTGTGTTTAAGTAGGATCTGGGATTTAAAATGATTTGGGGTATTCTGGAGCCCTATGGCCTTTGTTTGAAGGGAGGGGAGAACTCCAGAGGAGACACGAACACATCTGAATGTCCAGTCAGTCAGACAAGATGTGCATTTAGAACAAATAAGGCCTCCCAAGCTCTAGTAGGAGCTTGTTCATTTCAATGGAGTGTGTGGTTCTTCTTTATCATTCACTTAAAATAGGTAGTTTCTATAACAACGGTCTTAATTTAAATAGATGCATGTTCATCTCTTTGTTATGGAGGAAAACAATGTTTCAAAGACTCTGTTCTGCTTTGCTAATCACTTTCAAGACTGAAAAGGATGTTCTGACTCATAACTTCCTAGGGGACTGAGCCTGTCTCAGTTAGTCATAGCCATGAGCTCTGAATTACTGTTTGGTGGCAGAACCCAGCCACCTGCGGAGGCCAGATACCCATTTCTCTCTGTGTGGCAGAGAGTTAGATGCATTTGAAGTCTTGGGTCTGAGCTGAGAGGGTTAAAAATGCAAGACCCTCAGTGTGTGGAAGACATCCAGGAGCCCTTTAGCAGGGCAGTTATGTGGGAAGGTTCAGGATGAAATGTAAACTTTTGAAGGGTGAAGGTAGTGTTTCTCAAATTGTGACAAAAGACCATTGGCATCAGGATCACTTGGAGAGATTGATTTAAAAAAAAGTCTCCTAATAAAGAGATAGACATAGAGAATGGACTTGATGACATGAGGTGGGAGGGCAAAGCTGGGGTGAAGTGAGAGTAACATTGACATATATACACTACCGAATGTAAAATAGCTGGCTGGTGGGAAGCAGCAGCATAGCACAGGGAGATCGGCTTGGTGCTTTGTGATGACCTAGTGGGGTGGGATAGGGAGGGTGGGAGGGAGGCTCAAGAGGGAGGGGATATGGGGACATGTGTATGCATATGGTTGATTGGCTTTGCTGTGCAACAGAAACTAACACGTTATTGTGAAGCAATTATACTCCAATGAAGATCTATTAAAAAAAAATGTTTCCTTGGCCTCAACTTAATATTTCCAAATCAGATTCTATGAGTGTGGAACCCTGGAATACGGACTTTGAAAAATAAGCTTTTCAGGTGACTCTGACGTTGGTTCATTTTTTGCACCGTTGCTGTCTCCTGCATTCAGGAGGAAGTGTTTATGTGACCATCAAGAACAAATCTGTGAGAGGATAAGATCACAATGGGGGGCTTGTATGCTGCCAGTTTTGGCATTTAGGGATGTGGTGGTGATACCATTAGAGTTTATAATTTTATGTATATAAACTGCAGGTCTTTCATTCTTTATTTCAAAATTCAGTCAGTAAACATTTAAACATGTATTGACCATCTATTAGGTTGCAGGCATTGTGCTAGGCTCTGTGGGTACCAAGAAGTATAAAAAGAATCCTTACCCTCAAGGAGTGCACGATCTGATAATATAGATGTCATTCAAAGATATTAAGCAACTTACAAAGATAGACTTATGTTAAGTGCAGAACTGAGACTCATTTCTGAACCCCTGAATCCTAGTTTAGTGTTCTTTTGATTCTACCTTCTATCCTTTTAGATGTAATCATGCCCTTTAAAAAATTAGACTTGGCTTGAAACATGCTAAGAACATGAAGAATCACACAGCATGTCTTTACCACCTTTTAAATTATTTATTTTTAAAAAAATTATTTTATCAAAGTATAGTTGATTTACAATGTTTCATTAATTTCTGCTGTACAGCAAAGTGATTCAGTTATACATATACATATATATACTTTTTCATATTCTTTTCCATTATGGTTTATCACAGGATATTGACTATAGTTCTCTGTGCTATATAATAGGAACTTGTTGTTTATCCATTCTACAAATAAGAGTTTGCATCTGCTAATCCAAAACTCCCAATCCGTCCCTCCTCCAGCCCCTTCTCCCTTGGCAACTACAAGTCTGTTATTTATACCTGTACCACCTTTTAAATGTCACAGTCTTCCCTTTGGGGTCAGAAATACTGCTATCATTTGGAAAGGATTCTGACTAGGCAAGTTTCTCACTATAATCATGTTCAAGCCTTAAGACTTTCTTGAATGAAAGGACATAATGCTTTTGGAAACTATCTTAAGTCAGCTCTCTTGAAAGGAGGTAACAGAGAACAAGGTCAAGTACTGCAGTGATGTTGAATAAGAGGGAAATGGAGACAAAGCCATTAGGAGGCCATTAATGACCTTGGGGTGAGCAGTTCCTGTCTAGTGGTGTGGACAGAAGCCAGAAATTGTGAAGAGAGGAGCAGAAGAATCATACTGAGCTCAGTCAGGTTATCAGGATAAATGGGAAAAGGTGGGTGGTGGGGACTGAGGTGGGGAGCAAAATTTTGTCAAAGAAACAGGGAAATTGAGCACAAGGAGTGGTGGGTCACAGCTGGAGTTGGGCTATTTCCGGACATGCAGAGCAGCACTCAGAGGCTGGTGCTTACACTCACCCAGGTGGGCAGACCAAGCCTTGTGACAGGGGGTGGGGCTCCATAGATGGCTCAGATGTGGAATCTCATTCTAGAACTGACACTTGACTAGCATTTGCACCTGTCCCTCAGAAACCATCTGCTTTTGTTTCTCTGGCATCATCTTGCCCAGGGCAATTGCCACCAGGATGGGCTATGTATGGAATACATTTCATTATGGAGCTTTTGTTGTACAGGAAACTACCCAGAAATTTTGTGGTTTAAAAGAGCCACTATTTATTTAGCTTGCAATTCTATGGGTTGGATGGGTACAGTCAGGCTCATGTGTGTGCCTGTGATCAGTTGCTGGTCAACTAGGATGCTCTGCTTCTGGGGTTTGCTGGCTGTAGGCTGGGCCATGGGTCTCTCATTTTCCAGAAGGCTGGCCTGAGCTTGTTCACTTGGTGCCTTGGCAGGGTTCCAAAAAAACATGTGTAAGGTCAACTGAGACGTAAGCTTGAAACTGGCACAATGTCAATTCTTCTGTGTATCCTTGGCCAAAACAAGTACAAGTCCAGCTCAGACTCAAAAGTTTACAAAATAGATATTTGATGGGAAGAACTGCAAAATCACCTTGCAAACAGATGTGGATGCAGGGAGGGGAATAACTGGGGACACATTTGCAAACAATCTACCCAGTATCCTTCTGTGAGCAGGCAGAGCCTACCATATTTGAATTTAAGTCACATTTTATAGTTTTCACAGAAAACCAGCTCCTCTTCTTGAGAGCAAGTTCTGTCTAGGCACCCACTGAGTGAATCAGTGGCAGCAGAGTGATGACACCCCTATGGCTTGGTCTTTGGTCTGTGGAGCAGGCTTCTTGGTCCTGATTACCTTCAACATACTCTGTGTTTCTTTGAATTTGAAATGCTTTTGGTAATGGCTTTCTACCCAAGGGAACCAGTTCTGTGAGGAATGCATAACACTAGCAGAAATGAAATAATGAAATAAAAAATGAAATGAAATGAAATAAAAAAGAGGCAATCGAGACCCATGACTTCTGAGAATGTCCAACACAAAAATTTCATCTTAACACAATCCCTGATCTCCATCTCAGGAGATGACCAACAGTACCACAAAGCTGATATAATTAAGCAGTAAACTCCCTAGGTGATGACCTTGGCCAACCTTACTCTGTAAAGAATCTTTCCTTCCTTCTCCACCCTCACTGTGCCAATGGGAGCTGCCTTTAGGACTTCTTTGTAGTTGAACAAAGCTAGTGACAGTTCCAATGTATGCAGTGAACCGCTTCCATGGAATGGTCCTTGAATATCAAATATGCTGCACCATCTCCACGCAGCACGTACCCAAAATTAACATTCCTCATATGCCTTTTGTAAGAGTTACAAACTAATTACAGAATGCATAATTAAATGCTTCATCTTTCAAATGCTGAAAAAAATTATCAAGCATTCCTCCTTTTGAGTTTGATTTTACTATTCGTGATTAGCAATATAGCTCATTCTGAAATGGGAGGGGTATGCTTTGAAGCATACTTTAAAAAGAAAATTTAAATTTAATTTTATTTTTTTATACAGCAGGTTCTTATTAGTCATCAATTTTATACACATCAATGTATACATGTCAATCCCAATCGCCCAATTCATCACAGCACCATCCCCACCCCACCGCGGATATAACCCCTTGGTGTCCATACGTTTGTTCTCTACCTCAGTGTCTCAACTTCTGTCCTGCAAACTGGTTCATCTGTACCATTTTTCTAGGTTCCACATACATGCGTTAATATACGATATTTGTTTTTCTCTTTCTGACTTACTTCACTCTGTATGACAGTCTCTAAATCCATCCATGTCTCAACAAATAATCCATCCATGTCTCAACAAATGACCCAATTTCATTCCTTTTTATGGATGAGCAATATTCCATTGTATATACGTACCACATCTTCTTTATCCATTCATCTGTTAATGGGCATTTAGGTTTCTTCCATGACAGGGATATTCTAAATAGTTCTGCAATGAACATTGGGGTGCATGTGTCTCCTTGAATTATGGTTTTCTCTGGGTATATGCCCAGTAGTGGGATTGCTGGATTCATGTGTTTGTTGGCGATCTGTATATCTTCTTTGGAGAAATGTCTATTTAGTTCTTCTGCCCATTTTTGGATTGGGTTGTTTGTTTTTTTGTTATTGAGCTGCAAGAGTTGCTTATAAATTTTGTATATTAATCTTTTGTCCATTGATTTGTTTGCAAATATTTTCTCCCATTATGAGGGCTGTCTTTTTATCTTGTTTATGGTATCCTTTGCTGTGCAAAAGCTTTGAAGTTTCATTAGGTCCCATTTGTTTATTATTGTTTTTATTTCCATTACTCTAGAAGGTGGATCAAAAAGGATCCCATTTGTTTTTTTTTGTTTTTATTTGCATTTCTCTAGGAGATGGGTCCAACAGGATCCTGCTGTGATTTATGCCATAGAGTGTTCTGCCTATGTTTTCCTCTAAGAGTTTGATAGTGTCTGGCCTTACATTTATGTCTTTAATCCATTTTGAGTTTATTTTTGTGTGTGGTGTTAGGGAGTGTTCTAATTTCATACTTTTACATGTAGCTGTCCAGTTTTCCCAGCACCACTTATTGAAGAGGCTGTCTTTTCTCCACTGTATATCCTTCCCTCCTTTATCAAAGATAAGGTGACCATATGTGTGTGGGTTTATCTCTGGGCTTTCTATCCTGTTCCATTGATCTATATTTCTGTTTTTGTGCCAGTACCATATTGTCTTGATTACTGTAGCTTTGTAGTATAGTCTGAAGTCAGGGAGTCTGATTCCTCCAGCTACGTTTTTTTCCCTTCAGACCGCTTGGGTTTCGGGGTCTTTTGTGCCTCCATACAAATTTTAAGATTTTTTGTTCTATTTCTGTAAAAAATGCCATTGGTAATTTGATAGGGATTGCATTGAATCTGTAGATTGCTTTGGGTAGTATAGTCATTGTCACTATTATTCAACATAGTTTTGGAAGTTTTAGTCACGGCAATCAGAGAAGAAAAAGGAATAAAGGGAATCCAAATTGGAGAAGAAGAAGTAAAATTGTCACTGTTTGCAGATGACATGATACTATACATAGAGAATCCTAAAGATGCTACCAAAAAACTACTAGAGCTAATCAATGAATTTGGTAGTTTCAGGATACAAAATTAATGCACAGAAATCTCTGGCATTCCTATACACTAATAATCTGAAAGAGAAATTAAGGAAACACTCCCATTTACCACTGCAACAAAAAGAATAAAATACCTAGGAATCAACCTACCTAAGGAGACAAAAGACCTGTATGCAGAAAACTATAAGACACTGATGAAAGAAATTAAAGATGATACAAACAGATGGAGAGATATACCATGTTCTTGGCGACAGTTTTACTTCTTCTTTTCCAATTTGTATTCCTCTTATTTCTTTTTCTTCTCTGATTGCCGTGGGTAGGACTTGCAGAACTATGTTGAATGATAGTGGTGAGAGTGGACATCCTTGTTTTCTTCCTGATTTTAAGGGAAATGCTTTAGTTTTTCACCATTAAGAATGATGTTTGCTGTGTGTTTGGTATATGGCCTTTATTTTGTTGAGATAGGTTCCCTCTATGCCCATTTTCTGGAGAGTTTTTATCATAAACAGGTGTTGAATTTTGTCAAAAGCTTTTTCTGCATCTATTGAGATGATCTGATCATATGGTTTTTCTTCTTCAATTAGTTAATATGCTGTATTACATTGATTGATTTGCATATACTGAAGAATCCTTACATTGCTGGGATAAATCCCACTTGATCATGTTGTATGATCCTTTTAATGTGTTATTGGATTCTGTTTGTTAGTATTTTGTTGAGGATTTTTGAATGTATATACATCAGTGATATTGGTCTGTAATTTTCTTATTTTGTAGTATCTTTGTCTGGTTTCAGTATCAGGGTGATGGTGGCCTCATAGAATGAGTTTGGGATTGTTCCTCCCTCTGCAATTTTTTGGAAGAGTTTGAGAAGGATGGTTGTTAGCGCCACTCTAAATGTTTGATAGAATTCACCTGTGAAAGCATCTGGTCCTGGACTTTTGCTTCCTGGAAGATTTTTAATCACAGTTTCAATTTCATTATATGTGATTGGTCTGTTCATATTTTAGATTTCTTCCTGGTTCAGTCTTGGAAGGTTATACCTTTCTAAGAATTTGTCCATTTCTTCCAGGTTTTCCATTTTATTGGCATAGAGTTGCTTGTAGTAGTCTTCCTTTAGGTGTAAGGTTAGACTGTTTATTTGAGATTTTTCTTGTTCTTGAGGTAGGGTTGTATAGCTATGAACTTCCCTCTTAGAACTGCTTTTGCTGCATCCCATAGGTTTCGGATCATTGTGTTTCATTGTCATTTGTCTCTAGGTATTTTTTGATTTCCTCTTTTTTTTCTTCAGTGATCTCTTGGTTATTTAGTAACGTATTGTTTAGCCTCCATGTGTTTGTGTTTTTTATGTTTTTTTCCCTGTAATTCATTTCTAATCTCATAACGTTTTCTTAATTGTTTTGAGTTTGTTTTTGTAGTTCCTTTTCTTCTCTTGTGTTTCCCACTTAGAGAAATTCTTTAGCATTTGTTGTAGAGTTGGTTTGGTGGTGCTGAATTCTCTTAGCTTTTGCTTGTCTGTAAAGCTTTTGGTTTCTCCATCAAATCTGAATGAGATCCTTGCTGTGTAGAGTAATCTTGGGTGTAGGTTCTTCCCTTTCATCACCCTTTCATCACTTTAAATATATCATGCCAATCCCTTCTGCTTGTAGAGTTTCTGCTGAGAAATCAGCTCTTAACCTTATGGGAGTTCCCTTGTATATTATCTGTCATTTTTCCCTTGCTGCTTTCAATAATTTTTATTTGTCTTTAATTTTGCCAATTTGATTACTATGTGTCTCGGCAAGTTTCTCCTTGGTTTTATCCTGTATGGGACTCGCTGCGCTTCCTGGACTTGGGTGGCTATTTCCTGTCCTATGTTAGGGAAGTTTTCAACTATAATCTCTTCAAATATTTTCTCTGGTCTTTCTCTCTGCCTTCTCCTTCTGGGACCCCTATAATATGAATGTTATTGTGTTTAATGTTGTCCCAGTGGTCTCTTAGGCTGTTTTCATTTGTTTTCATTCTTTTTTCTTTATTCTGTTCTGCAGCAGTGAATTCCACCATTCTGTCTTCCAGGTCACTTATCTGTTCACAAGGCTGTGTCTTTTGGTTAGAGCTTTTAATCCATTCACGTTTAAGGTAATTATCGATATGTATGTTTCTATGACCATTTTCTTAATTGTTTTGAGTTTGTTTTTGTAGTTCCTTTTCTTCTCTTGTGTTTCCCACTTAGAGAAATTCTTTAGCATTTGTTGTAGAGTTGGTTTGGTGGTGCTGAATTCTCTTAGCTTTTGCTTGTCTGTAAAGCTTTTGGTTTCTCCATCAAATCTGAATGAGATCCTTGCTGTGTAGAGTAATCTTGGGTGTAGGTTCTTCCCTTTCATCACTTTAAGTATATAATGCCACTCCCTTCTGGCTTGCTGAGAAATCAGCTCTTAACCTTATGGGAGTTCCCTTGTATATTATCTGTCATTTTTCCCTTGCTGCTTTCAATAATTTTTATTTGTCTTTAATTTTGCCAATTTGATTACTATGTGTCTCGGCAAGTTTCTCCTTGGTTTTATCCTGTATGGGACTCGCTGCGCTTCCTGGACTTGGGTGGCTATTTCCTGTCCTATGTTAGGGAAGTTTTCAACTATAATCTCTTCAAATATTTTCTCTGGTCTTTCTCTCTGCCTTCTCCTTCTGGGACCCCTATAATATGAATGTTATTGTGTTTAATGTTGTCCCAGTGGTCTCTTAGGCTGTTTTCATTTGTTTTCATTCTTTTTTCTTTATTCTGTTCTGCAGCAGTGAATTCCACCATTCTGTCTTCCAGGTCACTTATCTGTTCTTCTGCCTCAGTTATTCTGCTATTGATTCTTTGTAGTGTAGTTTTCATTTCAGTTATTGTATTGTTCATCTCTGTTTGTTTGTTGTTTAATTCTTCTAGGTCTTTGTTAAACATTTCTTGCATCTTCTTGGTCTTTACCTCCATTCTTTTTCCGAGGTCCTGGATCATCTTCACTATCATTATTCTGAATTCTTTTTCTGGTAGGTTACCTATGTCTACTTCATTTGGTTGTTTTTCTGGGGTTTTATCTTGTTTTCTCATCTGGTAAATAGCTCTCTGCCTTTTCATCTTATCTGTCTTTCTGTGAATGTGATTTTTGTTCCACAGGCTGCAGGATTGTAGTTCTTCTTGCTTCTGTTGTCTGCCCTCTGGTGGATGAGGCTATCTAAGAGGCTTGTGCAAGTTTCCTGATGGCAGGTACTGGTTGGGGGTAGAGCTGACTGTTGTTCTGTTGGGCAGAGCTCAGTAAAACTTTAACCTGCTTGACTGCTGATGGGTGGGGCTTGGTTCCTTCCCTGTTGGTTGTTTGGCCTGAGGCAACCCAACACTGGAGTCTACCTGTGCTCTTTTGTGGAGCTAATGTCAGACTCTGGGAGGGCTCACGCCAAGGAGTACTTCCCAGAAGTTCTGCTGCCAGTGTCCTTGTCCCCACAGTGAGCCACAGCCACCCTCTGTCTCTACAGGAGACCCTCCAACATTAGCAGGTACGTCTGGTTCAGTCTCCTTTGGGGTCACTGTTCCTTCCTGTGGGTCCCAATACACACACTACTTTGTGTGTGTCCTCCAAGTGTGGAGTCTCTGTTTCCCCAAGTCCTGTAAAAGTCCTTCAATCAAATCTCGCTAGCCTTCATAGTCTGATTCTCTAGGAATTTCTCCTCCCATTGTCGGGTCCCCAGTTTGGGAAACCTGACATGGGGCTCAGAACCTTCACTCCAGTTGGTGGACTTCTGTGGTATAAGTGTTCTCCAGTTTTTGAGTCACCCTCCCAGCAGTTATGGGATTTGATTTTATTGTGATGACACCCCTCCTACCATCTCATTGTGGCTTCTCCTTTGTATTTGGATGTGGGGTATCTTTTTTGGTGAGATCCAGTGTCATCCTTTCAATGATTGTCCAGCAGCTAGTTGTGATTCTGGTGTTCTCACAAGAGGGAGTGAGAGCACGTCCTTCTACTCCGCCATCTTGGTTCAGGGCCTTCTGAAGCATACTTTTTACTTTTCAAACATAATAAGAATTTGTAATCTTGGGACAGGTTTGATTTATTTTTTCCCCATAGAAGTAGAGTTGATTGGAAACACTTTTCTTCTCTCTCTTTGTGAATTATTGTTTAGTCTCAAGTGGAGTGTAGCCTCTCCTCACTGGCTGAGGTCAAGGTAGGGGATCTGTGAGGCATAAGACAGCAACTATTAACATTAACATATCACTTTACAGTTATCAAAGCTTGTTTGTACCCATATCTCATTCAGTGCTCACAACAAGCCTATAATGAAGGTGTTTTTATCTCCATTTTACAGTTGAGTGTCTTGAAATTCCAGGAGTTAATGTGGTTGAAAGTCATACTATCAATACAATTAAAGGATGATTGAGGTCTTTGGCTGGGGTCAGCAGGATTCTAGAATTCCATGTATTTCCTCCTATGATGTTATGGGGGTCAGCTGGATAAGTGCTGTTTGGAGTCTGCCTTGGGGTACCCCATTGCATCCCTAGAACTCCCTTGTGTCTGATATAACCCAGCACTGCTCTTGTGGTATTTGGTGGTTGTCAGGTGGGATTGGAGTGGGAATAGTTATGGCAGCATAAAGTAAATAGACAAATTCATCCATTGAAGGATGTAGATGTAACAGTGTTACTATAGATGTAACACTCGATATTTGATTTTGGGATTGAATCTTGTTATAACATGATTTCCCCTGAATGTAGCTTAGAAAGTGTGGACATGAGGATGCTTCCAAGTAATTACATATATGGAAAGGGAAAAACTCTTCTGTTATTTTTCTACCCACACTCACAACACTTCTGATACCAGATGTGTGGGTTTTTCCCACACTGACCAATCTTCTGAGTGCCCTATAATTCAATTCAGTCCTGACACTCTTCCTGGAGTTAGTATTAGATTTCACAAGTTAAGGGTGAAGTCCCACAAGATTGCCCCCACTTCAGATGCAAATCACAAGTCCCAAGTTGCCACCTGTTCTTCTGACCAAGCAGCATAAATTAGTGTTCCCCCAACCCTTTGCTAGATCAGTTCCCAGGACTCAAGGAAAGACTTACTCACATATCTTCGTTTATTATATAGTAAATGATATGATAAGGGATACAGATCAATAGCCCAATGAGGAGATACACAGGTCAAGTTCTGGAAGGGTCCTGAGCACAAACACTTCTGTGGCAATAGGATGAGTCACCCTCCTGGCATGTGAATGTGTTCTCCAACCCAGAAGTTCTCCAAACCATATAGTCTAGAGATTTTTACAAAGACTTTATCATGTAGGGCATGACTGATTATTAACTCAATTTCCAGTTCTTCTCTTTCTGGAAAATGGCAGGTAGGGCTGAAAGTTCCAAACTGCTAATTATGGCTTGGTCTTTCTGGTGCCCAGTGCCTACTCAGGAACCCATCAAGAGTTGCCTTATTAGAATGTAAGATGTTCCTACCACCCAGGAAAATACAAGGGATTCAGGAGCTCAGTGTCAGGAACTGGGGTCAAAGACTAAATATTAGCAGGAACCCGTATCTATCTATCTATCTATCTATCTAATTTACAAAGGTAGACCTACATTGACACATCATAATCCCCCAAAGTCCATAGATTACCTTAGGATTCACTCTTGGTGTTGTACATTCTGTGGGTTTGGATAAATATATAATGACCTGTATCCATCATTTTCACTGCCCTAAAAATCCTCTGAGCTTTGCCTATTCATCTGGATTTTGGCCATTCTAATAGGTATGTAGTGGTATCTCATTGTCATTTTAAGTTGCATTTCCTTGATGACATTTGAAGTGGAACATATTTTCATATGCTTATTTGCCATCTGTATATCTTCTGTGGTGAGGTGTCTGTTATGGTCTTTGACCCCTTTTATAATTGGGTTGTTTGTTTTCTTATTGTTGAATTTTAAGTATTCTTTGTACGTTTTGGATAACAGTCCTTTATCAGATATATCTTTTGCAAATATTTTATCCCAGTCTGTGAATTTGTCTTCCAATTCTCTTGATATTGTCTTTCACAGAGCAGAAGTTTTTAATTTTAATGAAGTCCAGATTAACAATGATTTCTTTCAGGGATTGTCTCTTTGGTATTGTATCTAAAAATGGTTTTACCATACCCAAGAACATCTAGGTTTTCTCCTATGTTATTTTCTAGGAGTTTTATATTTTTGAATTTTACATTCAGGTTTGAGATCCACTTTTAGTTGCTTTTTATAAAGGATCTAAGATCTTGTGTAAATTCATTTATTTGTATGTGGATGTCCAGCTGTTTCAGCACCATTTATAAAGAGACTACCTTTACTCTATTGTATTGCTTTTGCTCTGTTGTCAAAGATCAGTTGACTATATTTATGGGAGTCTACCTCTAGGCTCTTTATTCTCTTCATTAATCTATTTGTCTATTCTTTTGCCAATACCACCCTGACTTGATTGCTGTATCTTTATAGTAAGTCTTGAAGTTGGATAGTGTCAGTCATCCAACTTTGTTCTCTCCTTCAATATTATGTTGGCTATTCTGAGTCTTTGTCTCTCTATATAAACTTTGGAATTAGTTTGTCAATGTGCATAAAATAACTTGGTAGGATTTTGATCAGGATTGCATTGAATCTACAGATCAAGTTGGGAAAACTGACATTTGATAATGTTATCTTTCTACTCATGAACATAGAACACATCCCCATTTATAGCTTTTCTTTGATTCTGTTCATCAGAGTTTTGTAGTTTTCTTCATACAGATCTTGTACATGTTAGATTTATACCTACTTCATTTTGGGGGTGCTAATGATAGTGTGTTTTTAATTTCAAATTCCTCTTGTTCATTATTGATATATAGGAAAGCAGTGAACTTTTGATAAATACAAAATTAAAATTAATTTTGTACAAAGTATGTTCTTAATCACAATGTAATTAAATTGGAAATAATAACAGAAAGAAGTATGGGAAACTCACAAACATGGGGAAATTGAGCAGCGCACCTAAGTAAAAAATGAGTCAAAGAAGAAGTCACAGGGAAAATTTTTAAAAAGTTTAAGATAAATGAAGATGTAAATACCAAAAATTGAGATACAACTAAAGTAGTACTTAGAGGGAAATTTATAGCTGTAAAAATGCCTGTATAAATAAAGATTTAAATTCAACAGTTTAACTTTTCATTTTAAGGCACTGAGAAAAAAAGAGCAAACTAAACCTAAACAAGCAGAAGAAAGGGAGTAATAATGATTAGAATGGAAATTGATGAAATGCAAAAATGAAATACAGTAGAGAAAAATCGACAAAACCAAAAGTTATTTTTTTGAAAATATCAACAAAATTGACAACTCATTAACTAGATTGACCAAGAAAAAAGGGGAAGACTCAAATTAATACTAATATCAGAAATGAAAGAGGGGACATTATTACTGACTTTCTTAGTCAGCTTAGGCTGCTATAATAACAAAATACCATGCACTGGGTGGCTTATCAAAAACCAAAATTTATTTTTCACTGTTCTAGAGGCTGGGAAGTCTGAGGTCAGGGGCCAGTGTAACCAGGTTCTTCTGAAAGGTCTCTTCTGGTCTGCAGACAGCTGACTTCTTATATCCTCACATGATGGAGTGTGTGCTAGCTCTCTGGCCTTTCTTATAAGGACACTAATCCCATTCATGAGAGTGCTACCCTCCTCACCTAATTACCAAAGACCCTACTTCCAAATACCATCACACTGAGGATTGGATTTCAACATGAATTTTGGTGGGACACAACATTCATCTTTTACCACCAACCTTACAGAAATTTTTAAAAAAACTGTTAAAGGAATACTATGAACAGTTGTATGCCAATAAGTTAGATAGATAAAATGTACAAATCTCTAGAAAGACACAAATGATCAAAACTAAGTCAAGAAGTAGAATATCTGAATAGGCTTGTAATAAGTAAAGAGATGGAATTAGTAGTTTAAAAAAATACAAAGAAAAATCTCAGGCCCACATGGCTTTACTGGTGAATTCTACTGAACATTTAAATTAATACTAATTTTTTGCAAACTCTTCCAAGAAATAGAAGAGGAGGGAACATGATTAGTACAATCTGCGTTTTCTGTTCCCAGCCCCACACTTCAGTCCCTGGTTTACAAGGCATCCCTTTCATCCTGGCTTGCTAACTCACCGCTTCAGTTTTGTCTTGGAATCCTTGTGTGTGAACTGCCCCTGGAGAAGCCTAATGAGATGAAACCCAAAATTCTAGAGCTACTCCTGTCTCTTCTTGGCTTGGGCCTCAGGGGACAGACCTGGTCCAACTTAGATGCTGTCTCTCTTTATCACTTCCATGGGTTAAGAAATGATTTAGCCACCCAAGAGACATGGGGGCTAGGCTCTACTCCATTATGCCTCTGGTTATATTTAAGCCAATCAACAACCATACAGACTCCATTAGAACATGTGACAACTGGTTCTGGGTCAGTTTCCAGCCAGGATCTGCCTAGTCACACCAGATCAATGGATGGGGTACCACAGGGGTGTGCAGCACATGGCTATGTTTAGCCTTTTCCAGGAAAACGACCCATCTTTAAGAGTTTCTCAACCCAATAAGCAAGACACCTCAGTGGCTACGTCTGGCTTTACAGTATATATAGGAAGCTTCTTCAAGTACATTAATTCATAGGAAAGGCTTATAACAATGTCTGGGATGTAAAAACCCTCAGCAAATGTTAACCATTATTGTTCATTGCTTTTATGATGCCTGACCCTTAATGGAGACTCAGTCAATGATAATTTACCACTAAAACTAATTCATGCTACCCTGCACAACCCCACAGAATTTGTATGAAATCAAAACAGATAATAATTCTGTGGGATCTTGGTAATCTGCAAGGCATGAAACAAATGCAAGGGGAAAAATTCCTAGGAATAGTTGCATGCATGATTTTCAAAGAAGTATGAGAAAAAATAGAAGACATGCATAAAACTATTTTGACTAACTGATTGCTACAAAATGTTATTAAATTCTTAGCAGGGTTAGATAACACAATCTCGTTAGTGGAAGCTGACCTTAGTCCTGCTGTGAAATTAAGGATTTTTAATGACAAGGAAAACTTAACATGTCTATATAAGCACAGATTTATCATATGTTGATAGACATTCTAGGATGTACATTTTGAGACAATTCACACTCATTGTTCCTTACATTTTCTTTCTCATTATCTTGTTAGAATTTAGAAGACTATGTTTGAACTTGAAAGCCATATAAAAAGAGTGAGGTTCCCATTGTTTTTAATGTACCCTAATTACTCCAGGGAGAATGAGACAGGGGTGAAGAATATTTTATAAAAATAACCCCAAATCAGTATGTTCTCTCTCACCTCTGCCCCCACCTGTCTGGTGGGATCTTGGTTTCCTCTCAAGTGTTCTTGAAATCTCTGGCTCAGGTCTCACACATGATCTCAGGCCCCCAACCAAATCTGCCTTTAGCCTTTTCCTCTCATGCTCTGACCTGGTGTGGTGATTGCCTCCAAGCCCTCTCCTCCTCCCCAGGAGCTATTGCTGCCTCAGTGGTGCCAATCCCCAACCAAAGCCACTGACACTAACTCAGTGTGTCCTGTCACCACAGAAACTGCTGCTACTCATGTCCTCTTAATGACCCAAGGAGATCACAAACAAAAAAAATGTGCACTTACTCACTTGTTTATTGCAGCCCTCCCTCCCATTATTCAGATATGAGTCTACAGAGGTTCTGGAACAATCCCAGGAATGACTTGCTCTTCTCAGGAGCAGAACACCTCCACTGCTCACAGCCTAAGCCCTGCCCTTGAACAACACTACCCCTCTTCCTGGCCTCTCTCCCCTATGTCATAGCACACTTCAGATGCCCCAGAAGCCCAAATCTCAAGGCAAACACAGCTTGGGACAATTCTCAGACTGGCTACCACTAATGAAATCTAATAATTTAAAAAATCAAGCAGATCTTTTTATTTGAAGCGGGAAGCACCTTACAAAGAAAGCGATGTAGTTCCTATTTCCAGAAGATCCTTACAGTTTGCTAACAGAAAGGCTCCCAAACTACTCCATGGGTTGGTGTTACACCAGACATGGGTCCTGAAGTCACCTGTGGGTTTGAATCATATCTCTGACATTTGATTATCTGTATGACCTGGGCAAGATGCTTAAGTTCTATGAAATTTGATTTATTTATCTTTAAAAGTAAGGATAAAAATAACTTTCTTTAAGAGTCAATTTCTTTATTTAAAAAAATTGAAGTATAGTTGATCTACAATGTTTTGTTAGTCTCAGGTATACAGCAAAGTGATTCAGTTACACACACACACACACACACACACACACACACACACACATATATATAATTTTTTCAGATTCTTTCCCTTACAGGTTATTACAAAGTATTGTGTATAGTTCCCTGTGCTATGTATTTTATATATAGTAGTGTGTTATGTTAATCTCAAACTCCTAATTTATCCCTACACCCCTTTCCCCCTTGGTAACCATAAGTTTGTTTTCTGTCCATTTCTGTTTTGTAAATAAGGTCATTTGTATCTTTTTTTTTTTTTAGATTCCACATATAAGTGATATCATACGACATTTGTCTTTCTCTGTCTGGCTTACTTCACTTACTCACTTATTATGATAATCTCTAGGTGTACCCATGTGCTGGAAATAGCATTATTTCATTCTTTTTTTATGGCTGAATAATATTCCACCATATATATATATATCTCACATCTTGTTTATCCATTCATGTGTTGATGGACATTTAGGTTGCTTCCATGTCTTGGCTATTGTAAATTGTGCTGCAATGAACATAGGAGTGCATGTATCTTTTAGAATTATGGTTTTTTCCAGATATATGCCCAGGAGTGGGGTTGCAGGATCATATGGTAGCTCTGCTTTTAGTTTTTTATGGAACCTCCATCTGTTCTCCATAGTGGCTGTACCAATTTACATTCCCACAAACAGTGTAGGAGGGTTACTTTTTCTTCACATCCTCTCCAACACTTATTATTTTTCATGAGCTGCTTATGAGCATGAATTGGTATTTAAAAGGTTTTTAATAGAGAATGTGGCCCATAATGAACATTATAGTGCCAAGACCAATCTGTAGTCATCATGGCCCTTGGGTCTTAAAATAACTTGAAAGAAGACAAAGATTATTTTGGCTTATAGTAACAAGGGAGAGTTTTAATATTTTTGTGAATTCAAAGGAAAGACAAAATGAGATACCTCAGGCCTGCCTCAAAGTGTAAAATTTTGTCCTGAAATTAACATTCAATAATAAGAATATTAATATTTATAACAAGAAATCTCTTTTCCTTGTGCAAAGGATGACCGAAGGGAGACATCACTAGTTGAGGTGGGACAAATTAGCTAATTTCTGCCCCTTTTCTCTGGGAGGTACACTTAGGGTTGCCAGATATAACAAAGAAAATTACAGGACACCAAGTGAAGTTTACATGTCAGATAAACAACAAATAATTTATTAATGTAAGTAGTCACCAAATGTTGCACGGGCGTCCTGTATTTTGTCTGGCAATCCTAACCCTTCTACCGTCTTCTCTTGAGATCCTGGCACCATAGGGCTTTGTGCCCTGGACATTTTACCAGACATCTTTGTGACGTGATTGTCTCCCATGCCTGTGTCAGAAGATCAGCAGTTACCCTGAATTACAGAGTTCATACATCAAGACAAGAAAGCAAAATCTCCTAATACTAAAGTCTGGAGTGTGGGTTAAAACAAGGCTGCTCTGTTTAATCAGTGAGGAGATGCTGGATGGAGGGTTTCTGCCTGGCTCAGACCTTGAGCATTATCCTAATCCATCGCCCATAAATAGGCAACTCAGGGTATACCTGCCTTTGTGGCTGAAGCTAGCCCCCCAAAATATTTGATAAATAATGGTGGTTATTGATATTTGTCCCCATATCACTGGATTTGCTGATCACCTGGACCATCTGCTCTAGCTCCACTGTGTGAGGAGTCTTGATGGAAATGCCTGTCAATAACAGCTGGGACTTTGGGGAATAGGATTGGTGGCAATTTCTTGACAATATTTATTTGAGAAACTGCATTACTCTGTGATAATTATAGAACCATGAGTATATCATGCTTCCTCCCCTCCTTTGCATTAGTAATTAGAGCCACAAGGACATGTAGAAATTGCAATGGTAATTTTTAATGATCTCTCTACGAAGCTCCTTTTCCCAGGCAGCTGGAATGTGTTTGGGGACTCTGCAGGCTCAGTGATGGCAGCTGCTCCTCATTTGTCCAGAATGAACACAATAGTCTGGAGCTTCCTTAGGGACTTTTAGTGGTCACCTCCTTTCCTTCCCTTAGTAACAGTCTCTCCTGACTTAGTGGGGAAGCTGGAATTATTGATAAAAACTCTTTGAAGTTTGCAAAATCAATAATAAAACTTGACATTTGTAGGGATTCTTGAAAGATTCCTTCATGCATTTTATCCCTTTGTTCATTTTTTTAAAAAAATCTTTATTGGAGTATAATTGCTTTACAATGGTGTGTTAGTTTCTGCTTTACAACAAAGTGAATCAGTTATACATATACATATGTTCCCATATCTCTTCCCTCTTGTGTCTCCCTCCCTCCCAACCTCCCTATCCCACCCCTCTAGGTGGTCACAAACCACCTAGCTGATCTCCCTGTGTCATGCGGCTGCTTCCCACTAGCTATCCACCCTACGTTTGGTAGTGTGTATATGTCCATGCCACTCTCTCACTTCGTCACAGCTTACCCTTCCCCCTCCCCATATCCTCAAGGCTATGCTCTAGTAGGACTGTGTTTTATTCTCATCCTACCCCTAGGCTCTTATTGACATTTTCTTTTCTTAGATTCCATATATATGTGTTAGCATACGGTATTTGTTTTTCTCCTTCTGACTTACTTCTCTCTGTATGACAGATTCCAGGTCCATCCACCTCACTACAAATAACTCAATTTCGTTTCTTTTTATGGCTGAGTAATATTCCATTGTATATATGTGCCACATCTTCTTTATCCATTCATCTATTGATGAACACTTAGGTTGCTTCCATGTCCTGGCTATTGTAAATAGAGCTGCAATGAATATTTTCGTACATGACTCTTTATGAATTATGGTTTTCTCAGGGTATATGCCCAGTGGTGGGATTGCTGGGTCGTATGGTAGTTCTATTT
>NC_041214.2:35968731-35970896 GCF_002837175.3 Physeter macrocephalus
AACCTCCATACTGTTCTCCATAGTGGCTGTATCAATTTACATTATTCCCACCAGCAGTGCAAGAGGGTTCCCTTTTCTCCACACCCTCTCCAGCATTTATTGTTTCTAGAGTTTTTGATGATGGCCAATCTGACCGGTGTGAGATGATATCTCATTGTCGTTTTGATTTGCATTTCTCTAATGATTAATGATGTTGAGCATTCTTTCATGTGTTTGTTGGCGATCTGTATATCTTCTTTGGAGAAATGTCTATTTAGTTCTTCTGCCCATTTTTGGATTGGGTTGTTTGTTTTTTTGTTATTGAGCTGCATGAGTTGCTTATAAATTTTGGAGATTAATCCTTTGCCAGTTGCTTCATTTGCAAATATTTTCTCCCATTCTGAGGGTTGTCTTTTGGTCTTGTTTATGGTAACCTTTGCTGTGCAAACGCTTTCAAGTTTCATTAGGTCCCATTTGTTTATTTTTCTTTTTATTTACATTTCTCTAGGAGGTGGGTCAAAAAGGATCTTGCTGTGATTTATGTCATAGTGATCTGCCTATGTTTTCCTCTAAGAGTTTGATAGTGTCTGGCCTTACATTTAGGTCTTTAACCCATTTTGAGTTTATTTTTGTGTATGGTGTTAGGGATTGTTCTAATTTTATACTTTTACATGTAGCTGTCCAGTTTTCCCAGCACCACTTATTGAAGAGGCTGTCTTTTCTCCACTGTATAGACTTACCTCCTTTATCAAAGATAAGGTGACCATATGTGTGTGGGTTTATCTCTGGGCTTTCTATCCTGTTCCATTGATCTATCATTCTCTTTTTGTGCCAGTACCATACCTTCTTGATTACTATAGCTTTGTAGTATAGTCTGAAGGCAGGGAGCACCATTCCTCCAGCTCCATTTTTCGTTCTCAAGATTGCTTTGGCTATTCGGGGTCTTTTGTGTTTCCATACAAATTGTGAAATTTTTTGTTCTAGTTCTGTAAAAAATGCTAGTGGTAGTTTGATAGATATTGCAATGAATCTGTAGATTGTTTTGGGTAGCAGAGTCATTTTCACAATGTTGATTCTTCCAGTCCAAGAAAATGGTTTATCTCTCCATATATTTATATCATCTTTAATTTCTTTCATCAATGTCTTATAATTTTCTGCATACAGGTCTTTTGTCTCCTTAGGTATTCCTAGATATTTTATTCTTTTTGTTGTATTGGTAAATGGGAGTGTTTTCTTAATTTCACTCTCAGATTTTTCAACATTAATTTTTCGTTCTCAAGATTGCTTTGGCTATTCGGGGTCTTTTGTGTTTCCATACAAATTGTGAAATTTTTTGTTCTAGTTCTGTAAAAAATGCTAGTGGTAGTTTGATAGATATTGCAATGAATCTGTAGATTGTTTTGGGTAGCAGAGTCATTTTCACAATGTTGATTCTTCCAGTCCAAGAAAATGGTTTATCTCTCCATATATTTATATCATCTTTAATTTCTTTCATCAATGTCTTATAATTTTCTGCATACAGGTCTTTTGTCTCCTTAGGTATGTTGCTAGAACTTCCAAAAGTATGTTGAATAATAGTGGTGAGAGTGGGCAACCTTTTCTTGTTCCTGATCTTACTGGAAATGGTTTCAGTTTTTTACCATTGAGGATGATGTTAGCTGTGGGTTTGTCATATATGGCTTTTATTATGTTGAGGAAAGTTCCCTCTATGCCTACTTTCTGCAGGGTTTTTATCATACATGGGTGTTGATTTTTGTCAAAAGCTTTCTCTGCATCTATTGAGATGATCACACAGCTTTTCTCCTTCAGTTTGTTGATATGGTGTATCACGTTGATTGATTTGTGTATATTGAAGAATCCTTGCATTCCTGGGATAAACCCCACTTGATCATGGTGTATGATCCTTTTAATGTGCTGTTGGATTCTGTTTGCTAGTATTTTGTTGAGGATTTTTGCATCTATGTTCATCAGTGATATTGACCAGTAGTTTTCTTTCTTTGTGACATCTTTGTCTGGTTTTGGTAACAGGATGATGATGGCCTCATAGAATGAGTTGGGGAGTGTTCCTCACTCTGCTATCTTTTGGAAGAGTTTGAGAAGGATAGGTGTTAGCTCTTCTCTAAATGTTTGATAGACATCACCTGTGAGGCCATCTGGTCCTGGGCTTTTGTTTGTTGGAAGATTTT
>NC_041214.2:35971256-35973043 GCF_002837175.3 Physeter macrocephalus
GTTTATCAATTTTGTTTATCTTCTCAAAGAACCAGCTTTTAGTTTTATTGATCTTTACTATCGTTTCCTTCATTTCTTTTTCATTTATTTCTGATCTGATCTTTATGATTTCTTTTCTTCTGCTAAATTTGTTTTTTTTTCTTATTTCTCTAATTGCTTTCCTTGCAAGATTAGGTTGTTTATTTGAGATGTTTCCTGTTTCTTAAGGTAGGATTGTATTGCTATAAACTTCCCTGTTAGAACTGCTTTTGCATACGTTTCCCATAGGTTTTGAGTCGTCCTGTCTCCATTGCCATTTGTTTCTAGGTATTTCTTGACTTCCTCTTTGATTTCTTCAGTGATCACTTCGTTATTAAGTAGTGTATTGTTTAGCCTTCATGTGTTTGTATTTTTTACAGATCTTTTCCTGTAATTGAGATGTAGTCTCATAGCGTTGTTGTCAGAAAACATACTTGATATGATTTCAATTTTCTTAAATTTACCAAGGCTAGATTTGTGACACAAGATATGATCTATCCTGGCTAATGTTCCATGAGTACTTGAGAAAGAATGTGTATTCTGTTGTTTTTTGATTTAATGTCCTGTAAATATCAATTAAGTCCATCTAGTTTAATGTATCATTTAAAATTTGTGTTTCCTTATTTATTTTCATTTTAATTGATCTGTCCATTGCTGAAAGTAGTATCCCCTACTATGATTGTGTTACTGTCGATTTCTCCTTTTATGCTGTTAGTATTTGCCTTATGTATTGAGGTGCTCCTATATTGGGTGCATAATTATTTACAGTTGTTATATCTTCTTTAGGGATCAATCCCTTGATCATTATGTAGTGTCCTTCTTTGTCTCTTGCAATAGTCTTTATTTTAAATTCTATTTTGTCTGATATGAGAATTGCTACTCCAGCTTTCTTCTGATTTCCATTTGCGTGGAATACCTTTTTTCATCCCCTCACTTTCAGTCTGTAGGTGTCCCTAGTTCTGAAGTGGGTCTCTTGTAGACTGCATATATATGGATCTTGTTTTTGTATCCATTCAGCCAGTCTGTGTCTTTTGGTGGGAGCATTAATCCATTTTCATTTAAGGTAATTATTAATATGTATGTTCCTATTACCATTTACTGAATTGTTTCGGGTTTGTTCTTGTAGGTCTTTTCCTTCTCTTGTGTTTCTTGCCTAGAGAAGTTCCTTTAGCATTTGTTGTAAAGCTGGTTTGGTGGTGCTGAACTCTCTCAGCTTTTGCTTGTCTGTAAAGGTTTTAATTTCTCCATCAAATCTGAATGAGATCCTTGCTGGGTAGAGTAATCTGGGTTGTAGGGTTTTTTCCTTCATCACTTTAAATATGTCCTGCCACTCCCTTCTGGCTTGGAGAGTTTCTGCTGAAAGATCAGATGTTAACCTTATGGGGATTCCTTTGTGTGTTATTTGTTGTTTTTCCCTTGCTGCTTTTAATATGTTTTCTTTGTATTTAATTTTTGACAGTTTGATTATTATGTGTCTTGGCGTGTTTATCCTTGGGTTTATCCTGTATGGGACTCTCTGTGCTTCCTGGACTTGATTGACTATTTCCTTTCCTATATTAGGGAAGTTTTCAACTATAATCTCTTCAAATATTTTCTCAGTCCCTTTCTTTTTCTCTTCTTCTTCTGGGACCCCTATAATTCGAATGTTGGTGCATTTAATGTTGTCCCAGAGGTCTCTGAGACTGTCCTCAGTTCTTTTCATTCTTTTTTCTTTATTCTGCTCTGCAGTAGTTATTTCCACTATTGTATCTTCCAGGTCACTTATCCGT
>NC_041214.2:35973467-35995062 GCF_002837175.3 Physeter macrocephalus
AGTGTTCCATGAGCACTTGAGAAGAATGTGTATTCTGTTGTTTTTGGATGGAATGTCCTATAAATATCAATTAAGTCCATCTTGTGTAATGTATCATTTAAAGCTTGTGTTTCCTTATTTATTTTCATTTTGGATGATCTGTCCATTGGTGAAAGTGGGGTGTTAAAGTCCCCTACTATGATTGTGTTACTGTCGATTTCCCCTTTTATGGCTGTTAGTATTTGCCTTATGTATTGAGGTGCTCCTATGTTGGGTGCATAAATATTTACAATTGTTATATCTTCTTCATGGATCGATCCCTTGATCATTATATAGTGTCCTTCTTTGTCTCTTGTTATAGTTTTTACTTTAAAGTCTATTTTGTCTGATATGAGAATTGCTACTCCAGCTTTCTTCTGATTTCCATTTGCATGGAATATCTTTTTCCATCCCCTCACTTTCAGTCTGTATGTGTCCCTAGGTCTGAAGTGGGTCTCTTGTAGACAGCATATATATGGGTCTTGTTTTTGTTTCCATTCAGCCAGTCTGTGTCTTTTGGTGGGAGCATTTAATCCATTTACATTTAAGGTAATTATCGATATGTATGGTTCTATTACCATTTACTGAATTGTTTCGGGTTGTTCTTGTAGGTCTTTTCCTTCTCTTGTGTTTCTTGCCTAGAGAAGTTCCTTTAGCATTTGTTGTAAAGCTGGTTTGGTGGTGCTGAACTCTCTCAGCTTTTGCTTGTCTGTAAAGGTTTTAATTTCTCCATCAAATCTGAATGAGATCCTTGCTGGGTAGAGTAATCTTGGTTGTAGGTTTTTTTCCTTCATCACTTTAAATATGTCCTGCCACTCCCTTCTGGCTTGGAGAGTTTCTGCTGAAAGATCCGATGTTAACCTTATGGGGATTCCTTTGTGTGTTATTTGTTGTTTTTCCCTTGCTGCTTTTAATATGTTTTCTTTGTATTTAATTTTTGACAGTTTGATTATTATGTGTCTTGGCGTGTTTCTCCTTGGGTTTATCCTGTATGGGACTCTCTGTGCTTCCTGGACTTGATTGACTATTTCCTTTCCTATATTAGGGAAGTTTTCAACTATAATCTCTTCAAATATTTTCTCAGTCCCTTTTTTTTTCTCTTCTTTTTCTGGGACCCCTGTAATTCAAATGTTGCTGCGTTTAATGTTCTCCCAGAGGTCTCTGAGACTGTCCTCAGTTCTTTTCATTCTTTTTTCTTTATTCTGCTCTGCAGTAGTTATTTCCACTATTTTATCTTCCAGGTCACTTATCCATTCTTCTGCCTCAGTTATTCTGCTATTGATCCCATCTAGAGTATTTTTCATTTCATTCATTGTGTTGTTTAATCATTGCTTGCTTCCTCTTTAGTTCTTCTAGGTCCTTGTTAAATGTTTCTTGCATTTTGTCTATTCTATTTCCAAGATTTTGGATCATCTTTACTATCATTATTCTGAATTCTTTTTCAGGTAGACTGCCTATTTCCTCTTCATTTGTTAGGTCTGGTGGGTTTTTACCTTGCTCCTTCATCTGCTGTGTGTTTTTCTGTCTTTTCATTTTGCTTATCTTACTGTGTTTGGGGTCTCCTTTTTGCAGGCTGCAGGTTCGTAGTTCCCGTTGCTTTTGGTATCTGTCTGCAGTGGCTAAGGTTGGTTCAGTGGGTTGAGTTGGTTTCCTGGTTGAGGGGACTAGTGCCTGTGTTCTGGTGGATGAGGCTGGATCTTGTCTTTCTTGTGGGCAGGTCCACGTCTGGTGGTGTGTTTTGGGGTTTCTGTAGCCTTATTATGATTTTAGGCAGTGTCTCTGCTAATGCATGAGGCTGTGTTCCCGTCTTGCTAGTTTTTGGCATATGGTGTCCAGCACTGTAGCTTGCTGGTCGCTGAGTGAAGCTGGGTCTTGGTGTTGATATGGAGATCTCTGGCAGATTTTTGCCATTTGCTATTACATGGAGCTGGGAGGTCTCTTGTGGACCAGTGTCCTGAAGTTGGTTCTCCCACCTCAGAGACACAGCCCTGATGCCTGGCTGGAGCACCAAGGACCTTTAATCCACATGGCTCAGAATAAAATGGAGAAAAAATAGAAAGGAAAGAAAGAAAGGAAGGAAGGAAGGAAGGAAGCATGAAAGGAAGGAAGGAAGAAAGGAAGAAAGAAAGGAAGGAAGAAAGGAAGGAAGAAAGGAAGAAAGAAAGAAAAAAAGAAGAAAGAAAGAAAGAAAGAAGATAAAATAAAGTAGGATAAAATACTTATTAAAATAAAAAATAATTATTAAGAAGAAAATTTTTAAAAAGTAAAAAAAACAAAAAACGGGAGGGTCAGAACCCTAGGACTAATGGTGAAAGCAAAGCTATACAGACAAAATCTCACACAGAAGCATACACATACACACTCACAAAAAGTGCAAAAGGGGAAAAAAATAATATATCTTGCTCCCAAAGTCCACCTCCTCAACTTGGGATGATTCGCTGTCTATTCAGGTATTCCACAGATTCAGGGTACATCAAGTTGATTGTGGAGCTTTAATCTACTGCTTCTGTGGCTGCTGGGTGAGATTTCCCTTTCTCTTCTTTGTTCACACAGCTCCAGGGGTTCAGCTTTGGATTAGGCGCTGCCTCTGCGTGTAGGTCGCCTGAGGACGTCTGTTCTTCGCTCAGACAGGACGGGGGTAAAGGAGCAGCTGATTCGGGGGCTTTGGTTCACTCAGGCCGGGGGGGAGGGAGGGGTACGGAGTGCGGGGCGAGCCTGCGGTGGCAGAGTCCGGCATGACGTTGCACCAGCCTGAGGCGCGCCGTGCGTTCTCCCGGAGAAATTGTCCCTGGATCACGGGACCCTGGCAGTGGCGGGCTGCACAGGCTCCCGGGAGGGGAGGTGTGGAGAGTGACCTGTGCTCGCACACAGGCTTCTTGGTGGCTGCAGCAGCAGCCTTAGCGTCTCATGCCCATCTCTGGTGTCCGCGCTGATAGCCGCGGCTCGCTCCCGTCTCTGGAGTTCCTTTAATCGGCGCGCTTAATCCCCTCTCCTCGCGCACCAGGAAACAGAGAGGCAAGAAAAAGTCTCTTGCCTCTTCGGCAGCTCCAGACTTTTTCCCGGACTCCCTCCCGGCTAGCCGAGGCGCACTAGCCCCCTTCAGGCTGTGTTCACGCAGCCAACCCCAGTCCTCTCCCTGCTTCCGACCAAAGCCCGAGGCTCAGCTCCCAGCCCCTGCCCGTCCCGGCGGGTGAGCAGACAAACCTCTCGGGCTGGTGAGTGCCGGTCGGCACCGATCCTCTGTGCGGGAATCTCTCTGCTTTGCCCTCCACACCACTGTTGCTGCGCTCTCCTCCGTGGCTCTGAAGCTTCTCCCCCCCGCCACCCGCAGTCTCCGCCCGAGAAGGAGCTTCTAGACACCACTGTTGCTGCGCTCTCCTCCGTGGCTCTGAAGCTTCCCCCCTCCGCCACCCGCAGTCTCCGCCCGAGAAGGAGCTTCTAGTGTGTGGGAACATTTCCTCCCTCACAGCTCCCTCCCACTGGTGCGGGTCCCATCCCTATTCTTTTGTCTCTGTTTATTCTTTTTTCTTTTGCCCTACCCCCAGGTTCGTGGGGGAGTTTCTTGCTTTTTGGAATGTCTGAGGTCTTCTGCCAGAGTTCAGTGGGTGTTCTATAGGAGCAGTTCCACGCGTAGATGCATTTCTGATGTATCTGTGGGGAGGAAGGGTGATCTCCGTGTCTTACTCTTCCGCCATCTTCTCTCCTCCTCCCCTTGTTCTTTCATAGCAATCGCTGTAATCCCCATTTCACAGATGAGCAAGTACTAGGCCTTCCTTAAGGTAGTTAAATTTCTAGTATTAGAATCCAGGTCACCTGACCATTGATGAGGGCACATTTTATCTGACTTCCTTTTGTGGTCACCTTCTAGGAGAGGAAAGTTTATTTCATTAGCACTTGAAGGAAATATTCATGGTCCCAGAAGAAGGTATCATTCCCACTTGGCCCAAAATTTCA
Organism: Physeter macrocephalus; assembly: GCF_002837175.3. Taxonomy (NCBI): domain Eukaryota; kingdom Metazoa; phylum Chordata; class Mammalia; order Artiodactyla; family Physeteridae; genus Physeter; species Physeter macrocephalus. Next base: position 35,977,440 of record NC_041214.2, read on the forward strand.
TTTAAAGCACCATGCAACTCAGAAAATATTACAAATTGTCCACCTCTCCCTAATCAGTTATTAAACATTTACCAGTATACCATTGTTAACCCTACAAGACACGGCTTCTCTCCTCTGTCAGTTTATATAGTCATTATTTTCCAAAATAACTGTTTTCTCTACTATATCTGCATTGTTTATCATGGAAACACTAGGCATGTGTGTTTACTGAGCACTTGAAGTGTGGCTAGTTTGTTTTTTTTTAATTTAATTTATTTATTTGGCTGTGCTGGGTCTTAGTTGCCGCATGCAGGATCTTCATTGCCATGTGCACGATCTTTAGTTGCAGCGTGCGGGATCTTTAGTTGTGGCATGCTGTATTTTTTAGTTGTAGCATGTGAGCTCTTAGCTGTGGCATGAAGGATCTAGTTCCCTGACCAGGGATCGAACCCAGGCCCCCTGCATTGGGAGCACGGAGTCCTAACCCCTGGACCACCAGGGAAATCCTGAAATGTGACTAGTTTGAAGTGAGATGTCCTGTAAGTGTAAAATATACACTAGACTTTCAAGATTTAATATGAAAAAATATATAATATATCTCATTAATAATTTTAAAACTATTGGCTACATGTTGAAATGATAATCTCTTGGATATGTTTGGTTTAATAGAATATATTATCAACACGAAGTTCACCCTTTATTTTTTGCTTCTGTTACTGTGGCTGCTAGAAAATGTAACAGGACATGCATGGCTCACAATATACATCTGCTGGGCAGCATTGCCAGACTGTAAGCTCCTTGAGGATGGAAGCCATGTTTCCTTGTAAATAGTAATGTCTGCTATACAGCAGGTGCTTAATAAATGTATGTTGACTGAATGTGTGGAAGAAGGTAAGCAAAGAGGATAGCTCTACAGGATGATCGAGTGGGACCTTATCATCCATAGACCTGTACAACCATTAGAGCTGGAAGGGATGAGAAGTCATATACATAGACCCAGTTCTCTGCTAGGGACAGAACACCCTCTTGGGATTCCTGGTGGAGGGCGCCTGTATCTTTAGGAAAATGTTTGTTGACTGAGAACCTAGTGCCTCAAGAGAGTGTCTGCCCCTTGCAGGGCCTTTATTTACTCCAAGGATCCCCACTGCATAGCCTTGGACACACACACCCACAAGTTCCAGCAGCTGCCTCGTTTGTGAGAGTGACTCCAGGTTCTAATTCTCTCCCTCTTCCTTTTTGGCTCCACTGTTGGCCTCTTTCTGGGGTCCTCCCTCTTTGTCAATCTCTGGTTGGTTTGGTGATGTATTTGCATGTCTTCTGGGATTTTGAATGAATACTTTCCCAGGCAGCACTGCCTCCTTAGTTTCTCCCTCAGCTTCACACATCCCAGCTCTCAAACAAGGAAAAGGCTCAGCTTCACCCTCAAATGACTTTTGTAGGTAAAGACCACTGGCTTAGGGCACCATCCAGCTTTCGTGCTGCTTGGACAGGTGAACTAGGACGGTAGCAGTTCCATTGCTGGAGGTGTTTTTCCAGGGGAAAGCCTCCCTCTTAGGGAACTGAATCTGTCTCCTAGAAGTTTCCAACCATTAGTCTATCTTTCTCTTCCTCCTCCTCCACCTCTTCATCATTTAATAAAAATAGCTAATATTTATAGAAAAATTCCATAAGCCATTGGCTCTGCTAAGTGTTTTACACCCCTTATCTTTAATTCTCTCAATTGCCTATGATACAGGTAGTATTTTTTTTTTTTTGCTGATTTACAATGTTGTGTTAATTTCTGCTGTATAGCAAAGTGATTCAGTTATGCATGCATATATATGGTATATATATTATACAGTGTATATATGTATATATATACTGTATATACATGTATATATATATAGCACTGTATATATATACAGTGCTATACAGTAGAACCTTGTTGTTCAGGTAGTATTGTTCCAGTGCTATACAGTAGGACCTTGTTGCTCAGGTAGTATTATTAATTCCATCTATACTGATGAAAGAACTAAACTTTAGAGAAGTTAAATAACCTGCCAAAGGTCATCCATAAAGAAAGGCAGGACTGGAATTTGACTCAAGTCTAGTCAAATTCCAAAGCCTAAACGACTAAGCACATTGCTATGGTGTTTTGCAATTAGTTAATTCTGCATTCTGAACTTCACATTCTCTTCCTGCTTTCCTTCACAAATCTCTTCCTGCTTTCATAAGGTAGTCTTTCAAGAGTTTGAAGAAAGGAGCCGCCTCATCCATGGCCTAATTCAGTTTTTTTTCAGACTGATCACTTTTATTTTCTTCTACTTTTCCTCCTCTGTTTTTGGCTGTCGAACTACTCCTGTCCCTCACACTTTAGCCAGGTGTTGGTCATGCTTACATTTTAGAATTAGAAGAAGGATATATGATAAAATAACAACATATAGCTCTTAAAAATTTTTTTAATATACTCATCTTGAGTTTCACAACAACCTTGAGAGGTAGGCTTAATGTTTTCAGATATTGCGATAATTGCAGACAAGAAATTAAGTGACTTATCCAAGGTTGTATGTATGATGAATAAACTAACTAGAACTTTAAACCTAGACCATCCTGCAAAGTCCATCTTTTTCCCACTTTAAATGCACTAATACATGATGTTGGGGTCTTTATACTTATTGGCACATTAGCCCTGGGGGCTTGGTTTCATGAGTTTCTGTACCAGAGCTCCTTGGAAAGTCTGACACAACTTTGACAGCCAGATTCATTCTTTCAGAAATATTATGAAAAGATTGCCATTTATTTATAAAGATGCACATTTTTGAGAGAGTAACTGCATCTTTCTAAAAAGCCTTAACTTTGGATGAGAAACTTACTTGGATAGCTGAGAAGAGAGACAAGAGACTGAAGGAAACCATTACAAACACCTTGGAGAACCAAAACTCACAGCCCTGTGGACCCCTGGTACAGCATTTAGTAAAGTCCCTGGTGTGCAGTAGGCCTTCAGTAAGTGTTCATTTTAATGAGTGAGCTCACATAGCCTTACAAAGGTGGAATAGAGCAGACCAACCTTCTTTCTCTGTGTGCAGAGCAATCAGAGCCTGAAAAACTGAGGTCACTTCTCAATGTTTAGGAATATCGAATATTTAATGACATAGCTGAGGCCAGAACTCAGATTTATGTATTTGGGCCAGCCCTGGCTTTGATCACCACCTCATACCCCAGCAGAGTCCCTTAGAACAGGGGTTTCCAACCCCCAGGATTCGGACCAGTACTGGTCCAGGGCCTGTTAGGAACCGGGCAGCACAGCAGGAGGTGAGCAGCAGGCAAGTGAGCGAAGCTTCATCTGCCGCTCCCCATCATTCCCCATTGTTCGCATTACTGCCTAAACCATCCCCTCTCCTCCCGTCTGTGGAAACATTGTCTTCCACGAAACTGGTCCCTGGTGCCAAAAAGTTTGGGGATCGCTGCCTTAGAAGGGTCCTTCTGGAGGATGTGTGAACAGTTGCTATGTTAACTAGGTTCCATGGTAACCAGACACAATTACGATGGTGGTGGTGGTGGTGGTGGTGAAGCTGTAGCCAGTATATTTCATCATTGCTTCCAATAACAAGTCTGCCCCGCTGTTCCCGGGGAGAGGACTAGGGCATGCCCAGCAGTAAACAGGTTTCCAATGTAAATGAATTAGCTTCATAAAGTTTCCTATAAGATCACCACTGAATTACATTGATCAGCCCACTAATAAACGTTCAGTGCTCTGTTTAACAGCTCTCAGCCATATTGTCACAGTGCAGTTAAATGAAGTAACATTGTTCTGGCTCTCAGGTGAGTTTTCACAACTTAAGCTAGCTTACTTCCCCTTTTGTCTCCACTCATTCGCTGGGAAACAGTAGCACCATTTTTTTTCTGGATGGCATATAAATGCAGGTTGCTCTGTGTTTATATCCAGCTTAACGATAATATGTGCGTATGGTAAAAATAATCATGGATGTCAGTGTACTGCTTTGCAGTTCACCGAGTACTTATTATAATCATTATATTTCTTCCACACATGAATCCTGGGATGTATTTATTATCCCATTTTACAGATAAAGAAGAGAATGAGCCTCTGAAAATGGAAACATCTTATTCAAATCAGGAAACTGGTAGTGAAGGGGCTGGGACAAAAGACAGGTCTCTTCAGCCTCAAAACTGTATGCTTCCTACTCCACTGCACTGAGTACAACCTCTTGTGTGTCTTCCCAGCCTTTTTTCCTGCTACTCCTCCAGAGTCATCCTAACCTGCTCTGTTACATTTGTGGGGAACTGTGTGCCTAGTCTCTGAACACCATTCTGCTTCTCCAATCGCTGCCTTTGTTTCTCCTTCAGTAATCTTCTTTAGCTTCTGAGCCCCCTGGAAAGTGTCTACTCATGTTTAGAACTCAGATAAAGCATCACCTCCTCCATGAGGTACTCCTTGAACATCTCTTCTTTGTTGAAAATGACCTGTTATTCTAAGGAATGGCCTTTATCACTTTTCCCATTTGTCTCTCCACTAGGCTGTCAACTGACTGAAGGTAGTGCCTGGTGCTCTTTGTTTCTGTATTGCCAGGACTTACCTCAGTGTCCAAAACTGGATAGAAATGTAATAAATCCCTTTTGAAATGATAGGCCCACATGTATTCCTTCTTTTTAAATTTTAAATTTTTTATTTTTTTATTTTACTGAAGTATAGTTGATTTATAATGTTGTGTTAACCTCTGCAGTACAGAAAAGTGATTCACTTATACATATATATATATATTCTTTTTCATATCTCTTCGATTACAGTTTATCTTTGTCTTAACAGTTACTGAGGTCCAATTTACAACCCTCATTACTTGGAGAAATTTGAAAAATGACTTGTTCTAAGCTCAGGAAGGCTGGACACTTTGCAGTTTTCTCATCTCTTTAGAGCAGTGCTAAAAACAATTTATTTCCTCAGTAAGCACAATTTCTCTGTTGTTGTGAAGCCCATACTTGTCCTTCTCACTGAAGATAATGGTCTGAGATGGCTCTACTGTTTCTAAACAAGAATAAGAGAATTGTAGGCAGGTTCCCATTGGGTTCCAACAGCTTTGTTTTGCCCGGAGCTTTCATAGCTCTATTCCCTCATATACAGTGAGAAAAATTTCCTGTGTTTTCAATTAAAGTAGTATCTTTTAGAAAATTAGCTGCTAAGAATTAGACTATGAGGTGCTTACATATCATCAGACAAGTATCATTATTGGTATATGTGGGAGACACTATGAGTTACTTTCCCTTAGTCCCGGCTAACAGAACCCCAATTTTTAAAATATATACATTCCTTTTCATATTCTTTTCCATTATGATTTATCACAGGATATCAAATATAGTTCCCTGTGCTATACAGTAGGACCTTGTTGTTTATCCATTCTGTATATAATACTTAGCATCTGCTAATCCCACACTCACAATCCATACCTTCCCCAATCCCCCTCCCCCTTGGCAACCACAAGTCTGTCCTCTAAGTCTGTGAGTCTGTTTATGTTTTGTAGATAAGTTCATTTGTGTCCTATTTTAGATTCCACATATAAGTGATATTATATGGTATTTGTCTTTCTGACTTACTTCTCTTAGTATGATCATCTCTAGGTCCATCCATGTTGCTGCAAATGGCATTATTTCTTTCTTTTTAATGGCTGAGTAGTTTCCATAGTAGACATATACCACATCTTCTTTATCCATTCATCTGTTGGTGGACATTTAGGTTGTTTCCATGTCTTGGCTATTGTAAATAGTGTTGCCATGAACACAGGGGTGTATCTATCTTTTCCAATTATAGTTTTGCCCAGATATATGCCCAGGAGTGGGATTGCTGGATCATATGGTAGCTCTATTTTTAGTTTTTTTGAGGAACTTCCATACTGTTTTCCATAGTGGCTGCATCAATTTACATTCCCACCAACAGTGTAGGAGGGTTAACAGAACGTCAATTTAATTTCTGGCCTCGACAGGACCCTTGTGATTAGTGTAAGTGTATCATGGCTTTCTGGCTCTCCTTTGCCAGCTAATTCCTTTCTCTGCCTCCTTGGAATCTAAGGGTAGTATTTTGAGTGTCAGTAAGCTAAAGGGAAGGTTATTTAATGAGGTTGCTTCCATTCCCATTACTTCTTGCCTTGAGACCTTGAGGTGACAAGCCTAAGGTTAAGAACAAAATCCCTAGGGGGATGGAGGAAAGCATAGCAGTTGCTGAATCCTTGAGGACACTTTTGAGCTTCTGAACCAGCCATGCGCTCTTCACTACTGGGCGTGTTAAGTAAACTACAAATATCTTGAAAGTTTAAGCTACTGTGAGACTTTTAATTACTTGCAATCTAATGCCAATGACAGATGGAGTACAGTGAGTATTGTATTTCCACATCTGTAGCAGTCAGGGACTCTACCTCCTTGCAGGGACCTTGTCTCTGCCCAGATTATGAGGTGCTCCTCTAAAACATGTTCCTTTTTTTCCCCTCTGGTTAAGTATGTGCCACCCATTTCTTTATAAATTCAGCTTGTATTAATTTGTATTTAATCTGTATTCTTTTCTCTACCATCTAGGATCTTCTCAGCATTTTGTCTTAATATTTCCAGGCAACGGCAGGTAGTAAGTAAACCAATACCAGCAATATAATGAATACTTTGCTTTACTTTTCTGATTGTATAACTGTCTTTTTCATCTAGGCCAGTACTACCCAATAGAAATATAACAAGATCCCCATGTGTAATTCAAAATTTTCTGAAAGGAGAAAGCACATGCAGATTACAGTACAATAATATCCTATAAAATGCAATGGTTAGAGCGAAATGTAATCCTACCAAAACAATACAGTGTGTTGAACAGAAAAAAATATTTTGCATTGCTTCAGTTTTAAAATTGAAATTAGTTTATTGCACTGGCCACATTTCAAGTGCTCAAGTAGCCATGTGTGATTACTCTATTGGATAGCTCAGGACCAGGCTTTAAACTTCTTGAAGGCAGGAACTGTGTTCTATGCAGATCACCCCTTAGTTGTTGCTTCTTCCTGGAACCCTTCTCAGGTCCCCCAAGACTGGGTTAAATGCCTCTCTTATGTGCTCCTACAGCTCTCTGCACTAAATTCTCAGGCAGTGCTTGCCTCCTGCATTGCAATTACTTATTTAACTGTCTGTAGGCTCCTTATAGGCAAGAACAGTTTCTTTCTTTTTTCTTTCCTTCCTCCTTTCTTTTTTTCCTTTTTCTCTCTCTTTCTTTCTTTTCTTTCTTTCTTTCTTTCTTTCTTTCTTTCTTTCTTTCTTTCTTTCTTTCTTTCTTTTAATATTCAAGACTCCTTTTTAAAATATTTTTCCATCATGGTTTACTACAGGATATTGAATACTTTGCTATACAATAGAACCTTGTTGTTTATCCATTGTGTATATAATAGTTTGTATCTGCTAGTCCCAAACTCCCAACCCATCCCTCTCCCACCCCCTCACCCTTTGCAACCACAAATCTGTTCTCTATGTCTGTGAGTCTGTTTATATTTCATAGGTAAGTTCATTTGTGTCATACTTTAGATTCCATATGTAAGTGATATCATATGGCATTTGTCTTTCTGACTTCTCTTAGTATGATCATCTCTAGGCCCCTGCATGTTGCTGCAAATGGCATTATTTCTCTTTTCTTTTAGGCTAAGTTATATTCCATTGTATATTTGTACCACATCTTCTTTATCCATTCATCTGTTGGTGGACATTTAGGTTGCTTCCATGACCTGGCTATTGTAAATAGTGCTGCTATGAATATAAGGGTGCATGTATCTATCTGAATTATAGTTTCATCCAGATATATGCCCAGGAGTAGGATTACTGGATCATATGGTAGCTCTATTTTTAGTTTTTTGAGGGACCCCCACACTGTTCTCCATAATGGCTGCACCAATTTACATTCCCACCAAGAGTGTAGGAAGGTTCCCTTTTCTCCACACTCTCTAGGCAAGGACTGTTTCTAGGTTACATTTATATGTCCTGTACTTAGTACAGGGCCAGGCATATCATAGACACTCATCATATATTTACTGCTTTTATTGATGAATTGTTAAATTCACCAAAAAAGTTGTTTTGGGAGCTTTTATCAGAATAAGAGTTCCTTGAAGATAGGGACCATGACATTCATCTCTGTAGTCTCTTTACCTAGCATAAAGCTTAGCACATAGTAGGCACTCAATAAATGTTTGTTGAATGACTACTGAACCCTGCCACAACCGCAGGCTTTGAAGCCCTTCTGTCCTTACAGCTGTGGCTGGCTGGTTCTGCCTGCAGCCTCAGCTTCTCCCTCAGGCTTTGAGACTTCGAATCACGTTATGAAGACTTGTGTCTGACCCTCTGAGTTGGAGTCTGCCCTGCTCCCTCAGTCTGGCTGGTGCTGGGGCCTGTCTTAGGCTTGTCAGGCTCCCTCTGCCTCCATCATCCTCTGCATGATTAAAGTCAGTGGCCCTCCTGGCTTTCTGAGCCCAGTCTCCCTTTGGAGTGCTTTGTCTTGGATTATGCCTTCCTTTGATTTACATGCTGTGGTGTCTTGGTGTAGATTGATTTCTGGCCCATAACCCTGCTTACATGTCTTGAGATTTCCTGTTCTACTACCAGACTAGATTTCCTCCAAAGTCCACCTCACTTTAGTTGTTTGGGTTGTGCAGTGTCACACCTCCAGGGGGCAACATTCATTCACCCTAGATATAAACAGTTATTTTTATTTTTATTTTTATTGTTTATTTTTTTGGTAGTACGCAGGCCTGTCACTGTTGTGGCCTCTCCCGTTGCGGAGCACAGGCTCCGGACGCACAGGCTCAGCGGCCATGGCTCACGGGCCCAGCCGTTCCGTGGCATGTGGGATCTTCCCATACCGGGGCACGAACCCGTGTCCCCTGCATCGGCAGGTGGATTCTCAACCACTGTGCCACCAGGGAAGCCCTAAACAGTTATTCTGACAATATTCCAGCAGACGGCAGTAAAGCGTTTTGAGCAAGGGGGTGCCTTTTTTCTAGTTTGCACAGGGCCCTCAGACAAGCCAGGATGTGGGCTGTCAGTGGGGTCTGTCTGCACGTCTAGCAGGAGCATCTAGTTGTGGTTTCCTGTCTGTCTCCTCTTCCTCTTATCCTGGTAATTAATTGTACTTGGCCAGGTATAAAGAAGATGTAATAAATAAGAAAAGCCTCATGCTTGGAGAATGAGACATATTTCCTTAGGACGATTTCCTGTTACCATGTGTCACAGGGTAGCACAGCATGGACCCTGCCTAGTCCTGCCTTGATCCTGGCACTCTTGTCTTATTCCCTCACTTCCTATAATTCATCTGTAGACAACACGTGTTCTATCACAAGTCTGATTAAGAGTCCTTATATGGAACATCAGTATGGGTACCAGTGGAACATGGCCCTGGAGATGTTGGAACATTCTATGCAGAATTGTTTTTAAGAGAAAGCTTTTTAAAACCATCAATAGGAAAGAATGCCATTTGCAGCAACATGGATGGACCTAGAAATTATCATACTAAGAAAGACAAATATTGTATGATATCACTTATATGTGGAAATATAATGATACAAATGAACTTATATAAAAAACAGAAATAGACTTACAGACATAGAAAACAAACTTATAATTACCAAAGGGGAAAGGAGGGGGGTAGGGATAAATTAGGAGTTTGGGATTAACACAAACACACTACTATATATAAAATAGATAACCAACAAGGACCTACTGTATAGCACAGGGAACTCTACTCAATATTTTGTAATAACCTATAATGGGAAAAAATCTGAAAAAGAATATAGATAGATGATAGATAGATAGATAGATACACACTTACATATAACTGAATCCCTTCACTGTACACCTGAAACTAACACAACATTGTAAATCACCTATACTTCAATTAAAATAAAATAAAACCATCAAAAGGAAAAAACAAAGAAATGAAAGGGAACTATTTAATGGTTCCAAGAGAAGGAAGGTGTCCAAATGCTTGTGATACTAATTTTCCTTTTAAGCCCAATCCTAGGGACTGTGAAGTCACATTTAACTGTGAGAGATCCATAAAGCTGTGAGCATCTCTCTGTGTGAGTCCATCAGGAGGAACTCAGTGCTCCGATTATTGACTCATGATGCATTTCAGAGTGCATTTGGGAAGGAGAATCTAGCCCCTGCAGGGCTAGACTCCATGCCTCCACCCAGTGGGCTGGCTCCAAGGAGGAGAGCACATCACCACATGAAGCATGTGGTCAGTTCTGTCCTGTTTCAGGAGCCAGCTTCATCCCTGTGAATCCCCTTGTCCCCATCTCCCCTGGGAATGTATTCCTGCTTAAGAGAGCAGAACCAGTCATTATCTGGTTTGGTTCTTCTAGGGTTGGACTACTCCTGATTATTTCTTGGTGGTTTGTAGGCCAATTTGATATTGGTGACAAAAGGTCAACACCCACTTCTTGGGACAACTGCCCACTGACCTGACATAGTGGAGATTTTCTCAGCTTTTTTTCTAGAAGCTAAGTAACAGATATGGCTGAGATTAAAGATGTTTCATTGTGAAACATCACTGAGGGTAATAAAGAGAATTGGATGGGAAGAAAAGAAAACTGAGGTCTAACTTTTGTCCTGTCTCAAGTAGATATTTAGCTTCAAGAAATTCATCCTTTCTGAATACTGCTTCTCTTACATTAAATGCAAATTTGAAAGAGGCGAAGTTTCCAGAATTCTCTGACTTTGGGTATTGTAAACCTGGCAGGCATTTCCAGTGGAAATATTGAATCATTAAAAGCAAGAATGGCAAGTGCCTGGCACGGTTGCCACATTGCCCAAAATCGATTACACTATCCTTTCCTCTTGAGCCACAGTGTGGTCTCAGAATCTCTCACAACACAGTGCCCAGGAGACCACTACCAATTAACTGAAGTTGGCTTTCAAGATAGAATCTTCTTGCCATCCCAGACTGTGAGAGTTCAAGGTTCTGTCTCTCTCATCACGCTGGAATTTCCATTTCCCTAACAGCTCCTAAAGCTGGTTAGTTGCTCATGACAACAGGGGTCTCAACTGACTCACCAAGGTAAACTCACATTCCCGATCTTTGGCATACATCAAGGAAAGAATGTCTGAATGTGAAAATGAATGAAATGAACAGCAACAGTAAAGACATAGGCTATATATATCAATATAAGTGAATAACACTTGATTTGTGCTATATTAAGTAGGAGCAATAGAGAATTTTTTTAAAAAACATTCCAAATCTGGTTTGGCAAAGTATCCTCACATCTCCAAATAGGGGGAAAATCCCTTTGGCTGATGATATTTAACAATTCTGTGCTGCTGACTTGAACACTGAAGGCTTTTTCTTTGCTTTAGTATAAACTAATGGACAGTAGAGCCTATTGTGTATGTTCTTCAGGGACAAGAACCACCACATCCAAGGCCTTACATCCTCTGTTCTTTAATGTTAATCCTTTGCATCTCATTTAGATTCAGTATTGTACAGCTGGAACAGAATTTATTTAGTGATATCAGTTTTTACTAGTGGTTCTCAGACTTTATGATTAACAGAATTTCATAGGGAGTTTGCAAACAATGCAATTTCTTGGGCCCCATCTCCAGAGTCTGGCTTAACAGGTCTGAGGAATATGGTTTTTATCAAGTCCCAGATAGTCCTTAGATCACAGTTTGCTAAAAATTGTCTATTGTATAGTGAAGGAGTTCTTTCCTGAGTATAAAACTGGACATTGATGTTTCCCATTTTTCATGTCAATGAGCCACATGGTATCATCATTTAAGTCTGTGGTGCCCAGTTTGCATCATATCTTGAAGAATAAATTCCAGAAGCTATATGGAGAAGAGAGTAGTTCTTGAGTATGAAAACCCTGAATTACAAAAATACTCATATATCTATGTGATAATATTGTACTTTTAGTATCTACTGATGGAAAGCATATGCAATAATAAGAAGATGCTATGAACTCATTAATATTTTTAATGGCATTTATATTTCATCACCTGCATCTGTGCACATCCAATGGCATTTTTTACGGAACTAGAATAAAAAATGTTAAAATTTGTATGGAGACACAAAAGACCCAGAATAGCCAAAGCGGTCTTGAGGGAAAAAAACAGAGCTGGAGGAATCAGACTCCCTGACTTCAGACTATACTACAAAGCTACAATAATCAAGACAATATGGTACTGGCACAAAATCAAGAAAGTATGGTACTGGCACAAACCCAGAAACACAGATCAATGGAACAAGATAGAAAGCCCAGAGATAAACCCACACACCTATGGTCAACTAATCTATGACAAAGGAGGCAAGGATATACAATGAAGGAAAGACAGCCTCTTCAATAAGTGGTGCTGGGAAAATTGGACAGGTACATGTAAAAGAATAAAATTAGAACACTCCCTAACACCATACACAAAAATAAACTCAAAATGGATTAGAGACCTAAATATAAGACCGGACACTATAAAACTCTTAGAGGAAAACATAGGAAGAACACCCTTTGACACAAATCACAGCAAGATCTTTTTTGATCCACCTTGTAGAGTACTGGAAATAAAACCAAAAATAAACAAATGGGACCTAATGAAACTTCAAAGCTTTTGCACAGCAAAGGAAACCATAAACAAGACGAAAAGACAACCCTCAGAAGGGGAGAAAATATTTGCAAACGAATCGATGGACAAAGGATTAATCTAATTGATACAGCCACTATGTAGAACATTAGGGAGGTTCCTTAAAAAACTAAAAATAGAACTACCATATGATCCAGCAATCCCACTACTGGGCACATACCCAGAGAAAACCGTAATTCAAAAAGACACATGCACCCCAATGTTCATTGCAGCACTATTTACAATAGCCAGGTCATGGAAGCAACCTACATGCCCATCGACAGATGAATGCATAAAGAAGATGTGGAACCTAGAAAAATGATACAGATGAACTGGTTTGCAAGGCAGAAATTGAGACACAGATGTAGAGAACAAACCTATTGACACCAAAGGGGGAAAGCCGCGGGGGAGTGGGGGTGCTGGTGTGATGAATTGGGTGATTGGGATTGAAATGTATACACTGATGTGTATAAAATTGATGACTAATAAGAACTTGCTGTATAAAAAAAAAAAAAAAAAAAAATCAAAACAGCCAAGACAGTTTTGAAGAGGAAGAAGAAGATGTGGTAGTGATAAGGTGTGGAGACTTATTTATGCAATAACAAGACTTTTAAAATAAAACTAGTGTAATGTTGACATGGGAGTGGGCAAGTACTGTATTTCAATGTAACAGTTCAGAGTGCTCAAGAAATGACCCACATATAATGAGAACTTGGTGTTATTATAAATTAGCATTATATTGATTAATCAATATATTGTGCTAGATAATTTTATATGAAAAAAATCAACTTAATTCTATATCTGGGACTCTTCTTGGAGTTTCAGACTCATACTCAAACAATGTATTCCACACTGACCTGATTGTAACTTGTCAAACTATTCCTTTTGTATTCTGTGTATCACTAACAAAGAAATTTGAGAGCCAGTATTTATTCTTCTGCCTCTTAAATTTATCTCACACATCCAAGAAATAAAATATTTTGTAGAGTTTATCTTCTAAAAAAAAATATCAGTTGCATATATGTGTGAAAGATATGGTTTATTTATTTCTTTATTTTATTGAAGTATAGTAGCTTTATCGTGTTGTGATAATTTCTTCTGTACAGCAACGTGATTCAGTTATACATATATATATATACACATATATACTTTTTCATATTATTTTCCATTATGGTTTATCACAGGATATTGAATATAGTTCCCTGTGCTATACAATAGGACCTTGTTGTTTATCCATTCTGTATATAGTAGTTTGCATTTGCTAATCCCAAACTCACAGTCCATCTCTCCCCACTCCCCTCCCCCTTGGCAACCATGAATCTGTTCTCTATGTCTGTGAGTCTGTCTCTTTTGTAGACATGTTCATTTGTGTCATACTTTAGCTTTCACATATAAGTGATATCATATGGTATTTGTCTTTCTCTGTCTGCCTTACTTCACTTAGTATGATCATCTCTAGCTTTGTCCATATTTCTGCAAATGGCATTATTTCATTTTTTATGGCTGAGTAATATTCCACCATATATATTTTATATATATATATATATATATATATATAATATATATATATATATAATATATATACCAGATCTTCTTTATCCATTTCATCTGTAGATGGTTATTTAGGTTGCTTCCATGTCTTGGCTACTTAGAATAGTGCTCCTATGAAAATTGGGGTGCATGAAGATACTGTTTATTTAATCTACATACAACAGATTAGGAAACCTTGTGAAAGAATTCCATCAGCGAACCCGTATGTCCCCCATTCTGTGTTCCTTGACACAGAAGCTTGAGTCATTTGGGATATGGAAAAGACCGGGGTACTTGAGTTTGAACTCCACAAAGGACACACACTGCCTTAGATATGAAGAGACTTTACCCATAAGCCTTAGTTTCCTCATCTGTAAAATAATGATGGTTAACGTATTCCTAATGGGTTTAATGTAATTATTGAACTATGTAATGTATGTACGCTTCTTGGCCTGAAATGGACAATTAACATTGGTTTTCTTTTTCTATTCATAAGAATTAATGAAATGACTCTTTAGGACATAGCCACAGGAGAATCTGAGGCTTTATGCTTTTCTCTTAGATTCAGCTTGAATGACCCAGAAGCTGTCCTTCTCTACAGGAGACAGTTTAAGCGACTTTCTACTTGGTGCTATACTGATGCTGTATTGTCCTGTGCTTATTTTGTACCTGTCAGTTGACCACAAGTCTATCAACCACAGTAATCCTGGGAAAATAAGGTGCAGAACTGAAGTGGGCTCCTGCAAGTTACACGTATCTGACACTATTGTTCTTCATTAAAAAGATTCTCACCACTCGAGGAATGATACAGAACAAACAACTACCCCATCTCCTTTCATTTGGAGAGGAACACAGGAGCATCACCCATAATTAGTGTGTTTTTGTCTTAATGTTCCCAAGTCAAGCCTACAGATAGAGCCAAGGTTATTACATCCACTTGGAACCTCCTTTTCTGCCCCTCCTCAGGAGATAACAGGAAGAAGCTTGTGTTTCTCTATTCCTCTTGACTATTCTACAATTTGACACTAAAAACACTGAGGCTCGAGGTTTAATTTGAATATCTATGGTAAAAAATTACCAGTGTTCACATTCCCTAGCATTTTCCTGACAAATTAATTGCCAGTACAATTTTCTACAGCGGGTGTATGTGGAGGGTGATGGGGTTGCCGGTTCAGTTTACGGAGGTAATTATGGTTGCCCTTGGCCAGGAAAGAGCAGAGATGATACTAAGGGTGCCAATGTTGACGGTAAGTAGCACCTGCTCCTTTGCCTGCTCCATAGATCCATGGGTCTGGGAAACACGTGTAATGTTTAGGATTTAGTACATTTGGTACATGTAATTCAATCTATTCAACATGTTATGATCTGTTGCTGCCACGAACTCTCTGAAATTACACCCTGTGTCACTATTACCTTGTTCTTAGGTCTTTGCTCTATTTTCTCCGCATTCAGAGTCCTTAAAACTTCAGGATAAGGGTGTAAACAGTGAAACCGGCTAAAGCACAGGGTAAATAAGGCTAAAAAGAAATTCTTCATTTTGCCTGGGTCTGAAGGAAGGAGCACTTTTGTTGACATATCTATAAGTAACTGGTCTCCTCTGAAAGACATGGGAAAACTTTCTGTTGGGATAAAGCATCTGACCTTTTAAGAAATAATCTCTGCTCATTTCAAAGCCTCCATTGAAAAACCATTTCCCTGAAAGATACACCTTTGGAGGAGATGCATACGTTCCTTTTTCAGCCTCAGCCTTTCACAGCAGTTGTAATTCTCTTGTGTCAGAGGGATTTCCTGCTGAAGTTTTAATTTTTATCGTGACTAATTGTAAAAACAAAAAACAAAAAAGAACAAGCAGAGAAAATTTTAAAAGCCAATAAAAATCCCAAACTTGGGTGAGGGAGACGTGGAGGTACTGAATACCAGAATAGATAGAAACCTTTAAACATCTTCCTTACATTTTTTCAAGTGTTTCAAATACTAGTACTTTTATAGATTTCTTTTCATCTCAAAGATATTTTTAGAAATAAAGTGTTATAACATTACTGTGTGACAAGAAAAAAAAAACAACCCCAAAGCAGAGAAGTGCATACATATGACTTCATTAAATCTAGTTCTAGAGTTTTCTCTGTGATGTCAGTTGCTTTCAAAAATATTAAAGACATAATGAAGATGAGATAACACTTCTGGCACTTTAGTTCCTGGAATAATGGGATTGGAGAAAAAGGAGTGAGGTTCTTTGTTGGCCAAGGCTAATGAACAAGGGTTTCACTTGTCTTTTTGATTAATTTGGATCTCATCACCCAAACATCTCAGCTCCAAGCCTTCGGCCAAACATGCCTTGGGAGGCAAGATCACTCCCTCAGAACTTTCACCAAGGTAATTGGTCAGAATATGACAGAGTAGGGGGAACATTTACTTCAGTCTTTCATTTCACAGAGGCCCACGGATGGTCAAGGGATTTCCCAAAGATCATCAGGTAAGTTAGTAATAGAATGCACACCTGATTCTTTTCAAAGCAGCAATAAGCAAATGTTATGGGACCCTAATCAGTTACTTTACATGGGTGTGGGCCTTGAGTACTAAATTTGTAAATCAGCTTTGCTCTACAAAATTTACAGATTATGAAGCTTTGATACAAATACCATGGTATTGACTTTCAAGTGGAGTTGGGGAAGGAGAAGAGAGTGAATGTGTATTGAGCACGTATTATCACAAGGTATTTCCAATTTACTATTGCTTGCACATTTCATGTCTCTCCAGTGAAATGCATATTATTCCTAGTTTACAAATGAGAAAATCTAGGCTCAGAGAAGTTGAGCATTTTTCCCAAGATCTTTCAGCTGTTAGTGTAGGATTTGAACCCATAAATATACAATTCCAAGTCCATTTATAATTTTTCTATTCACTATCATTGTTTCACCCATTCCAACATTATTTTTGTTACTCTTTCTAGTACTAGGTAAAAAGCCAGGTCAAGATAATCAGCCTTATCATTTAACACAGGCATTTATCGGACATCTACCAAATACCAGATTTGTGTTGGGTGGGAGGAAAATACCAAGGGATATGAGACCTTTGTGTAACTTAGTGTTTCATCCCCAGCATCTGGAACATTGCCTGGCTCACATTAGGTATTTGAGAAGTATTTTACAAATTAATAAGTGAATGAAAAATGGAAGGTATTTCCTTGCTATTGTAATTTCAACATTTTGATATTAAAAGCTAAGATTACTTGCAAAAGTTTATCTAACCAAACTACCAATCTATATGACAACAGCACTTTTTGTGTATTTGTTGGTTTGAGATAAAGTTCTATGGGGCTGCAATTCATGCATCAAGGAAAGGAATGGTGTGGTAGGACAAAAATCTTTCTTTTAAACTTTTGTCAGTTTCATATAAATTGATTGAGTTAGGGTGGCATTTGGGGATTTTTTTTTTTTTTTTTTTTTTTTTTGTGGTATGTGGGCCTCCCTCTGTTGTGGCCTCTCCCGCTGCGGAGCACAGGCTC